>NW_023339762.1:22161919-22174217 GCF_004916995.1 Morone saxatilis
AGGATTTTCTGCTTTTCTTTGTCTTATGTGATAGTAAACTACATATATTTAGGTTTCATTACATTTCATTACAGGGCAGCTTGGGTGTAAGGGAATTTAAACAGATTTTTTAAAACTATTTTTTGTCATTTTATAGAGCAAGCGATTAATTAATTAGTAAAAAATAAATAGAAATAAACATGATAATAATGATAATTTAATGATTTTTGTTGCAGCTCTATACACTCAAAGTTATTTGCCTTCATTTCAAAGAAATCTAGTTTAATTTGGCTAAGAAATAATGCAAACTAATGTGACAAAAGAGGAAATAAGGTAAAAATACTCTTATCAGATTAGCTCTCTAGTGACTAATAACTAACCCACCCATGTTTTGAAGACCCTATCAGCATATACAAACACAATCTCTAGTTCTTGTGTCCTGTGTTGATGGTGCTGGTCTGGAAACCTGCACACTCCCCTTGTTGTGGTCAAGCTTTAAAGTGTTAATGACGCATACGCTCAGAGGGAGACAGTGTGTAAACATACACACATGCAAACCTTTAGTGCATGAAAGAAGCTTGTGGCACAGAGTAAAGGCCATGAGATGCTCTGATGATGTAATTGTTTGTGGTCTAAACAAACAAGCTCATGACTCTCCAGTTGTATGAAACTACGAGCCAGCTTTATATCAGTACGTCTACTTCGAGGATCTGGCCACAGGTGACGTTATGCAGGAGTTAATGAATAACCTGGATGGTATTACATCAGCGCTGGTTGCCCTCCAGTTGCTCTCTTTGTGTTTGCCTCTCTCCCTGATGTCTGATATGGCATTATTGAGCTGTCCCATCATGCTTAGCTCACAGTTTTTTTGTATGAGGGGCCTATGGATATGTCTGCGTGGATTATCTGTTTTATGGACCTAAAGTTACTTCCTCAACTTTTTTTTATTGAACTATTACAAAGATGCTTTTTATTATCAGTCTTTTGTTATCAGCTGTAAAGAGAGTAACAGTAAAGTCTGTTGATGATTTGTGAGACCGTGCTCTACTTGACAAGTCAGGGGGAAATCTGTGGGATTTCCTCCTCCTTTCTTGTTTGAAAACAACTTATTGCCGTCTGTTTTCAGCAAATATGCCTCTAAATCTGTAGCTAACAGATATATTGATCATCAGTTCAGCTTGTTGGGTAGTGTATGATTAATGATTTAATCAGTTACTCTTAAAAAAGTCAATAAGTAAAATGTATCACACCTGTTTTTGTTTGATTTTGAAGGGCAGGTTAGACGTGAGAATGTCAACATTAAGCTTGCTTCATACTGTTCCTGTGGTCAGTTTTAATACATGTGTATGCTCTGTATAAACACAGGTTTGTTATGTACCCTAGCATTCATGGTTGTCATGCTATTAGTGACACACAACTGACAATTTCAGTACTTTGGAAGCACTGTAGGCAAATTCAGATATTCAAATTCCCCAACTAGATAAAAAAAATCCTTCAAAATGGACCAGTTGATCCAGTTCTTCTGCCCTCAGCCAGTAGTCGAGGTGTAGCTGCATTGCTTCAACTTTGAGGAGGTGCACAACCTTGTCCGCCTACATCTTTTATCCACATGCAGCTGCACATTCTCTATGTTTTTTGGAGAAGTGATCAGAAGGATGTTGTTTTTCAAGAAAAGATGCTAAATATGCTGTCTCAGACGTGTGCCGGACCTAATCTCAGAGTTATTATTAATCAGCAACTTGTAGACTGCCTCACTGTAAAATCTCATCCTTTTGTTATTTAAGGGGGAAACACCATAACTTGTGTAATGTGCAGCTCAAGTTGAGAAAGTGCATGTAGCACTGTCAGTTTTAGCTCTCGCCCCTCTTGTATCCTGATCTAGCGTCAGCACCAGTAGCATCCCATCACAATCACCCTCCCCGTGCCCCCTGCTCACCCCAACCGGGCTGTTTCTATGGCAACAACAGAATCTGCTCCGGGCCTGTATGCACTGCCTCTGTCTCTTCACTTTCTCTCCTCTCGGCTTGTTTTCCTCCGTTCAGCCAGAGCCTCTCAGCAAGCTCCTGGCTGCTGCCTATTTTAGTTTGAGGAGCTTGTTTGTTTTTCGCTCCTTATTGTTCTTGCCTGGATGCAAGATGGAGGAGGAAACAAGGTTTTGCATAAGGGGTTGGGTTGTGGTTGTTATGCTGAGTAAGCATACTGAGGTTTGTACTCCATCTCTGGATCATTCAGTGTCCTTTTTCTCCCTCTTTCCATATTCTGATATTCCCTTTCTCTATCTGTCTCTCTGTTTCCTTTACTTCCTCATGTCATCTCCTCTCTTCATTCCCCTTATTGTCCACACAAACAAGGCCCACTGAGAGCGAGGTTACCGTCGGATGATTGTCTAGCGGCGCAGAAAGGTGCAGAGTGCACCAGTCTCTCCCTCTCTGCTACCGCCACACATGTAAACCTGCACAGTCCTCCCCTCCCCGTCCCCGTGCGTCGCACAAGAGCAAGAAAGAGAGTGATAGAGGAGGAAGGAGGGATTCAGAGAGAAAAAGTGAGAGGCTGGGCGGGTGGGAGAGCAGTCGCCATTAGACATATGCAGTGTCAGATGCTGTGCTCAGCAGCAGGGAGACAGAAAAAGAGGGAGAAAGATTCAACCCCCTGGAAGCTGTGTTGTTAGCTCCTCGGCTAACGGGCTCCGCACCATATAAGGTATGGTATAACAGGTGATGGGGCAGGTCGTAATGTGGCAGGGGTTGTTTGTGGTAAGGGAGCGCTGGCATTGCAGCTACGCTTAGTATTTCTGCAGAATGTCTGCTGGGGTGCACATCATAGGAAAAGTAGGGAAATGTCACTATGTCAGTATGCTGGTGTCCGGCATCGCTGCAGGTCACAACATTGTGCTGTGCTTAAAGAATGAATGCAGAAATCCACATTCAGTCATCACCACGACACAGACAGATTAGATTAACTGGATTAGAAGTATTTGTCTGTGTTGCTAAGATGCTGCATTATGTTTGTGCACAGTACTGTGTGTACCACATTCATACATCACTGACTGACTCGACTAACGTATATATATTTTATATAACCAAGACTTGTGTGTTCTGGCTTGTTTGTGTCTGCACATGCCTTTAGTGTTACAGTAGCTACTTTCTGATACAGCAGCTGTTTGGCTGTGTTTACAGTGCAGGCAGTTGTTACTGTCTATCTAGATTTTCTTCCATGTTCCTGTGCTGCTGTGCTTGCATCAGGCAGGTTGCCAGGCAGCATCAGCATGTGTACATCTATGTTCAGGCTTGGCCAGCAGCCTATAGGAGACATGTGATTATCTATTATACATTCACCTCTTTACGGGTTTGGTGCAGTCGTCTGCAGGTTAGTTTATGAGATATTAGCGAGTTCTCCTCTCCTTTAAGCAATGTCTTTTTCTTCATCTCTTTTCTCTTTGCTTCATCTTCACAATTGTCCCCTCCCTTACCTTGAGCTGGCTGAGTTGCTAGGCTGGAGAGATCCTCACTGAAAAACATTCTTTGTTACCTCAACCCTCCTCTCTCCCTCCCTCCGCGGCAGTGGTGTCAGAACAGAGGTGAAAAGTTGCAGAGCAGAGCCGCCTGGACGTCTTCCCACACGACACTACTGGTCAGGAGACCCAGTTTCTCCACATCTCCTCTCTCTCAGTCTCTGTTTTTCTCGCCCACCTTCTCAGCTCTGCTCGGTTGTGCAAAAGGTTTTTCTTTTTCTGCTTCACGTAGACAGTTCTCTTCTGGTTCTTGGCGCCTACATGAAGCGATTATTATTGTTTTTTGCTTCTTTTCCCCCTATCATTTCCCCTCTTTCTTTATGAAGTGGACATGGGTGTTGCTGATATGATTAATTTCATAGTGGGATAGTGTGAAGTGAGGCTTTTCTGCTTTTCTGCTTTATCTCCCTCCACTATCTGTCGTACTCTCCCTTTCCAACCAAGGTTTAAACCTCCATTTAGGCTTAGGGGTAAATGAGAGGAGGCCCATTTATTTTTCATGACACCCGCGTGCCTGTAGATGAATAAAACAACATGACTGCATTCACATTTTGACCTTCTCACTTGTCGTATGACACCTGCTTGACCAAGGAAGTGGTCCTGAGCCTACACAGGGTTTTTATTCACATGTTCTCTCAAACAAATGGCACTGTGGTTTTTGCATAAGTCATATGTAGCCTCGCACACTTTCTCTCTCACACACATGCTGTCATTGATCTTCCCTGATAAATAGTTGCGTGTGTGTGTGTCTCACCTTAAATGTACAAGCGCTGTGGTGAACGTGAGCAGGGAGGAGAACAGAGTGATTATTAGTGATAGATCGGAGGAGGCAGTTCATCAAGTTTATGGACGGCTCTCTGGAACACACACACTCACATTCACACACTCATTCACACGTACACATACACAGGATGTCACACAGGCTGTTTGCCTGTGTCCAGACCTGCTCTCTGAATTCCCCTGGCTTAATTTATCTCACGCCCTCAGTTTCCTGTTTCATGAGCTACCACACAAGAGACCCCTCGATCAACAACAACCAACCTTCACACACACTTAATACAGACACGCACACACCCACATTTTATTATTGTGCATGTCTAAGTTAAGTCTTTGGCTTGGTGTTTGGATGTGTGATATTCCGTCAGATCTCAGGACTGATAAATCCCAGCGGATGATCCGGTTGGCTTTTAAGCCTTTAAATAACTTTTATATTCATGTTCAGCATTGAGGCTATTTTTAATATTCAAGGTGCTCAAAGTCTGCCAATAAAAGATAATACAAATGCACAAAAATACAATGTGCACTTCACTGTGGTTTAGAAATGAATGCATCATTGTCATTGTCGCTTTGTAGCAGTGAGTGCTTTTATTTGTTGCACCCGCATGAGTGGTTTGAAGCTCTGGACGAGAGGTGATCATGCCCTTGATGTCTGATCAACAGCATCTCAAAGCTGACAGTGGCAGTTCTGAATGTCACTGCTGGCCAATAATAGCAATGAAATAAACCACTGAATGTCTTTTGTAACTTACAAAACTTCTCTCTTTGCCTCTTCTTTTTCAGGCAGCATGGATCTCTCAGCGCCTGCTCCGTTGGTAGCCCTCCTCCGCTGACATCCCCTCCACCTCCTTCTCCCCATTTCTTCCTCCACCTTTCCCTCTCTCATCAACCCCTCTTCCTCCACACCCCATCTCTGACTACCTCACAATCTGTGACCACTCCGCCCCTCCTACATCATGGCAGGGGAGAAAGGGCCGACTAAGCGAAGCGCCATGGACATCAAGCGCCTGGCCAGCCTCATCCAGAGAGGAACGGGCCGTTTGCTGGTGATTGACAGCCGGACGTTTTCTGAGTACAATGCGTCACATGTGCAAGGTGCGGTCAACGTCTGCTGCTCCAAGCTGGTGAAGAGGCGACTGCAGCAGGACAAGGTGTCTGTCACTGAGCTGCTGCAACCCAATGGCAAGGTGAAGGTGAGTTAAAGCTCAGCAGACCTGACAGTTGATGCTTTTTGGATGGTAGGATGTGCCAGACTGGATTCAAAGTGTCTGTGTGGCAAGCTTCCACCTTGCTGATAAGGGCAAGACATTGAATCCCCACCAAGTTAATAATTCAGCACATAATACCTGTAAAATGGCAAATTGTGGTAATTACGCTTAGCTTTTTATATAAATTAAGCAATCAAAATATGATGTGTTAATTAGTGATCTTTAAAGGAGCTAGTAGGCAGATTTTGTTGCCTGTGAACAGAGCCAGGCTAACTGTTTCCCCACGTTTACAGGCTTTCTGCTAATCTAAGCCAACTGGTTGCTGGTTGTAGCCTTATATTGATCGTACAGACATGAGAGTGATATCAATATTCTCATGTAACTCCCCATCAGAATGCAAGTTCTGTACTGTATTGGTGTATTTCCCCAAATTCTGTTCAGTTCAGCAGGATTTTGTGGATTTCCTGACTCAATTCAAGTTTTTTATGTAGTTCTTTGTGTGTTTAGTAAATTCCCTTATCCATAGACCCAACAAAATCTGATTATTTGACTTAAAAAGATGCATGGACACTAAGTAGACTTTTGGGATTTACAGGATTTCTGTGTGGCATACAAAGAAAAACCTAGTGACTATTCTTGCAAATGAGGGTTGGGAGTTGAAATGGTGCATTTACAGTGCAGTGCATCGGGACAAGTCGGCATAATCTTGCTCATTTTGGGAGAATCAGCACAGGAATGCAAAACATGAATACAGCAGGGACTCTTGTGACAAAATATGCTGTATATCCTGAGCCGCAGGAAATATGTTTGTCTACAGCTCTATGTTCAAGGGTTAAAGTTTAGGCTATACTCTTTACTATGATTAAAAAAGCAATGTTGTGTGAGTCACATATGTAATAGAGGGAAACAAACACAGACTGTTTGTGTTCCTTGTTATACAGAGATACAGTAGATGCAACACGTTGAGATAGTCAGGGCAAAGACCTTGAACCGGAGGTTCCCATGTCAACAATTGTTTACCCTGCTGAAATGTCCTTGAGCAAGACACTGAGTCCCTTACATCTCCATGGGTTTCTTAGAACATTTCCAACATCCTGACCCATGTGCTACTGTGGTTTTAGATTGGCCTCCTCTGTGCTAGTCCAAGCCTGCACCACATTGGGGGGGGTGCTATATTTGGCAGGCAGGCGGGCATACTGTAGGTTTGTTGCTTATCAGTGGCCCTGAAATCGGATCCTCGCGTTTTCCATGACTTCTCCTACGAATATGACAGCCTTTTTTCCATAGCCTGTCCACCCGTGGCACGCTGTCTCCAGTATTTTTAGTCGCTGTGTGAAACTGAAGGAACTCTGGGAGGGGAAACCTAAGCAGAGACTGGGGGGGAAGTTTGTGTGTTTTATGTGTGGGATCTGTTTTGTGCTCTCATGTAGTTGGCGTGTGCACACATCACCCAACAGTTTTATGCAACAAGACAAACACATTGATGAATTTCCTCTTCTTGGTTTGTTATTTTTAAGTTGTTTGTTTAATGTTTAACCATGTTACACCCAATGCAATAAAATGCAGATTCAGAGATGCCGATGACACATAACAGGTGATTGAAATTTCTTTCCAAGGTGTGACACATTGGGTTTTAATGGCAGTCCATAAAATGCTGGTGCTTTGGTTTTTGTTGCTATACTTCCTGGTTGGCAGGAGCAAGTCTTAGAGTCTGACCTGCAACGCGTCAGTTGAACCTACTTATGAATGTGATTTATTACCTGCTCCCATTTCATGCCCCATAGATACTGTCCTGGAGTTCTGGCAAACAAACTGACTCAGTATTTCCATTTTGTACACAGATAGAGAACTTTAATCACCAAAAATATGCCCTTCCCACCAAACGACAAATAATTATAGATTATTGCTTTGCCGCTCCTGTTGGATTACAGTTAACGCTTGTAGGTGACTGACACTTTCCTTATGGTCAGTTGGTAAAATAGAGGAGAACTGTGGATTATTGTTACTTTCCCAAGTGAAATGACCTTTAGTTCAGCTAATAGCGTCAGTATAATTGGTACATTGGCAGAGAGGCACCATGCGCCGACTGTTTCGCACTGACTCTCTGTTATACCAATTAGTTTTAATTCAGCTTTATTGCAAGGGGTTCTGGCAGTGAAAGCCACATGCCTTTCTTCTCACTCAAAATGTACCACTATTAACTGGACATGGATCGTATACAACACCTCTTGTATTAGTGCATTCTGCCAGTTTTACATGTACCTGGATACAAAAGAAGCTGCTCAGCCTGAAGGCCACACGCGAGATCCTGCATCTCATGACTCATCCCAACCAGAGATCCAATTTTGCACAAATAATGGTTTTATTTTGGGTTGTGATGATGCATGACCTACTCTTCCAGTCTATAGAAAACAGAAGAAAAAAAAAAACAGGAACAAAAGAAAACCTGGAGCTGCAGGGCTGCTGTGTGAGAGGTTTTGGATCCAGTCAGACTTTGAGTTTCATTACTTTAGTCAGTGCAGCAAGCTTGAGTGTGTCTATGTGCTGGGTCTATTGGGTCCATCTCTGTGTGGGGCCCTGTGGTTGGCAGGTCTCACACTGTGGCACCCCATAGTGCCATGCTTCCTCCTGAATTCTCTCACTTTCAATTTCATGACAGATCTGTCTGTCCGTCTCCCACAACCATAGCTTGCAGCTTCCTTCATCATTTATTTTACCTCTCCGCCTCCTCTCCCTATCTGGTGTTGCCCCATGGCTGGTTTGTTATTATCCATTCCCCACCCCCAGTAAAGAGGATAAGGCTTGCGATTAATGCTAGGCTGGATAAAGCTGGAACTAGCCGTGTGAGAGAGGAGGGCCCGACGGACCCAGACTCTTTTGTTATTGGCTAAGCATGACATCATCCCTTTTGTGCGGCCACTGGCAGGCCGCGGGCTGGGCACGTGCAGACTGGCTGTGTGGTGTTAAAGCCGGCTCCCAGCTAACCCCTAACACACACACGCACACACACACAAACGCCATCCTCTCTACCCCCCACATGGCTCTGAGCATCGCCAGGAGCCGCTTCAGCCAGCCAAGACAGCAAAGGACACCATTGTAGCTCTTTGTTGGGGAAGTGAATGCAGGAAGCGGGAGAGCAGCACTGAGGGTATTCATGGATGGGTGCTGCCTCCGCCTCCTCCCTGGCTGCCTCCCGCCTCACATCCCATTGAGCACTAATAGCCTGCATCCCCCAAGGCGCTGCTGTACTCACCCTCTTTCATAGAAGCTACCAACGCTTCAGTTAACTGAGCTGAATGAACATCCATGACCAGCACAGGAGCAATCAAAATGGTGTCCTCTTTCTTCTCCCTTTCACATCCCATCCCTTCATAACCTCTTTGTTTATGCTCTCTATTAATGTAGGTCAGAGGGAGCTGGATACAGTAGGTTAGGTGGTGGTGGACCTCTGCTGGGAAAGGGATGGCACCGGCTTAGTTGGGAATGGGGCTTCCTCGTGCCTTTTCTGACAGGCTGGAGGGCAGGCGGCTGGTTTCTTGGCTTAAGCCTGGTTAATCCCTGCTGCTGTGGCGGGGACAGCCGGCCAGGCAGGCCTGACAGATGGACCAGAGGTTTTCACTACCAGCAGCCAGCCTGGGGAAGCACCCTTCCTCCTGCATGCAGGCATGAAGACCAGACCTCGGATGAATGGGACCCACAGTAGTAGAGAGGAGCCTACTCATAGAGACAGACGTTACTCTTACAAGCTGTCAATGGAACTTAAATATTTATAACCACAGGCATGTTTCAAGTCTTAGAAGTCTTAGTTTTTAGTTTTTGTGGCAGAGGATTTAAACAGAGCCATACATTTGCTTGTGATTTGACATTTTTGGTGTAAACTTGAAAATCCACTAGGTCAGCATACTGACCTATTTAAGTGGATCAGGTATCAGCCAGATGTGACCAATCCACATTAAAAACTCCTTTTTTCCCCCGTCAGTGTCCTTGTAAAATTCACTGATTAAAGTGAGTTCCACGTAGTGTGGTATACGTTTATATATCATATTTAAATTTATATGTTTTGGGGAAAGTGTATTGGATCTGTGTATTGAATCAGTGCTGCATAGAAAATGTGTTGCTTTCCTATTTTGTAGCTGTGGAGTGATCTTTTCGGCCACTAACTAACAAAATTAACTAATGATAGTGTTATTGGTGAACTTTAATGAATCATTAAGCCAGTCAATAAAAAATTTATTAAAAGGCAAATAATTTTACAATCATTTAGTCATTTCATGTTCTAAAGTTAATACTTTTGATTGATGTACTGCTGGCTGGATTGAACAAGCAAACTGAGAACATCTACAGAGGCTGAGTGAAATTGTTATGGGTATTTTAAACATTTTACTGTTCTGCTGTATGAACTAAAAGATTAAATAAAAAAGAAACAGCAGATTAAAAAAGATAATTGCTAATTTGCCAGTACTATCATACCTTTGTGACAGATGAATATCACTTATATAGTTAATTATTTGTGCTGTTGTTTACAGTAAAGTCCCATACACCTGTGATTACACTCTAATATGTCTTCAAGTGTTATATAGCAACATATTAGTCATGATAATGAACAGCAGCCCAATTATTGCTGTTTGCTATAATGGCCATGTAGCAGTAAAAAGAGCCAGGCGATGGGTCTGTGATCTTGTCTGTGATCTTAATTGGTAGGATTGGCTGAGTGCCCTGCTGCTTGCACAGGGGGAGCTATGCACGTGACCGACTAATGCATTTATGCAATGAAGACGATCTCCACCAGTTCCACTTGATGATGCACCATATGTTGTTTTGTTTATCCTCTTTGGGAGGGTGCTGGCTCTAATAATACATGATGCGAAAATCATGGATCCTTTTGGAGAATCAAGGACGAGTATTCCTGAGAAAAACGAACAAAGACAACATGATTCTGCCTGTTATTTAAGTGTCAGACACAGGGCAGAGACACTGGTAATGTCTTTGGAAAACACCTTACAGTTTTCATAATGATATTGTTCAGGGCACAGAAGTTTCCAGTAACTGCAGTGCAATATTTCAAAATGAAGGAAAACACATGAGTGTTTCATGTGTCATCTGCCCTGACGGTAGCAGCAGAACTAAGAACTTTGTTGATGACACACTGTGTGGATTGTTTCCCAGATTACCCAGAGGGCAAACGCAGGGAATTTTTGTTTTATATTTCATTCACATTTTTCTTTTTGCCAAGTTCAAACAAAGACACTGTAGCTGGTGGTGGTTTTTCTACAGCCAGATATGTCATGTGTTTACTTTGATGAGGTCATGGCATGAATCATTGTTTGCTTTAAAGAGCCTACTGTTTGACATAGACACACTCACACACTGTATATAGTGTAGGACATACTGGACTACTGAACCATGCAGTACTGTAGAAGTAACATTTATGTAAAAGTTTATTTTTAAATCATAGATGTAAATGAAAGATTGGGGGGGGGGTTCATAGATGATATGAAATGTGGCTTTCATTATATACAAAGTGAGGAGGATGACGTTGTATAACCGGATCTACAGCATGCATGTGCTCTTTCTTTCTCTGTGTGTGTGAGAAAGTGTGTGAAAGAGACGGACTGGGAAAGAGAAATTGTATACTTGTATGTGAATATTTATACTACAATGAATGTGTATCCTACAGTGTGTGTTAAAGGTCCTCTGACATTCAGGGGTGTGACGGTGTGACCAGATTAGGTGACCACCTCTCAGAAATGATCAGTGATGACCTCACACTGCACATGCACAGAGGCATCAGGGACTTTCACCACCCTCCCCCATATTCACATTCTTGTCTGAAACACACTCAACATACTCATGGTTTAATACTGTACTTTCCACTAATGACATGAAGTCCTGAACCTTTAGACCCCTTGCTATATTCTAAACACAAACCTATACTTGTTACTTAAACACACAACCCAAAACTACTTTATAGTTGGTCCTCATAGGGATAGAAATACAGGAACTCTGTGACACACACATCACACCTACACACATGGAAGTGACAGCTGCCAGTGTCCGTCAATGACATCATCTGGCCCCAGGGTGGTATCTTTACAGCGGCGAGTGGTATATGTCACACCCTGTGTGGCAGAGTCCTACACTGACAGATCAACTGTTTGGAGAGGTCACTGCCTGTTGCAGCAGGTCCTCTATTAGTATGTAATGTACTGTATGTAGTGTCAGGTGAGTGCCCAGTTTTTAGCCAGATTGACATGTTAAGCGTTGCAAAAATGTGCCTACAAATCAAGCAACAATTAGTAAGTGAAGGGGAGATATGTACAGTATTTTCTGCAGTTGGTGAATCGATGTAAAGGCACAAGATCTGACTCTTGTGACCACTTTTAAAATAGCACCAGTAACATCAAATGCGCAGTGTATTTTATTCTCATGTGTCGGCTCTTAGGCTGCATACAGCTTCCTATTCACAGTTTGAGCTGAAAACGCTGTTAGTTGAAGTGAGCTCATAGTGCAGTCGACTGTGGGACATCCCGGAGAGGACACACTGAGAGGGCCCAGACTGCGCTTCAGGAATGTGGGGCCATTTTTAGACTGTTTGTGCTGATGTTGTGTCACAGGCCAGTTCACACACAAACATGCATACTGTTCCGCTCAGCGCTGACCTTGTCATTGGTCAGCGGCACTGCTGAGGTCGGGGAAAACCATGTATCACTTTCTTATACAAGCACTTACCGTATGCACTGGGGCTGTTTCCACAATTCCACACAAATATCTTTTGTTGCCAAGTTATCCATCATCTATGTTTCATGGTGTGTGTGTGTGTGTG
>NW_023339762.1:22174312-22190036 GCF_004916995.1 Morone saxatilis
GTCAGTGTGTGTGTGTGTGTGCTGACCCTAGAGAGGAGCATTGCCAGTAAGGCCGAGCCTTGACTTACAGCCCTGTGTCAGACCTTGTTTTCCTCCCACTTTTTGTATGTTTTATAATACAGGGTCAGTAAGAAACATTAATTTCACCTTCACTTTTTCTCCTTTAAACTCACATTTTCTCTCTTTTTTTTCACATAATTGACACAAATGTCTCTTGCTTTCCCCGCAGTCTCCTTCTCTGTTTCCTGGTGTTTCCCTCTAGAAATGACAGGAGAAAAATAATCTCTCCGCTCTATGTTTATGTCCTGCTGTGAAGCCAGCCTCCAGATCCTTTAGAGGAAGCTTGGGTGCAGCAGGATCATCGCATTTTGTCTGCCAGTGCCACCTTCTGTCCCTCTCTGCACCCTCCGCCTCCCTCCAGTCGCTCTCTCTGCATCTGATTGTCCTCCCTCCTCGATTTCCTCTCTGATCCCATTCTTCCGTTCCCCCTCCTCTTTCCTCATACCCCCCTGTTTTTTTCCCCCCACTTTCACCTCTCACTCCATGGCCCCTCCTCTTTCCTTCTCGCTGCCAGTGGCATTCCTTATTTACCTGCAGTGTGCATGCGTCAGAGCGCCTGGGCCAGTACAGTAGTAGTAGTGATGCTGTAGCACTGCAGAGGGATGAGAGATCTGTACTGCTGCTGCAGTCTGACAGCCAGCTCCCTCGGGTCGTTGACCTCTAACACTGCAGCAAACTCTATGCATATCACATACTGAACTGATGTGTAGCCTATTCACTGAAGTGTATATATATATCAATACTATAATATTTTTACTATCATTCTATAAAACATAGTGGCTGCTGATTTTTTTTTTTTCGTAACTCGTAGGGAACCCTTTCAGATCGGATGAGCGGAGGTGTAATTTCATCCTCTCAGTGAATGAGCCTTCCACGTTTACTGGATTTTGTGAAACAATACAGATTAAAACAGTGTTTTAACTGTTAATTCTGTATTTTCCAGCACAATTTAAATAGTCATGTGTTTTTTGTAACATGACATCAACAAGAACAAGAACCTTTAAGAGAGTGCTAGTCAGTAATTACAGAGAGTGAGATAGAATAGTGTAGAAGAGTTCAAGTTTTAGTTAAGAAAGTTATAAAATTACAAAGCAGAGATAAATGACTCACTGCTTGTCCAACAGTGAGTAACAGACTGATTAACAGTTCTATTTTTACTGCAGCGTTTTATGTCTTTGCCATAGAAGTGAAACTTTTCACACTGTGCAGCTGACACACACTGTGCAGCTGGCTATGCTGTGTGTGTATTTATGTATGTATGTATACTTAAAGGCCTGTAATCCTCAGGTGTTTGGATCAGGCTCCCAAATTAGACCTGATCCCATTAGGATTATTAGCCAAAATTATCCAGGGTAAGTAAAGATGGAGGGTGGAGGGGATTTAAAACAAGGAAAGAGTCATGATGAAGGAAAAATAACAAAAGAGTGCTATGGTCAAGTAGAGACTAAAGTAAGTTGTATAAATCCTGTTTATTTTAAATTTGTAGCACTGCATTGATGTCTTTCCCTGACAAATGCATGCTTGCAGTCACAGTGCTGTTTTATTTGATCATATCTCTTAATGCAGTAGTTTGGATGTAAGCATATACTGGGTGAGATGGTATTGCAGGTCATCTCTGTTTGAGGAAAAAAGGGTGCAACTAAGTTTAGTGACCAGACTCAGACTCAGCAGGGCACTTCAACAAACAGTAATCCAAACAGTGAACAGTTAACCTCTCAGGTGTGTAATCACAGAAAGCAAGTTGTTTGAAGTCTCTTATGACCCATCAGGCACAGGTTACGGTTTCTGCCTCAGCTTTTCATGTTATTACATACTGGGCGATATACCAGATGAACCATTATACCGGCTTTAATTTCCTGTATGATGTGATTGATTTAACCGCTATAATTTATGTGTTTCTTGCGCAATAGAACATTTGAGAAATATCTCTTCAAATACTTAAATACTTGAGTGTTTTATGTCAGTTTATGCAACTATTTTAACATGTTTTGTTTTGAAAAGGTAGCAATGCTAAAGATGCTGGCATATCTTTTTTATTTAAATTTTTTTTTTACTATGTTGCAGTTTGCACAATAAAAAAACTAAAATCATTATGTGGGGCTAAGAAAATCCATAGTAATCAAAGCCTTCAGTATATACATGATTACATTAAAATGTCTATATTTTATGTACTACTGACTATATAGTTACTATGTAACTATAAACCTATATAAAGGCCTAGTGTTGCAAAAAAATAATAAAGAAACCTTGATATATTGTTAAAGCACCAGAGTCTTACAAAATACCATGATAAAAATTTTTGTTCACATCACCCAGCACTACTTTTATGTCAGTACTGATGCTGGATGCAGGCAGGCAGAGCCAAGCCGGGTCTTATTGGACCAGAGTTACTTTAACGAGACTTCAGAGACTGACCTTGTCCTGTCTAAATCACCTGCATGGCTGTCTGCCCAGGCACTCTGCTACAGCTGCTCTGTAGGCAGAAACATAATCAGGCACACTCTTTGCACACTGTGGAGCTGTTTGTACCATGAGCTATCACCACCAGTGTGCCTTTCAGCATACAGGGAGTGAAGAAGAGATGGGTGGCACACTTAGTTCAGTTTGCCTGGGAGCTAGCAGCTATTCAGTAGCACATTTTTAATGAGGATGTCTCAGTGTATGTTAATGTAAACAAGGAAGCGTTGCACTGGGTTGTCCTGTCTCATCCTCGTCCCTCTCCATCCCCCGTTCCTCCTCCACCGCCTGCCCCCCCTTTTTTTCCTCTTTATTTTCCTCTTGCATCTTTCTTCATCTCGTCTCCATCTTTCCCCGTCCCGCTACTCCGCTACCCCCACCCTCTTTATCCCTCCCTTCCGCTCGCCCTCTTCCCTCCTCCCTCTCTCCTCTCCTGTCCAGTGGCGGTTCAATGATGCAGTGATTCATAGCTGCAGTAGGCGCTGCCTGATGGTCATGTGACCAAAGCCTGCCTGACAACATGGGGAACAACACAGTGTTGCTGCTGTGTGTGCAGACACATGCACACGCTCACACTCTCTCACGCACACACAGGCATCACACCAGCGCATGCTCATACCCTGTCATCTTTCTCACAATCTGATATAAACAGCATCACACTGATACATCGATGGATGCCCACACCCAGTGTATCCAGCTATTATGATTTTACTGATACCGCCTGCCATTACAACAACTACCCTCTCAGCAGTATTTGCACAGTAAATATTGCAGTCACAGTTGCACAGAGCAACACTGAGCCCAAATGCATTATTCATAACCCTATGCTTTATCCTCATAACTACCTCCAGAATCACCTGTAGTTCTTCCTGCTTACTGGTGCAGTCTCTTGCATTGATGAAGCCAATGTTTATTGTCATAACTCCCAGTGGTGTGGGTTTTCCTCACTGCTGCTTCCTGGTGCATATTAGGGCAGCAGAGTGCTCAAGTGTTATACAGTGTTACAGAGGAACTATACCAGGGTCAGACTGCTACAGGCTCGAACCCTGCAGCAGCTCATGTGTATTTAATGTCTTGTAGCAATGAACTAGTTTTCTCAGCCAAGAGGTCTGATAAATATACATCTTTACAGTACTGCACTCTCTCTCTCTTTGTGTGTGTGTGTGTAAAGAAATGCAATGAATTCTCATTTAAACTGTGCAGTGTACCTGTCTAATAGGTGCTGTCATATTAACTAACTCATCCTTGTTGGTCCAGGATGATTGACATACTTTCCACAGCAGCACAGAAAATCATCTCTCCTCTCTTCCTTGTTGTTTATCCTTTGTGCAGGTGGAGCTGGGCAGGAAGCAGGAAGTGGTGGTTTATGACCAGAGTTCCAAAGAGGCAGGGCATCTGTCCAAAGAAGGCTTCATGCACATTCTCATGGGAAAGTTGGAGGGCACCTTCCATAAAGTCTCCCTGCTCACCGGTATGTGAGAACGTGTGGAACGTGTGTGTGATGACGGTGGTGTTGTTGTTCTTTCTGTCTGTGTTTTATATGTTTGTGTTGTTTCTCTATTTAATGCCCACTTGCTTTTGTGCAGCAGGCAGGTGTACCTCACCACACCCCTCCCTGCCTGATTTGAGTCTAGTTTGTCATTACACAGTTTGGTCAGCAGATGTCACTGATGATCACAAGTCTGCTTTATCTCCTCAGTCACATTATACTAGTTGTTCCTCATTTCTGACCTGGCAGTAAGACTTTCACACGCATATGTGGAGATAGAAGGGAGAGGAGGAAGTATAAAAGCATGATGCCTGCATACAAAGCCTCTCTGATGACTCTTTGATGTTTAAGCTTCCCTGGCGTCGTTTTCTTACCAAGCATCACTGAAATAAAGCTGAAGCTTAACTTCAATCCACTGGCCTTATTTACCACAGTTATTATCCTGTCATAGTGTCCACTAAGCACACTAAGACTTATAATTGAGCCCCAGCAAGACTGTTAATAGCCTCATTGAGTTAATAACATCTCGATTGCGGCGGCTGCAGTTTTTTTAAGGGACGGCATTACACACCCATCCACCAGCAGAGGCTTATGAATCCGTCCCAAATGTGTCAGCACAGAAAGGAGAACGTAATCTGCCTCAGTCAGGATTGGAAATGAGACGGCAGCGGCATGCTGTTCGGGCAAATCTCTGCTCTCCTCTCTGCATCCCCACATCCCCATTCTTCTCCTCCTCCTCCTCCTCCTCCTCTCAGTTCTCTCCCTCCGCTGGGAGATTAGCGCTTTTTCATGAGTCATTCATAGATGCTGAGGATTGCCTCAAAGCACCCAGGCTCCACAATTAGTCACAGTCACAGCGATGTACTGAGCACATGCTTAGGCTGGGCACACCCGCATATACTGTGCACACACACACACACACACACACAACCATTTTCGATATCTCACACACACACACTGTAATGACGACACGCTGATTGTCTCCAAAAGCCAGGATTTTCCTCTGCAGCTTTTTTTAAAACATCATACCCTTTTTAATGAAAGACCCCTTGTCAGCGATTCCCTCCTCTTTATCAGTCTCCTCAGCTCTCTCTTGCTACGTTTCTTCAGGAAAAAAAAAGAGGAATCACACTTCTTCCATTTCTGTCCCCGCTTTTCTGCTGTTTCCACGACAACAGTGGCAGAGAATATTTCCCAGAAGGACTCAGCCAATGGCGTTGGCTGTTGTTTGGGTGGTTGTATTATTGGGGTCAGTGGAGCTAGCAGCCTGTGTCTGTGCATGCTTGATGCTCATGTGCGTATGGGTGGGTGGGCAGATGGGAGCGTGTTGCGTGTACACGTATGCATGCATGCATGCATTCGTGCCTGCATGATAACGGGGATGAGTGCTGCAGGATCTGTTTGTCTACAAGGAAGCTGCAGACTTTTCATGACAGAGATGACGTTAAGATACAAGAAGGGGAAATGTTGGTGGTTTTTGAGCCGTGTTTCTTCGATCAATTTAAATAACCAGAAGTGATGCAAATTAGAAAATGTATGGGGGAGACTATTTTAATCATGTGTTTTTAGTACAGTCCTTGTTTTACAATCAACAAACCATGTGGTCTAAAAGAGGGTATGTCTTCTTAAATGGGGTACTAAGAATTTGTGAACTCCGCTTCAGAGGCAGCTTGGCTGTTTTGGCTACAATTAAAATGCAAAAATATCAAACAATCTCTGGTTCCAGGTTCTGAGATCTTAGAATTTGCTGCTTGTCTCTGTTCTCTATCACTGTAAATGGAATATATTTAGGTTTTAGCCTATTGTTTGGACAAAACAAGCAGACGTATTTGAAGACGTCACCACGGGCACATTTTTTTCCTTCCTTTCCTTCTGTCTTTCCCCTCATTCCTGGCTTTACTTGGCTTTACTCCCCCTCTCACATTCTTAAAGATTCAAGGTACTTTAAAATTGCAAACAGTAATCCTCCCTCTTTCTCTCTCTTCATTCTCTGCCCTCCCCCTCCCCCTACCTTACTCTTTTCCACCTCTCCCCCTGCCCCTCTACTGAACCTCTGATTTATGATGCTAATAATTCCTGCGATGACTTCATATCTGACTGACGACTTATTTTCAGCCTCGCGTATGCAGGCCACACACGCACAGTACACACCGTAACATTGCTGCAAATCAAGTGAGGGGTAATGTGAGTGGGAGGGAGGGTCAGATAGAGAGATGAAAAGAGAAGAATCCATAAATGGGATGGACAGGGTGAATAAAAGAATAATTACTGAGCTTACTGTCTGAGGGGAGAAGAGGATTTTCTGCCTTAACTGTTACTTATGCAGAAGCCTGCCAAAGGGAGATTAGGGCACACTCTCGCAGATACACACTTCTCTAAAGTGGGTATATGTTTTCATATTTTAAAGCTAAATTCTAATGACTTAAACTTTCCTTAAACTCAGGGAATTAATTGCAGAACATATTTGGCAGTTAAGCTGCTTGAATGACATGTTATACAACCGTAGCTCATGTACTAAGAGCGTATTGATCTAAAAGCAATTGGTGACTCCTCTTAGGTTTCGGTCCATTGACTAAATAATCAATAACTCAGGCTCAGAAGCCACACCACTTCCTACATGTGAATGATGTCATGAAACAAGCCATGTCCCAATAGAACCATTGTTTTTTGTGAATGAGACTAGTAATCTGGGTAGCGAATGATTCTCACACTATGTTTAGTTTGAAATATATATTCACACAGGATGTGGTGGTGGTGGCAGTTGGAAAATGTTTACGTGTGCGCGTGCATGTAAATACATGTGTCCGCAGCGTGGCTTGCGCGTATGTTTGTGTACACGTGTGTATGTTTGCGTTATTACCTCATCGACTGTGTGAAAGTGTGCAAAACATGTCTCTCTGAGGACAAGCCTTATTTTTACCACAGCAATGATCTCACCCAGTCGGAGCTCAGGCTGATGTGTCTTGCCTTTTTCAGAGTACTGACTTTGTGTGTGATTGTGTGTGTTTGCGTGTGTGTGTTTTTTGTAGAGAAGAACATCGCTTGGTTGGAGCCAGCTGCCTCCCCAGTGGGTCTAAAGTTTGCGTGTTTCCCACCAATCCGCAGCACACAGCCAAACCAAAGACAACACTGCCTGCTAGTGTGTAGCTAGGTGGTATGTTAGCTGATGCCAACTGCGTAGCTGTGTCATGCGTCACATCGGCTCTGATGAGGCCTGCCAGGATGAATTGTTTTTGATGTTACCCTCCAGACCTCATGTTCTGGTTTTAGCAGAAGAAGCTTTAGAGAAAGAATATGAATAGAATAATGAACAAAAAGGGAATAGAGAGAGAGAGAGAGAGAAAGAGGGAGGGCTGAAAGTGTGAAATATGCACTCATGTTCTGCAGAGAAAAGAGAGTTGGATAATCGTTTCAAGAGGATGGGAGGTGGTGATAAAAATGACAATGCATTTTATTCATAGCGGGCACATTTTGTTGAAATTGGAACACCAGAAAAATAGAACAAATGCAAAAAAGGGGATTATAGAAGGACAAAGAGTTAGGTCATGAAAGAGGAAATTAAGGTGTAGGAACAGGGATGCAGGTTTGCAGGTGTGTATTTCATCAATCTGTTGTGTGTGCGTGTGGGTGTGTGTATGTGTGGCGATTACAGATGTGCAAGACTGCTCCTAATCTTCCATAGTGCCATCTGCCAGTGTTTTTTCACCGGATTACTAAAGCGCCACACGACTGGGTCAAAGAGAGAGAGTGAAAGAAGAGAAAAGGGCCGTGCAAGGAAATGAGACAGAGGCGAGGGATGGCGGCACGTGCCAGACACGTCTTGATTCTCTGCACTGGGGGAGACTTGGAGGGAATTGTGTACGTGACATCTGAGCACTGCCGTTACCTACAGTCCCCAGTTAGCATTCATTTTGAGTACTAAAACAAGTTATTCAACAGAACAATTTAGGTTTTTGAGGATTTCCTGCTTTCCTCTGTTTTATGTCACTGTAATTTGGATATCTTTGGGTTTTGCACTGTTTGTCAGTCTAACAGTCTATTTAAAGACTTTACCTTTGGCTCTTGGAAAGTGTGTGAAGAATCAACACTTATAGACTAAATGATTCGGCAATTAATCACAAAATAAATCTTAATTGATAATAAAGATTATTGTTAGTTACAAACTATTTGTTCACCATTCCACAAGCTGTTACGCAGATAGGTAGGTATGTACTCTGACCTCTACCTGTTGAGATTTGAGCTGTGTCACATTCCATACTACATACTAACTAGGACTTACCAGGTTTGCTGTCACACTAAAACATGACAAAACTAAGCACTCTCATATTTAAGTATACTTGTTGTATGCTGGTAATGCTCACAACTGGATCAAATATAACATTTTATGGATGGTGGTGAGACAGAAAACAAAAAAGTGCTTTCTCTCTGTCTAGTTTGATTGGCAGTAGCTTTTTGGATTTTAATATAATTTCTAAAAAGCATGATTAATATATGGTACATACTGTAGTATTAGTATGTAGTATCTTACTGGGGCACAGTTTTTACAGGTTAGCATGCTGACTCCCACGCTGTCAGCCTGCCAGCTCAATGCAGAAGCACACAAGACGAGACATGGCGATGACATACTGATGAGAGGCATTAGGAGATGAAAGGTGCCTCTCTCTCATTTTCGTTTGTTTGCTCTCTCTCTCTCTCTCTCTCTCTTTCTCTCTCTCCGTCGCTCACACACACTAAAAACACACACACAGGAGCTGCTGTGTAGCCCGGAGCTTTGGTGAGATCAGGTTAGGGTGTGACTGCACAGACAGAGGTACAAAGGTCAACTCAGTTATGTGTCATTCTTCTGCGCTGTTATACAATGGGGCGGTGGCCCCTGTATGTATGTGCGTGTGTGTGTGCGTGCGTGCGTGTGTGTGCGTGCATGCGTGTGTGTGTGCGTGCGTGTGTGTGTACATGTGCATCAGAGAGAAGCTGAGGAGTGAGGTAATCGTGGGAGGCCGAATCTCACAATGCAGCCGTTCTCAGAGACATTCCAATGAGCTACATAAGGAGGTCTGTTTGTGTCAGTGTGTATGTGTGTTTTTGTGTGTCTGCGCGCATGTGTGCATGAATATGTGCATATGAAGTAGTGCGTGCACGCGCATGAGGCAATGTTTGAGAGTGCATGTCTGAGAAAAAGAAAAAGACAAAACAGAAGGAGGAGAGCTATTGAGGAGATGAGGTAATACTCCTCATTTCATACTGAATGTGTGTGTGTCTTCTTCATGTAGGTCCAGTGTTTGTGTGTGTGTGTGTGTGTGTGTGTGTGTGTGTGTGCGTGCAAGTGTTCAGTTGGCTACATTTATGTGCATTCATGTGTGTGTCAGCCAGAGTGTGTGTGTGGTCGGAGAGCTCATTCAGTGAGACAGGCCGTCATGCTGACCTGTGCTGCATTCGTCAGCCTCTTCAGAGCTGAAAGTCTTGCTTTTACGGTTTCTTCTTCTCCTTCTGGAGCCCAGCAGGAAGTCTCCACATCCTCTGAACCAGCCCGAGGAGAGAAAGTCACCAGAATATCTGCCAGAACAAACACACACATACACACACGTGCATGCACACCCGCAGAGCTGTAGAGTGCAAGTGTGTGCAGGATGCTCTGGCTGACACAGATCACTCATTTTATGTGATTAGAAACTCTGGTGACCCAAAGGTAGTCGCTGCCAACAGCGCCATCTAGAGATAGACAGGAACATTAATTTATGGAAATACCTGTGTGATGGACATCATGTTGACATGATCAATCGGCATTTATTTACCACTCTGTGCCTGCAGGTGTGTTGTGATTGGCCACAGTGCAGGTCAGAGAGGTTACACATTAATCATGAGCTCCAGGTATCTTTCATCCCCCTCTCCCGTCTCTCTTAACCTCCTAACCTGCCCTTTCTGCACCTCCTTGCCCCTTTCTCTCCCCCTCTGCCTCCCCCTCCATCTGACCCCTCTCCATTACGCCGTGGGGAGCTCCAGCAGATCAATGATTTCATTGAGAAGGAGCCAGTGGTGCCATTAGGAGGTGAGCTCACCTTCCCCAGGGAGATCTGACACATTATTCTCAATGACCTCGCCTTCCTCTCCATCCCTCCTTCCATCTCTCCTTCAGCTCCTTTACCTTCCCCCCCTATTTCTTCCTCTCTTTTCCCTCCTCCTCCTCCCTCTCTCCTCTCTTCTGTTTCACGGTGCTGAGAACAGAGCACTATTTTTAGGCCCAGACTCCTGCGGTCGTCACATCTGGCGCCAGTGGCCTCGGTGCTCTCACCCTGGGCTGTAGATACACAAACACACAAACGGACAAGGACACACGCACACACACACATACACACTGGCACACCCCAGCCAGCACCAAAGGAGCTCAAAGGTCAAAGTAAATGGCCTACAAAAATATCTATGACATCACCTCCCTGCTCTGAAAAGTGTTACAGACCTTGAGAAGCCTCGGAGCTGCAGAGTGACACAATGCTCTGTTATTCTGCAAACAGTCACTCTGCAGGTATGTAACAAGCTCCTTTTTTTAGGTTCACACCTTGATTGTGAAAATTCTTAAATCGTACACACTCCTGCAAGTGAGCAAATGCATGCACATATGGACAGACTCACACACACATAATATGGTAACAGGGCCCAGAGGAGGCCTGTACTGAGTTTTATGTAACAATGTTCTGTTTCTGCCAGTGTTCTCACCCCCTCCCTCGTCTGTCTCATTGGCCTCACATGATGAGCTTGATGTCATTTTCCCCTTCTTTCCCTCAAAACTGGAGAACAAAAACAGGCCAGCATGTGTGTGTGTCTGCACGCACAGTTTGATATGTGTGTGTGTGTGTGTGTGTGTGTGTGTTTATGCGTGTGTGTGTGTGTTTATTCGAGCCACTGCCAAATGTTTCCACCATGACGTGATCTCACTGCTCTGCTTGCCTCCTGCTCCTCTTCCCCTTCTCCTCCATCACTCAGAGTCCCATGCTGGCTCGGAGGGGCCACACACACACACACACACACACACACACACATACACAAGTGATAAACAGTCATACGTATATAATCTAGCATGCCAAGAAAGAAAGACATTTTCTTCCCAGATGCGCACAGATGTACATAAATTCTAAGATTAGAGCTCAAGACGCCAGTACAGACGCACACGATATTTAAGCTTGTGAGTACCATGTCTGTTCATCTCGCACTGTATTGTATGCACACAGGCTGAAGAACTTGTATTATTATGTCGTAAAAGTCATAAGATCAGTGTAAACTTTGACCGTAACTGATTTTAATTCACCATTCACAGACACAGTAAAGGAAGTCTTAGTTATGTTGCATAGTTCCCTGAAAATGTCGTAACTTGACCCTTTTGTCAAGTCACAACAAAGTTAATAACTAAATAACTATGAAAGACTAAGGATGTTATTCAGAAAAGTTCTGTGTTGTCTTTAGGACACATGTTAGATACTTGAGTTTGTCTCGGGATACAATCAAAAAAGGTGAATGTGGAGCACTTTTAAAGCATGATTGTGAAATAAGAAAAATCAACAATTAAGTGTCGGCCTTACACAGCAAATTAAATATGATATGCATAACAATTGTTGGTTTCTTTTCCTACAAGATGCAGTTTGCCTTTTATAAGAAGTAAAGGTTGTGGATAAACCCTGTGGGACAGTGCTTGTACCACCGTGCCCTAAATACTTCTACCATAGTTGTTTAAGCTGCTTTGTGTATACAGTCCATTCACAGTGCATACCTTCTGGCTCCTGCTGCATTTGAAATCTATCTAGAGGCCTTTTGAACATCCCAACCCGCCCCTGTCATGCATTCATCCAGCATGGAATAAAAATAGTTTGTTTAAACTGTTACCTAGGCAGTGTCAACACATCAGGTCAACAGGAGCTGAAGTTGAACAGCGTGCTAACCCAGGCCCGGTTTCTCCACGCTACGCCCCCATCAGCACCTCATAACTCGAACCTCACCGTGAATTTGGGCCAAGTGCTCCGTAGTTTGGTTGCTGCGCCATCAGTTTACCGCTGCAGCATTTATCCTGATGACTCTAAAACACATGTGGAGTGGAAATTTCCAAAGGCAGAAGAAAAGGAAAAAGAGCGAAAATGATGCTAGTTTATCCTACCCAGAGTTGGCCTGCATCCACCAGATTCCATTCATGCTCGGACTGCCCACTGCTGTCGTAGCGTCATTCCTTGGAACAAAGGCGGATTCCTGTTTATCACCGTGCTGTCTTTGATGGTCTTTATCTCTGGCATGCTGCAGTGCTGCTTCCTTATTTACCTAATTGGTTGCCTTTTTTTTTTTTTTTTCAGCTGTTTTAATCAGATTTAGACTGCACCTCCGCCATGCGGTTGAGGTTCTATTTTCTTGGCAGCCTTTGGAAGTGTGTTACAGTATGAGAAAATCTATTTTAATATGCAGTTTGCTAATTATTTTCCAAAGAAAGACGGGGATTTTCTTTTCCAGGCTCATTGGCACAGGAGTAGACTAGTTGCCTGTAGCAGAGCAGAGAGTTTAAATCCTCAGCGGTTTAACACTTTTCCTGGTATGTACACTGACTTGTAACAGAGGTCTTATTACCGTAAATACATGCTGACCACACACAAACTTTTGGGCTGAACCTCTGGGGCCGCCACTGCTTCCTGATAAAGCAGGGAGATTTTCCATTGCCACAGCAACAGGCTAATTTTAGAGGCCCAAGATTGAGGAATGTAGCAGTTTGTGATCATTCCCGGTCCTCCTGATATCTCCCCCCACTGATCACACATAAACACAAACACACTTACAGGGTCACTCATACACAAACAAATACACACATGCATAGAGGAAGGCAGCCTACAGAGAGGCCACTTCCCTTCGGGTTGTGTAACTATTTCCTGTTTCTGATCAAGTGACATCAGTGCTTCGCAGGGTGAAAGAGGGAGACGCCTTGGAACTTGGGAAGCATGTCTGTATACAAATGCATGTTATTTGTATTTATATTTTAACATTGTCTTTTGATTCAGGGAGAAAAAAAAAACTCAAAAGCTCCACCGTCAGCTTTAAAAATCATTTTAAAGGCATCATGAAGGCGTTGGCAGGGCGCACACAGAAACAGCTTGCCCAGTTCCTCTCAGCATCACGTCATTCCTTCTCTATTGTTCTTCTGTAGCTGTTGGAGTGATGTCACTGCAGAGTTGCGAATGTGACACGTTCACACACACACACACACACACACACACACGGCGTCTCCACAGCCTGTAATGGCAGGAAAGCCGACCCTAACCATGGGTGTTGCGATAGCTGCTGTCACCATGTCCTGTACGCCCAAATACAGTCTCCAGGGTGCACCACCTAACTTTTGCTTCATGTCTGTGTCTTTTAAGCTGAGTGCTTAAAAGTTGAGTAATGTGTTCATTGTCCACTTCATGTGGAGATTTTGTCTTGTTTTTAATGTATGTACAATTTCTATACAAAAATTTGTTCTAGAAACAAATTTATGTTCAGGAACACGTTATCTCACTGGAACATCGGGAGAAGTATTAATTTCCATTTCATTTTGGAGAAGAATGATTTGAAAATAATTTTTTCCACAAGCACTGATATGCATTTGAGGTCAGTGGAAAAACTGCGACTCACTTTCTGCCTGCCTTTCATTGAGTCATGCTGTGTGTGCTGTGTGTGATAATAGGACGTGTTGTGTAAAAGAAGATTTGGGGGGGAAGTGATCATACCACTCAGCGACAGGCACAGACAGACTGAGCTAATTGTGAGACAGGTAGACAAGAGACTAGTAGACATTGAGGTGTGTGTGTGTGTGTGTGTGGGTGTGTGCGTGTGCGTGTGCGTGTAACTAACACAGGACCAGATGGCATGGCTCCCAGCACTGGTGTCAGGACAGTGTGTGTGTCAGCCTGTGTGCTGCGCTGATAGGAGCTAATTAACACTGAACTGATCTGAGATCTGCCTGTCAGTCTGCACGTAGCAGCGGTAAAAGCTCATTAAAAACAAACTGATCCACTGTCAGCTCCTCGCTGTCGGAGCAGCACAGTTATCACACGTGTGTCTGTGTGCGTGTCAGACTGCCCAACATGCGAGGGACATTGAGAGATGGTGAGGTGTGTTTTCAGTGTTATTGCCTTCAAGTGCTGCAAGGAAACCCTGTGCATCCCAGCTTAGGCCATTAGCATTTAGAATGAAATAACAATCCGTTATGCTCAAGTGAACCTGTGTAGACAAATTCACCTCTGGGGAAATCAGAGGGGAGAGCGGAGTGTGTACTCTCTTTTTACACACACACACATTCTTCATCTTTTCATTCCTGAAGACTAATGTGCACTGTTCCTGCACATACAGTATTTAGCCATTATTCTCACACGTACACATTACTCATCTATGCACAACCTCAGAAAACAGCTGTGAGCCGTCTCACTCTCGGCTAAAATTAACTTAAACATTATACACGCACACTTTTACACAAAGTGAATGCCCAGGCTTCATGTGCAAGCAAACACACTGTAAGCACATGCCTCCAGTGGCATTTCATGTTGAGGCTTAACAGTCCCCCCTTTTTCACGACGCACACACACCGCTGAACATCTCCAACTGGGATTTTTAAGTAGTTCATCTGGTTTATGAGGACCCGTCTGGTCCTGAAAGCCCCCCTTGGTGTGTTTGATAGCCTACCCTCTTCTCTCTTTTGTGTGTGTGTGTGTGTGTGTGTGTGTGGCTTCTGTATACCCGCTTGCTTGAGTGTGTATATATGTGTGTGTTTGTGTGTGTGTGTTTGTAAACTAATTTTTTGCCAGTGCGATAGATTTACTGGTGCAGTAGCCCCGGGTGTTGAGCTCCTCCAGGGGGTTAAGTTGTTTGGAGGGCAGGGGGTCTGCTGCATGACTGATGCGAGCAGGACTCCCTCCAGGCTGCAGAGATAGAGATAAAACTACCTCATGCGTGCTCATACACACACCACCAAGTAGTGCACCAGTGCTCTCTTAATCCCATACACTCTCCTCCCGCCTGCTCTTTACATCTAAGAAGCACTACCCTCCATATTTCTGTGGTTTCTTCCTCGATTTCACCTCCTCAGCCTTTCTTTTTGACATCATCAGCTCCTGTTATCTGTTCACAAACAGAAATAAGTGCAATATGATAACACAGTTTCGATCCTGAAATCTCTTTTTGGACCTTTTAAATAAAATATAGTCAATTTATTTATTTTAAATATCTAATTAAAGAATACATAACTTTTAAATTAATTTGCTATGAATTTCAGCCAGTACTAAAGTATTGGGTATTGTATTGGGGATTGAGACCAAGCACCCACCCACACACACCCACACACACACACACACACACACACGATTACCCAATGCACCACTCATGTCTCATTACGATATGACCACATCATTTCAGCTACTGTCTCCCTATGGATTCAAGCCCCCCCCCCTCCTCCCTCCATTACTTCCAGCACCCCCAACTATCTAATCTCCCCTTCCTCTCCTCTCCTCCAGCACCTTCCCTACCCTCCAATGCTCCATCCGTCCATCCATCCTCCCCTCTCCCTCCCCTGGTGACTACCTCACCCCCCAGGCATGGCAGCTGTGTTCTCCTGTAGGCATTACATCACTGCAAGAGCAGCCTTGTTACTGATCCCCTGACAACCAGCACTATCAACACACACACACACACACCAATATACACGCACATACACACACACAC
>NW_023339762.1:22190136-22190384 GCF_004916995.1 Morone saxatilis
AACACACACACACACACACCAATATACACGCACATACACACACACACACACACACACACACACACACACACACAGAGGCTTGTGCACTGGCACATATGCTTGTGTTTATGCATATTGGACCAAATAACTGTCCACCCCGTCCCTAACCCCTGCAGCAATGTCGCTCTGTCTTCCTTTCACCTTGCTCCATTCATCCTCTTCACACACCTTTGCAACACACACTTGCTTTTACGCACACACACACACAC
>NW_023339762.1:22190451-22208398 GCF_004916995.1 Morone saxatilis
ACACACATACACACACACACTCGCTTATACTCACACACGCATTAACTCACAGTCTTCATCACCCTAACCTGCCCTATCCGGAGAATGACGTCTCTCTTTCCTGCGATATCCTGACAGATGATCTGTGGTGTAGGATGACGCTCCTGTCGCCGCCTCTCTCACTGGGGAGGGATGGTTGAACGGGCACTGATGAAATATGTTCAATTAAAAATATTTTATTTATATTATGATGTTAGTACAAACTTACTTATTGATGTTTTTATATAGAATATAAATCTAGATTTGTTTTTAGGAAATATTGTTTGCACTGGGTATTTTAGTTGTTTAAGTTTTGAGGGTTTTTTACCTCAACTTTATTCCATTAAAATCTGTCAATAACTTTATTTGTACCCAAAGCGCAGTTGGTTTGCACAGAAAGTTCAAACGACTCAAAAATAAGTCAAATGAATAATAATATATATTTAACAGGAAATAAAGGCGGAAAACCCTAAGGAAGAGACAGGAATTCTTCCTCCAGGACAAAAAACTTGCAATATGGAGAAAAAAATAATTACAATATTAATTAATAATGTACAAAATATATAATATTTAGTAACTATTGTGTAGTAGGTTAAAGACTTGCAGCCAAAGTGTAAAAGTGCTTAGAGTGAAGGCAATGGATCAGAGAGAAGATAGCAAACAACATTCATGCCAGTCAGTTTTCTTTTACTTCAGATAGTCTTTAATATGTTAATCTACCATCTAACAGTCTTAACATCTATTTCTTCTACATGAGCGACATTCATTCTTGATTACTGTTTGCAGCATTCACATCGCGCCTCGTCCCTTCCAGTGCAAACAGGCTGTGATATGTTGTTCTGGTCTTGGAGGGCCCCTTTGGCCTTTACACACCTCTCTTTCTGTCTTACACCGCTATCTAATACTCATCTCTGCTCCTCTCCCCCTCTGTTTTGGCTGATCTCTATGTGTGTGTATGTGTGTGTAAACTGTGCGTTGTCCCGGTAACAAGCCCTCTACCATAAAAGCACGCTCTAAATCTAAGAGATGTCAGAGGAGGGGGGTGCCCGGAGTGACCGTCCTACCTATTTCTGTCGCAGCAGGTCACACATGTGCAGTCAATAAAAAAAGGCCTGGTTGTCATTTATAGTGTCTTGGCTGTAATCCTCTAATTAACACACCTACTATTCTGAGCCTTGTTACCCTGCTGAGGACTAGAGGAGGAGGAGGAGAGGGGGTATAAAGAGTGAGGGCATGGTGTTTGCTTTAGGAAACCAAAAGAGTTTAAGCATTAAAACATCAGCAGCTGCTTTGTTTTGTAGCGGCTGGCTTCCACTTGCTGTGGGTTTGCAGGTGTTGGAGGAAGTCGGTTTTATGGCCTCGAGCCACACAGACAGAACAACGAAACTGAGGTGTGGATGCAAACCGCACTGATGATCGGTGTGTTTGAAGTGTAGTGACCCCAATTGACCACTGTGGAGTGCCACACCTTCTCCAACCAGCTGCAGACGAGGAACAAAGTTTGCGTTTGTGAGTGTGTGTTTGCCCTCGGTTCCTCCAAAACCAATGTCTGCATTTTTCACAAAGCTCATCATCACTAAGTGACCTATTTCCTCTCCCGCTCCCGCTCCCTCTCTCAGTGACCCGCAGTTGAACAGAGGGTGACGTAAGGCTGTTCTCACCCGTGTGTGATCATTCAGGGGTCTGCAGTGATGAGATGAGGTCAGTCAGTCAGCATGCAGCTGGCCCCCTAACTAGACAGCTTGTATAAGCTTATTTGCCTTTTTTTGGAGCTGGACTCACTGTGGCGATGACTTAATGTACTTGAAGCCCATCTGACCTTGTTTGAATGTAATCAGTGTACCGTGATGTCTCAAACCTAAGACTGAACAGACAGTTAGCCAGGACATATGACTGGCCTACTCATGACAGGTGCTGTTTTAAGAAATGTGTGCTATTTATGACAAGCAAGGGGTTGAGTGACAGAGAATGGCAGCCATGTTAAACTGATCAATCATATGGGACTTTAAACTGTATTTAAAACAGCTGTGCCTGCATAATAATTAGTTAACTTTCAGATAACATTCAGTGGTCTACTCCAGCGGTTATGTTACGTCCTTTGCTGCTTTGTTTCCATAGCTGGACTTGTGGCCTACATGTTTGTCATTCCATAGTAAAGTACCAGGAGCCTGTGGCCTGTCAAATGGATGATGGCTGCCGACCACAAGCTTGTTTGGTCTTCTCATCACCTCTAGTCGTCCCTTCCTCTTTTGTCTGCTTTTGTTTCCCCCCCCCCCGCGCTCGTCTTCTTCTTTCCTCTCCTCTCCACCTTTTCATCCTCAAACACGAGAACACAGTGTCCAAACACAGGCGTGTTAGACATGAACCAGCGCAGGAAACATGGTGAAGTCACACACATTCCCTCACCTTCAGAGACAAATCAACTTTCAACACACTGACACAGTCTTAATCCCCCCTGCACTATGCAGCTACAGTACATTTAAGGCAATCAACCTAATGTAGGTATTCAGCTTCTGCTTACTGACATTCTCTATAGCTTCGTTACAGAATCTTTAGTTTTGAAAGCCATCTGTAAATATTAAAGTAAGTAAGTAAAGCAATATAGCACATCTAAAAAACACAATTCTGCATATTATTTTATTGCTTTGAAACTGTTAAGTTCACAAACCCTCAGCAATCTTTCATATGAAAAAGCACATTCTCATCCAACACAAGCTTCTTTTTATAAGCCAAGCGTTTTCCTCTCTTCCCTGTAATCAGCAACACAGACTGTTCAGTCTTGTAGCAGCGTGTATCTATCTATATAGCTGTGTCTTCGCCTTCATCCTTCCCTGATAGAGCCCTGCTCCACAGCTAGGCCCCTGAGGTGGCCGCATATTTGGTGGGTGAGTAAGGAATGTGGTTACATGCCTTAGACATTAGCTATGACGGAGTGCTGGCTCCACAAGAGAGGGAGGTAGCAGAGGAGGAGGAGGGAGGAAGGGAGGCGTAGAGTCCTGGACTCACGCAAATGCGCTCATTCCACCCCCCCAGCGAGCTCGAGAAAGAGTGCAGCTCCGTCCATCCTCCGTTTGCCTGAGAGAGAGAGAGAGAGAAAGGGGAGGAGGGAGGGAGAGGGAGGAGTGTAAACCAGCGACTGAGCAAATGAGAGACGGGGAGAGTGGAACAGCACAACAATAGTGGGCTGCTCTTCTGGCTGTGGACTCACAGAGACAGAGAGAGCGCTCAGAGAGACACACAGACGCTCTGTAAACCAGCTGCAGACAGATTACAGCTGGTTTATACGTACAGGCATCACTTTTGTTTTTCCTCTTGCTCTCTGTGTGGGAGACCATTCTTCACAAAACCACAGAATTACTAAATATTGACGCAGGGGCATTTTAGGAATTTTTGTGGTCATTGCATGGGATTTTGGCCATAGGTGGACTTGGACTTGGAGCCTGTCCACAGACATTTTGGACTAGTTTTTGTTGTACTGGGTCTGTTCTCTGAGGGTCACCGCCTGGACACTAGAACAGCCGACTTAACCAGAGTGGACTTGAGCGCCAGCAGGAGTTCTGTCTACTTGGGATTTTTACACTCTTAGACTGTTGGCTCACCTCAGTCAGCCCTCTAAGGAGAGCACTTCTGTTTGTTTGTTCAGACATTTTTGTGCGGCAAGGGCTCGCTCCATCCCTGAAGGAAGGAGCACCAGAACATTTCCATTGGTGTGTGTGTGCGTGCGACAGAGTGTGTTCTGGGGGATGCCTCTGGATGTGGTGATTGCCCCAGCAGAGGACTGTTTTTGGCCGGACCTGCAGGACACAGACATGAGGCTGAAGATCAGGGTCCGCCGAATGAAGGAGGGGAGAGAGCTACGAGGTGTGTATCCACCTGGACTCAGCAGGAGAAGTGATGTGTGTGTGTTTCTATGTGTGCAAGTTATTAGGATATGAGAACATCCCTTTCTTGCTAGTCACATGTTGAGGATGTGGGCCTTTGTGTACAGAGGTTACAGGGTGATCATAAGTAGTGAAGATGCAAAAGATGTGGAGTATGAGTTAATGCACAGAAAATACACCACTGTTGTATACAGTTCAAGATGTTATGTATGAGAGGAAAGCCTTTAATGACGGTTTGTGCACTGCTGCTGGGTACAAAGGCACAGTGGGCTCTCAGGTATTGAGGTATTCCAATCCGAGCATGCTGCAAATGAAAGATACGAAAGAAGGCGTACAGGATCAATAGTGAAATCTACTGCTACAGCGGGCTAAAAGAATACATTGCATGGGACCCAGCCAAACCCACTAATTGTTTTCCCACCTTTTTGTTTGGGCAGTTAATGTGTTTAGAGAGACAGAATAGAAAGAAGAAGGATTAAGAGGATGACATTATGAAGACGAGAAGCAATGAAGAGGAAAGAGAGGAGCGAAAAAGGGCTCGGGGAGGGAAGAATGAGAGCCATGACCCGCGGTATGACATAGTGCTCATGCTCTCTCAGCCTGTGGTCATTGAGATGTAAAACTATCACAAAGGCACTTTCTCTTTCTCTTTCTTCTCCTCTGCTCTTGGCTTTTGTCTCGCTCCTGCTCTCTCTCTCTCTCTGCAGAATGGTGTCTTGTGGAGATTATGTTATCAATATGTGTGCAGTGTGCTCTGCAAGTGTTTGACATAACACCTTTCACACAGAGCGATGAGGCAATGCAGTGCTGTGGAAAATCATTTTGATATAGCAACACGCTTACATGCATGTTGCACTAAATATCTATATATATATTCAGTCAGGCATTTTGCTGGCGTTACAGTTAGGTCCTTTGGGTCATAAACGTTGCAAACGTTTGTATGCAAATTCGGATACTGTGTACATATCAGAAAACCAGCTCAAAGCAGTTAGCACAGCAGCCCTTCACACCTGCCATACTTCACGCTGATAGGTGTGTGTTTCTTAGTGTGCGTGCACATGTGCGTGTTCAGTTAATCTCAGCCAGGTTTTTCTGCCGGAAGTGTCAAACTCAATAGCATTTGCTATCAGCAGGTGAAAATGAAATGGTCAATGCAGGTTATATTACAGGAGAATGTATAGTCCTGTATTGCAATTACACAGTACTGCTGAAACAGCAACTGATCAAAGTGACATACCGCACCGCTATCTATCCACTATGATAGAGGAACAATAAACAGTTTAACCATCAACCAGGATGACATGTTAATCATACAGTCATTCCCGTTCGTCATCACACTGACGCCCTGCGTTAAAAGCAATGACCTCATCCCACTAACTCATGCATGCTCTGTCAATCTACACATTTCTGACAGACGTGGCCCACTCATAACCCCTAAAACACACACACTCCCATGGCTTCTTCAGGCTGCAGCACTGCCTTTGTGGAGCTGAGTGGGACATGTGTGCAATGATGTCATGTTTGAAGGGGGAGGGATGTTGGTGGGGTGGCTGGGGTGGGAGTGGGTGGGGGGTGAGGGGGTCACATTGAGATGCTAATGTCCCTTTCATTTAGGGACGGGGACAGCTGAGGGGCAACAGAGGATGGCGTCATGTTCCCCCGATATGAAACCACAGAAGGAGAGCGACGGAGGAGGGAGGGAGGGTGCAGGTTACTCTTCAGGCAAATCAATGCCTCCAGGCTGCGGAGCGTTGTGTGTTATGTGTGTGTACAGTACATGGCGTTTGTCCCCTCTCCATTAACAGCAAGTTAAGAGGGCAACTGAAAGCGACTGAAGAGACTATAACACACATACGGGGGGGGGGGGGGGGGGGTTGGCTTGTATTGCGATGCGTCTTGTACACAGCAGTGATGTAACAGCGAGCTTCAACAGCCAGGCAGGTGTTGTGTGTCTCTGTTCGTCCGGTCAATATCTCCGGGATTCCACATCCATTCATCCATACAGTAATCATTCAGCTGTGCATCGATTGACGAAGCAGGGTGACCCTCCCTCCCCCCCCTCCAAAAAAAAAAACAAAACACAGAATTTGATAATGAAATATCTTGAACACACACTTTTCATCACTTTTCATCTAACAACCTGCACACTCAAGTTGAAATGTGAATATTTAGTTAGTTGTGAAATGACTGATGAGCGGGGGGGGGGGACCACCGCTCGCTTCCAGCAAACAAAGGAGGCCTGAGTGCTCGGCTCTGACAGGGCAAGAGAGGAAAATAAGCAGTTGCATAAGTGATGAAGTGGGCAGAGTAAAACGGAAAAAGGAAGTCACCGCTGGCTAGCGTTGCCGATGGCGACACAGTGCCCTCTTTCCTGGTTGTGTTTTTTTCTCTCTACCCGAACATTTTCTCTTCTTTTTTTCCTTTTTTTTTCTAGAGTGTGTTCAGAATTGGGTTAGTCACATCCTGCCCAAGTACATTTTCCAGAAGTTAAAGACACATGACGTAGCAGTGCACAAAAAGATGATGTAGTCAACCAAAAATAAAAGGTTTGAAGAGTATTTTTATAAACATGACAGGTTTCATTAAAGGTTATTATTATTATTATCTCTGTTCAAGAGAAAAGGTGTCTCTGTACATTTTCAGATTACGCTGTAGGCAAGGACCCAACCTGAGAGCATGAAGCCCCCTCTTGATAAATACTGGAGTTAGGTTTATATCTTGAGTTTAATGTAGCAGCGTGTTAGTCTCTGCTGATTATCATGCTGCGCTGAAGGTGAACTCATCTCTCCCAGTTGACTTTCTGATGTCATCTTCATGGACAGCTGGGCTGGTGTGTGTCACTGGGTATTTTCGGTGACCTCAGTGTGACTGTACAGTGTGTTTATGTGTATCCTCTGTGTGCTTAGATTGGAATGGACGGATGTGTCATCGTTGTCTTTTGGAGAATGTGAGGCCATGTCTCTTTGGGTTATTTGGTGCTCGCTGTTGAGTGTGTGTCAGTGTGTTCGTGTGCCCTTCGGACACTGTGTGTGTGTGTGTGTGTGTGTGTGTGTGTGTGTGCTGTGTGGTGTTGTGGTGGTGTGTGTGTGGTGTGTGTGTGTGTGTGTGTGTTTGTGTGTTTCATTCCATCTTGTTGGCTCTTAGGGGGACAAGATGAGCCAACTGTCATCAACATCAATGCCCTTTCTCGTCGTCATGGCAACCTTAAGTAGAGTGGGGTCAGGTGACGAGGTGACAATAACGCGCTATCTCCTGTGTGATGTGTGACTAACGTCCATTAGCGCCGGCCTGGTAAAGACTACAAAGAAGGTGTTTGTAATTGTGTTGACATAATGTCACTGTAATGTAATAGCCCTTAAAAAGTAGGCCGGCACACTTAGTCCCGATCTCTTATCTCTGACTTCAGTCTCCCTTCATGCCAGTAACCCCTTACTCACTCTGGCTCACCAGTCTTCCTGACATTTTGATGTTTATTCAACGGGAGATGAGGTCATCTACCGCAATCATGGCTGTAATTATTAATCCTGACACGCATGAGATCAAACAGCGCCCATATTTTTAGAAGAGCATTTTCATTCATGTGTTCACTTCCCTTCACACTCAACACACACAAACACACTTTCTCTTCAACGTTAAACACACACACACACAAACGCTGTCTCCACTGTGGAACGTCCTGTCTTCTGTCCTTCTAACAACTCTCTAACAATGTTCCCGCACCGAAAGGGAAATGGTTGCTGTGTGACGTGAGGTCTTTCCTGTTGCTGTCTCCAGGAATATACCGCTTCATCACACAGATACAGTATATATATGCCTGTGGTGGGGGCTATGTACCACCATTTATTTTCTTTGCCTGTGCGTGTGTGCGTAGACTCCACACCAGCAGCTTGGGAACAGAGAAACCAGGAAGAAACCCTTCAAAGAACTACCCTTCCTCCCTCTGTTTTATCAATTAGTGACACTGTAGCACCGCCCATAGGATCACTAGAAAGGAGCTCTGGTGGAAATTACACAGTGCCAATAAAGTCTAAAGCCAAACTGTGACCTACAAATGGCTGTTTAGTCTACTCTAAAGAGGCCAAAAAGGTTAGATCATAGACACATGCTAGTGCAGCAGCCACCCCTCGGCCTCTGCTTCTTTGCATTAAGCCTTCCCTCCCTGTATCTTGTGAGTTATCTGATTGCTCTTTCTGCAGCTATCCATCTACCCCTTCCCTCCACTGCACCCCCCCATGTGGAGCGCTGATGTCATTGCTCCGCCGGTTGCCATTAATAGCTGGAAACAGACAACCCTTCTTCGCTCTGCTCTTAAAGGGACAGTGCACTCGGAATAGCATTTGCTCATGCACCCAGCCCTCAGAAGCTGTGGTGTTGTGAAACAGCGCAAAATACCAAAGCTGCTGTCCTCTGACCGTTTGCACAACTTTATGTCGCAGCTTTTTAGATCTCATATCTGTTGAGTACACAGTCCATGCTGCTGACACTGTGTGCTCTGTGTGTGTGTGCGTGTGTGTGTGTTTGTGTTGGCCAGCCGTTGCTACATGAGTAGTGCATCTGGGTGTGTGTTACAACGGAAGGCAATGGCCTGCCTGTACTGTGCTGTGTGTGCTACTTTAGAACAGTGATGTCATGTCTCACTCACTCTCACTCTGTGTGTGTGTGTGTTTGTGTGTGTGTGTGTTTGTGCTATATCCCAGATTGGGTTAGGCAGGGCTGAACCTAGATTAGGTTCTAATCTCCTTTCTGGGGCTCAGGGTTTCCTTGAAGCATTCCTCTCCCTTCTACACACTCCTCAGCGAGGTCATTACCCACTCCTCAACACGCACACCTCACCCCCGCCTCCTCTCGTTGGCCCCCACCCTGTAGTTATACAACCACACTACTGCAGAGTAATGATGAGTGTGGGTATTTGTGTGTGTGCAGGAGTCGGGGCAAGCAGCTCCTATGTGCTGTGAGTATGTAGACAGAGAATTACAGACAGTGAGAGTGAATATTGAGCATATGTCGACTGCAAGATTATGTGATCATGTCTTCTTGGAGTGTAACATCTTGTTTGTGTGTGTGTGTGTGTGTGTTGCAATGTGTGGTGTGTGTTGCATATGTGTGTGTGTTTGTGCTGTGCGGTTGTCAGGGGGATGTTACTGGGCCTCTGTCCTGGCCCTGCACCTGTGGCCTCTCTCATTCCCCCAGCCTGACGCAATGCACTGCTACAGGACATGAGCTCATGCAGGAAACAGAGCCACACACACACACACACACATACACGTTTGCCAAAAGTGGAGCCGCCTGCCTCTTAAAGGGCCAGACGCACACATTCCTGGCTGCCCAGCAGTTAACCTAACTTGCACACTGAAGCAAAGAGAGCCTCTTTTTTTGCTCCTGTTGCACAAAGCAGGGCCCAGACATTGTAGCCCAGACTCACCTCTGAAAGGCTATAGAGCGTCCGTCTGCTTTACTAATGGTGGTGCAATGTTCTTTGCAGAGTTCCCAGTGTGTTGTGGGACTGCTCTATTGAAAAGCATTAATGTACCTAACCAGTTCTCTCCTTCTCTTCTTTCTCTGCAGGAGGCTTTGCTGCTTTCTCCTCCTGTTTCCCCGGCCTGTGTGAAGGGAAACCTGCCACTGCTATGCCTATGAGCTTGTCCCAGCCCTGCTTGCCTGTGGCTAATGTAGGGCCCACTCGCATCCTGCCACACCTCTACCTGGGTTCACAGAAGGACGTCCTCAACAAGGTCGGTAGAATCTATTTTACCGTCACTGAAAGATAACTAACTTGTTTTTGTTACCTGGCAACAAAACATAACCTTGAACTAATTTTTATCTTGATCTTCACAGGATCTGATGGCTCAGAATGGTATCACCTATGTGCTGAATGCCAGCAACACCTGCCCCAAGCCAGACTTCATCAGCGAGAGCCACTTCATGCGCATCCCAGTTAACGACAACTACTGCGAGAAATTGCTTCCCTGGCTGGACAAAACTAATGAATTCATAGGTAAGAAGAGAGAAAATTTATTAAAATACCACCAAAATACATGTTTGGATTGAAGGTGAAGATTAGCAGTAAAAAGCACAACTGCTACAGAGGGAAGTGTCTTTATAAGGAAGTAAATTCATCTTAAGTTATGAGTTGAAGAATGCCATGATATTCAATACAGCATATCCGCACATTGTCACAGTTAATAAACGTTCACGTGCAGCTGCGGTAACAATAGCATCAGGTATAACACATCCGCTCAGATGACCCCCCATACTCATCCAGGAAATGTCAGTTTGCCTTCAATAGACGTTGATTGTCTCCGGAGACTGTGCTTAAGATGTGTATTCATACCTGTTTGTTTCCCCCCCAACAGACAAAGCTAAGGTGTCAAACTGCAGAGTCATTGTGCACTGCCTGGCTGGAATCTCACGTTCAGCAACCATCGCCATTGCATACATCATGAAGACAATGGGCTTGTCATCAGATGATGCCTACAGGTACGCTTGCTCCTCCCATCCACCACCAGCTGAGCTAAGGTGTCAGCCCCAGTAAAAAGGCAACTCACTGTTGAAAGTAATGCTAGACGATTTTCTCATCCTCCCCCCCTCCAGTCGTGAGAAATTAAATTGTTAGATGGCTGCCAGGTAACAGAGCGTGTACAAAAGGCTTTGCTTTGCCTTGTCTGGACAACAGTGGCACAGGATTATGTATTGTGCATCAGTAAAACTGTTCACACCCTACGACATCTAGGTTAAACCCTGGCCTCAGATATTACTCGAACAGTTCACAAGAGTAGCCTTGTTAAGACCACTTTCCTGTGACTAATATTTTCCAATTCTCATCCTTGCAGGTTTGTAAAAGACCGAAGACCGTCCATATCCCCCAACTTCAACTTCCTTGGTCAGCTTCTGGAGTTTGAGAAGGGCCTGCGATTGCTGCAGATTTTAACATCAACCTCTGATGACAAGATCTCTGAAAACAACACTAAGCAATGCTCCGAGATCAACGGAGTCAACACAGGTTTCGAGATCAACGGTCACCGCAGCAACTACGACTCCTCTGTGGCAGAGCCGCACATCCCACCAGAACCCAAGCTGCCATCACCCACCTCCCTCCAGCAAGGCTTCAACGGCCTACACCTCTCCGCGGAGAGGATCATGGACACTAACCGGCTTAAACGCTCCTTCTCCCTGGACATTAAGTCTGTCTACTCACCTAACAGCCCCAGCCTGGCCCCCACACACTCTGAAGACGTCCCCAAGCTGTGCAAGCTTGACAGCCCAGGAACAGGCACCTCTAATGGTGTCTGCTCCCAGTCTCCCGTCCTAGACAGCCCCAGCTCCTCCGATTCACCGTTCCCCTCACCTGGCAGCGGGGGCAGCATTGGAGGTTTGGGGCTTGGAGGAAGTGAAGGAGTCCATCGGTCTGGTTCTTCCTCATCCAGACCCAGGAGAAAACCCAAACACTGCTCCGGTAGTTCCCCAATCCGCTCCCAACCACACCAACCTCCACAGTCCCTCAGCTTGTCGCTGGAAAACAAGAGCCCCAGCCTGGATGAGAACCTAAAGGGCTCCCTGCTCCTGTCACTACCCTCCGTGCCCACTGTGGGGTCTGGGGCCATGTGGACCAAACACAGAGACACTGTCCAGGCCACCACTCCCGTCACTCCCGTCACCCCCACCACAGATGCCCCCTGGCACTTTGGGGCAGAGGAGGGTGGTAAGGGAGAGATGGAGCTAGGAGGAGGAGGTGTTGGAGTGGGAGAGGAGTCGTCGGTGAGGTTTGGGAGCAGCTCGGCGTACATGGCGTTTGGGTGCAGCGAAGGTGTGCGGTTACGAGAAAAATCTCAGAGGGAGAAGCCATCAGCACCACAGATACAGAGAGACCACCGGGACTCCATGTCAACATCCACAGTGACCATGTCCAACAGTGCAAACAACAGTGGGCCTGCGTCAGAGAAGCAGTTCAAGCGGCGTAGCTGTCAGATGGAGTTCGAGGAGGGCATCTCTGAGACGCGATCCCGAGAAGAACTGGGAAAGATCGGGAAGCAGTCAAGCTTCTCTGGGAGCATGGAGATCATCGAGGTATCCTGACAGATAATGGACATGATCCGAGCTGTCCCTTGGGGGAACAAGTGGATCTGGTTAGAGGGAGTACAAGAAGAGGACATATGACAGGGAGCGAAAGAGGCTTTTTTTCTGCTCCCCTCACGGACAGTGTTAAAGACTCCAACCGAGAGAAGGACAAATAGATTCACAAGCAGAGAGTTAATGTGAAAAGGTTAGCAAGCAAGCTAGCATTTGCACCTGGACAGACAGAGCCTGTGACGTGGTGCTTAGCAGACCATAACCATCCTGAACTCTCACACAAATCTGAAGAAAAGTCCGGGTGAGGGTGGGGTAAAGGGGGTGACTGTAGGTACTGGAACTCTTAATTTTACTGAGCTCTGTCACAGATAAAAAGAAACGACCCAGGGCAAGTGACATGTTGCATCCTTAATATATAGAATACCCCTTTTTTGACAGAGTTCGGAGACAAACTGCCGGCCTGCGGTCAAATGTAGTGTGCTTCAGTGGGTGTATAGCTTGTGATTTGAACCAAGCCCTGTGTTTCCTCCCAAAGCTTCACCCCGGTGTCAGAAAGCCTCAGAACCTCGCACGGCTACGTCCACCCCTCCACCCCCACCCCTTCCAAGTGGCTCTGCCTGCTACAGACTCTGCATAACAACATCAGCGACAATAACAGACTCCTTTACAGCACCGTCTCCTCACATCAACACAGCACACATGGCAGAGAGATCCCAAGGACTAAATCTAAAGGCGGTACTGAATCCAAACAATGAAGGATCCTCAGCATTTTGTTTGCTGAACAGACTTTGAGCTGAAGACTCTTAGCGACGGGCAGTGTTCCCCCCCCCCCTAAAGCACAGTGTGTCTTTCCTGACTTTGGCTCCCTTGTTTCCAGTGTTAACAGCGTGATGGGACTGACATTTCGGGATGGTGGTGAGGGTTCGCTTTAACGGCCCTTTATAGACCCCCCCCCCTCCCTCCCCCTCACTGCTGCCAGTCATCACCTATGGTCACCACTGAGCATGCACCAGAAAGGCTGACTACAGACAGACAAATACTATATATACAATATGAATATATATAGCAATTTTAATGGACTTCTAATGGACTTTTTTGTTCAGTTATAGTTTTAATTTATTGTATTGGTTCATTCTGGTAATGAGAAATAATATAATGTTTTGTGGATTTATTTCCTTTTTTTCTTTTGTTGAATTATTATTATTATTATTTTTATATATTTTTGCTGTATGTATTTATTGGAACAACACAAACAAACAAATACACACATTCAACAAAATCAAGCAAGCAATATGTGCTGTTCCTTCTTTGGGGTGAGTGATGTATGAATTTGAAATGCACTTTTCTGCTTTCTGATAACCAAGTTCAGTTACCCCTCACACCCTGGCAACATGATACTCTGAAAACTAAGTCTTGAGTTTCGCTAGAACAAATACAGAGCCTCTCTTTTGTATTTGGAGGATGATACAGTAGTGACATCTATAAGAACAGAATCTCTTTTTTGGCTCATCTGCAGTTTGTATTCATGGATTTATCGCAATTGAAGGCTCAAGCAATTTAAAAAAAAGACTGTTTTGTTTGACCGTGTGCAGAGGAAGACAAAGTAACCACACACACACTGATCACTATTTTCTTTCACTTTCATGAGGACTTGCATAACAACAACTATATGCAAACGGACACACGCTCTTTCACATCTTTGAAATTTATAGACTTGAGTGTCCTCTCCGAGCCAGCACCAGTTAATCATCATCATCATCATCATCGCACGTCCCACCAAAGCTGAAACCAACACACACACACACACACCCTATACTGTATGCACTTACACATATTTTCACACATGTAAAGCGTAGGCCCTACACACACCCTTTTGTTCATTCTCAGGGGATCTTTCAGTGAGCCAAGCCCGGCACAGGGTACACAGCTGCTGGTACATCAGCACAATGCATGTCCGTAAAGCTCCCTCGCTTTCTCTCTCTCTCTGTTTATTTTTATTTTTCGCTCTTACTTCTTATTTTCCAAAGCTTTGATAAAAACAGCATAACAAAACAGAAAGGAAAAAAGAGGATCTTCATATCTTGAGGTGAAAGAAAGGAAAACTTTACTCTCCTGGTGCGAGATGGTTATTTATTTATAATGTAAAATGTGTTTATTTTTCCTTTGACCCTTGATTAGCTTTTTTCTCTCTGGTGATCTCTGACCTTTGACCTTGGGCTGCTGCAGCTACAGTAAGTTCAGATAGATTCCTATGTTCCCCCGATGCTCAAGCAACCTCTCCTCTCCTCTCCCTCCTCCCTATATTTTTAAGAAATGTTGTTAGAATTATTTATGACATGTAATAAAGATGATGCAGGCTGTCCCATTTACTAAAATTGTTATTATCGATTATTATTATTATTATTATTATTATTATTATTATTATTATTATTATTATGTTGTGTAAATAGCAACGCATCTAAGAACACTGATGAATTTAGATGAGTTTTTAAAAGAAAATCCTGATACCTTAGGCTGCTTGACGCAAAAATACCTCAGGTTCTATTGAAAGGCTTTTCCTTCCCCTGTACATGTTTTGTGAAAATGAGACAAAAATACAGACATGACAAAATACAAACTCCTCTCTGCTTCTTCTTCTTCTTGTGTGCTTGCATGGGGGCTGAACAGGGCTGGGAAGGGAATTCCACCAAACAGACAACAACACATTACGACATCCCGAGTCCAGGAGTCTTTCTATTGATTTTGTGTTTAACCAACTCCACTCTGACCGCACAGCTTCATTGATTTTTTTTTTTTCTCAGACTGTGCCACGTGCTTCCATATGCTGATGGGATGGTGAATTATTTAAGAGAGAAGATGTTTTCAATATTACTTTCTAGAACGGCACGCCCGAGTTAATATGAAGTTTTTTTACATTACATACATCACAGTGTAATAAGACTGGAAGACAATTCCAAAACACAAATGTTAACAGTTGTGGAAGAAAGTAAAAGTAGCATTACCTGTTGCTGTTTCCTTGTTTCCAGTCTTTAAGCTAAGCTAAGCTATATAGCTTCATATTTAGCTTACAGCCATGTGAGTGGTATCAATTGTGTCGTTTAATTCTCAGCAAGAGAGAAAATAAGCATATTAAACATACAATATTTCCCTCTTAAAGGTAGTGGAGTATCTACAAAGTAGCATAACATTTCAGTGTATTATTAATTCATAACTATGTTTTTACTAGTGTGTAATCACCTAAAAATAATTTCCTTAGAATGAGCTGTCATGTTTCTACGGTAGCCCAGAACAGACAAACTGAACACTGGCTCAAGATACTGCTCAAGATACTGCTCCTTTAATAGCATTTTCTTTGCCACAGTTGCTGGGTCACTGAAAATGTTTTACATCCAGAAGTGAATGTTGGCTGTGGATCATGATTCAGAAGAAAAAGTCCGAAATACAAAAGTTGACAGTGTTAGCTCACTATTAGCTAACAGAGGAAATAAACCAGGTAGATAAACCGTATCTCTATCTGTGATACAGTCCAAAGAGAGACCCTGGAAGCACACCTTTACAGGAAAAATACATAATAATATAGACCTGTGTGTGTCTGAGAGAAGAGAAGGGACCTGTTAGCCACACCTCTGAGCAATATCACCCTGTTGTCCCCTGTCTTCTCTCAGATTGACTCAGTGTCTGGTATTATCCCTCTGCTTCCTCTTCTCACACTCAACACACATACACATGACCTCTCCAGTTTCCTCACTCCACCTCTTCCTTATTTCTGGCTGTCTGTGGGCACAGGAGTGGGAGGGCGGCTGGTGAGGCTGCAGTGTTTGCCAATGATGTGATGTGTTTGAACAGTGCTTACCTCCAGGAGATGAGAGAATGAGGTGAGGTAGTGGTGTAGTGTGTGAGAAAGAGGAAGACAAAGAAAGGTATTTGCCCCCAGAGGACACAGAGTACACTGATGTTACAAAAAAACAGCGTCCCAATCCAGCGGGGGGCCAATTCATCGCGTCCCTTCAATGGGGGCTTGACTACAAAGGCAGTTTTGGTTTCGTGACGTCATGGTGGAATTTCACCTCGCGCAATCAAACAACATCTCTCGGGCAAACAAAGCACCCACAATTTGGTTCAATCTGTAGCCAGAACAACCGGCGTGTTGTTGTGGGACGGACGAGTGAGGTAAGGAGGAGCAAATCCTTTCAACACACATACACATGCAAAACCAGATGGCCCTTGGCCTTTTTCAGCGAGCACAATGCTGTCTTAATGAGCATTTCACTGAGTCCAATAGGAGACAGGCAGAGGTAATGACATTACCAGCATCTCCAGCTGAGTCCCTCTGCACTTCTGTGTGTGTGTGTGTGTTCATTTTATGACCATCATGGGAATTCCCCATGACAAGACCACCAGGGTATTGGAATACATTGTAAATCTCACTTTCTCACTTTCACTGTCTCTAACATGAGCCCAGCATACTGGTGTGTGTATTTATCACCTGGATCATAACGGTTAATCCNNTGTGTGTGTGTGTGTTTGTTTTTCAAGGTGCCCTCAGCTCGTATTATATGGATCTGCATCTCGGGTAACTGCAAGTCTACAGTCTCCCCTCCACTGTGCTGAAGTCTGCACTTCTATACAGGTTTCTTGTTGCCAATGTACTGTACTCCTTTAGTGGACAGAAATAGCTTTCTGATGCAAGTTTTCATAGTTTTTTGTTTTGTTTATGTTTCTATCCTAACTCCTTCTTTGCTTTTTGTGTGTGTGTGTGTTTGTGTGTGGTAAAGCGGGTCGTCCAGTAATCAGAAGTTTGTGGTTCAATTCCCAGCTCCCCCAGTCTGGTCAAGATACTGAACCCAAATTGCTCCCAATGGCTGTGCTGTCAGTGTGTGTGTGTGTGTGTGTGTTTATGGGTGAGCTCAGTATCATTGTGAGCATTGATTGAAACCAGAAAAACTCAATTACAAAATACAAATCCATTTACTAACAATCTGATACATAACTTATCATATGATAGGTATAGATATAATATGATATCAGTATTCTAGCCTATTACGTTGAGTGGGATTCGACACTGTGCTATACGACGTGATGCAAAATAAATGATGCTTGCAATCCAATATGGTAGACGGCTTGATTTTATGTCTTTGGTTGTTCTTAAGCAGTTAGAGAAACAGTTTAGAGAGGATAAAAAAAACTATTGGTCACATTTCTCAGGAGTCTAGCCCATGGCCACTGTAGCAACAAATTGGCCTTGGTAGGTAATAAAGGCATAGGGCCTCTACCAATAATTATATATAAAAATAAATCAGATTTTACAGTTGCAGAGATGTTAGAAATGGCATGTCTTGTATTGTCTGACCAACCATATAAAGATATTCAATGTACAGTGACACAAAAGACAAGAAAGGCAAAAGCAAATGAAGCTGGAATGTGAAAAAAAGTCCCATTCTGTCACATTTTTCCTTTCTGTGCGTATAAATGTGCTGTTTGCTGCTTTTCCATACAGTTTGTGTGTGTATAGATGTGTCTTGTATTTGTATGTGTGTTTGGATACAACCTGCCTATATGCACGTGCACACTGTATGCAGTTGTGTGTATGTGAATGACTGAATGTTTTGCGTTGGCATGTTGATGTTTCATGCCGGCAAAGCTCCTTAAAAATTGAACAGAAAGTCTGACACAATTGTACGTGCATGTGTGTTGCATGTGTGAAAGTGTGCACATGTGTGAGTGTGTATTCTCCCTCTCACATTGGCTGATGGGTACCAGACGTATCCATGCTGAGGGCCTGCCTGGCGCCTGGTCCCAGGCCGTCTATATGGAAACAGTTAGGAACAGTTAGCAGGATACGGCACTCTCTCTCCGCTTTTCCACTCGCACACATGTGCACACACACACACACACACAGACACACAGACACACACACACACACACACACACACACACACAGACACACAGACACACACACACACACACACACACACACACAC
>NW_023339762.1:22208498-22222057 GCF_004916995.1 Morone saxatilis
GGGGTGGGGTGTGTGGGGGGGTTCTGCATAGGTTCAATTTAACCATTTTCTTCCTCGATAAGATTTCAGCCATTCAAATACAAATGGTGGACAAATGCATTAAACTGTTTTAACGTTGTGGAAACCCTGAACTACAATATCTGTTCATATGGTGGCAAATGGGAGGTTAATGTAAACAATCGATCGCACCGAGAATATCAATCCCAGTGTGGGCTTTTAAACTATTTGGCTAATTCAGCTGGCCTGAGGGGTGTTTCCATGGCAACGCAAATCCCAAAATAACAGAGACCACTGCTACTCTGACCCTGAAACTGACCTGCCTGCTAGAATATTCATAAGGTAAGACATCACTGCGGTAACACCAATCCATAGGTGGAACTACCATCTGTTACTTAAGTAAAAATAGTAATATAATATACTTTAAGTATCAAAAGTAAAAGTACTCCATGGTCCATTTCAGATCAAAAACATACATTACTATTGAATTTTAATAATTGATGCAGAAATATTAGTAGTATAGTATAGTATTGAAGGAAAAAAGTACAATTTTAGCGTGTGAAATATAAAATAACATTTCAATAAGTAGAGTACAAGTTTCCTTAATTTGTACTTAACTACAGTACATGAGTATATGTTACTTTTCGCCACTGTATATATCATGGTGAATAGTTTCATGCCAAGAAATATTTATTGCTGAAAACTGATCTTTGATCTTTGATTTTCTTTTTTTAATTCATTGTAATGCATTAATGCAGTTCTCCTGGTATTGTTTAGTTTGCATCTGTGTTGCTGACTGTTATCTGTTACTAATATTCCTTTACTTAAAATTTATTTTTTCTATTTTGAGTCTTTATCTATCACTTGCAAAATCTGCAATCCTGTTTGTATCTTTACATATTTTTTCATCATTTGTGGAACAAAACACTCTACAGTGATACTAATATTCAGAATCACTGTATTGCTTGGATTCAAATGATTTAAGGATGAAATTAATAAATCAATTTAAAAATGATTCAGTGCCCAGAATAGCAAAACATCACAGCAATACTGGAACCGGCATCATGTGGTTTAACAGAGAAATGTCACGAATAAGACAAAGCTGTTAATTGTAGATTCAAAATGTACAGTCGAGTTGGAAAACAACCTGGCAACACGGCACCAACAGGCATCCTCCATGTTCACACTGGATTGTCACATTCCTGCTCGACATTCAAAAGCTTCAATGAGGTCTTTTCAATCATTATAAGCAGATTGTTTTTTCACAAATCTTTCATTTTAGTTGGTCAAAAGCCAGCTTTTTATGCGTTGAAATAAGCTGTAACATGGATGCTTAGCCACTGGAATGCCTAATACACAGTATGTTTAGCATTTTTGAGGATGGCCACAGATGGATGTGGTGAATTGTAAAATACTAAAATATATTAAACCCAAGTCAGTTAAATGGCTGGTTTTTATGAGCCCAGTTTTTACTTCAAGAATTTTGGCTTGTGTAAATGCTTCAGGCTGCAGATACAAAGCCATTTCAGGCAACAATGTTGATTTAAACAAAACTCAGTTGCATGTCGACAATAAAAGTGGTGACACAACGCTTAGTATCCTAGCTGTGCTAGATCCTGATTGGTTAGCCTCCTCAAAAAAATTTATGGGATCCAACCAACCAAGGCTGCTTTTTGTATTTGAAAATATATACATCTGTAGTCCAGAGCCACAGTGCATGTAAAGACAATGTTATGAAAAGTGAATGACATTTCAACTTTCAGGCAGATCATTTCAGTACTGCAAAAGCTGCTTCAGTCATTTTTTTACAGCGTGATTCCTGAATGTGTCAGCGCTCCCTTCTGTCATCTAACAAACGTTTAGCTTGGTTACACAAATGCCAGCTCAATCAAAAACACTTGCCTTTTCAATCCAGACCTCTGCACACACACCGGTGAGTGAGTTTGTGTGTGTATGGGTGGTTTGCTGTATGATTGTGTTTGTCCATGCTTGTCTGTTTGAATGTTGCTTGAAAATCTATATACATGTAAGTATGTGTGTGTATGCATACAAGAACCCACATGTGCATCTGGTTGTTTGCTTTGTGTGTGTGTGAGACCACATGCACGACTGCCTCTGTGTGTGTGTGTTTGTGTGTGTGTGTGTGTGTTACCTGGGGGCATGTTTCTGCCTTTTGCCTCCATCTCCTCTCCCCCCTGCTGCTGCTGCTGTTCTTCTTCTTCGTCGGTGAAGAGCGCTCCGTAGCCCCGGTCCGAGCCGCCTCCATCCACCGTTTATCCTTCACTTTCTCTCCTCTTCTCCTTCCCTCGCTCCTCTGCCTCTACCTCTCTTCTTATCCCTTCTTTCTTCCTCTTCTTCTGCCTCCTCCTCCTCCTTTTCTTCTTCTTCTTCTTCTTCTCCCTGTGTTGCTACTTTTCGCACACTTTCATCTCAACTCATTACACACATTTACTGCTCGAAAGTTGCGTCAGCACAGCATTCCACACTTTTCCACGCGTCACCAAGGATGACTGCCTCCAAACAGAATTTCTTGCCCTTTTTTTTTCCATGGAAAACTCTTGTCCTTATATAACCCTGTAGTCTGGCAGCCTGCTTGTCCTACTATTTCTCTCCGTCTGTCTCCCTCTCTAACCTCTCTCTCATCCCTATCCATCTCTCACGCAAACGGGCAAAAACTTGAGCTCTGTGGCCTGGGAGGCCGGGCAGCCTGTGGTAGTTCCCCTTCTCCTCTATGCCAGGCCAACAAGAGCCTTGGTACAAACATATGTGTCCAATATTCTCTTCCTGCTGCTGCTGCTGCTGCTGCTGCCCTCGTGCAGTCATAAGCACATTCATGAGTCCGTCTTCATTTCAACATGAATTACAATTCACCGCAGTGAAATGAGCTAAATAAATGAACGCAGGGAGATCATTAGTGCATTTTCTGCAGCAGCAGGCAAGAGTTTATGTGTGTGTGCGGCCTGTGGTGAGGAGGAATCCCTGGCTGGCTCTGAGGCTCAGCAGGCCTCAGGTAATCCAGCTTAATGCAGTTAGCGTTGTCATGGCCACCTGTGTATTACACACCGCAGCGTTAAGACAAGAGGGGGTGTCTAGACTGGCAAATCACTGGAAAACAAAGAAAAACATTGTGTTGTCTGGGGCCCTTTGATATGCACAACAACAACAACAACAGAAACTGGTCATGGTGACACTCTGGGATCCACCTGGTTGAATTTCATTAACCACAGAGACAGGTCCAGTATAACTCATCTATGGAGGAGAATGTAGGGGTTTGATTTGTGCACAGAGCAGCACCAGAAAGTAGACGCACTCATTCTGATTACTCAGGCAGGTGTTGGGTAACTGACTGCTGCCACCTACTGCTGGCTCCCAGTCAAACTCAGAAGCTCCGGGTTTGTCCCCTGACAGGAAGGTGAGAGGCGATCAATACTTTTGTTCCACCCATCAAGCCAGCAGCAGATTGAATGTGCATCAGTCCGTCAGTCCTCATGTTTCACTTAGCTTCTGTTTTCAGCAACGAAAGTAAATGAATGGACAAAGAGAAAGACAGAGAAAGTGTGTCTATCTCCATTTCCTCCCTGTATGTAACAGCAAGGCACCCCCTGTTCACTGTCAATGAGTATGTGTGAGTGTGTGTGTGTGTATGTATGTTCAAAGTGCTGACTAAAGCAGCTGGGGGTGCTGACATCTGTCTCTGTCTTTCTAATGGTGGAACAAACTGCAACTCTGTCTCTCTTTCTCTCTCTCACAGCATCAGCCCCATCAGCACTCTCTGCCCAGGTCCAAACCCCATCAATGCGTCAACACACACATACACACACTGTTCCTGCCAGTCGGCAACACACAGCGGCGCATATCCCATATCTCAGCGTCTGCACCTCCAAAACCACATCCTGGACCACCACTGAAGACGACAGAACTTCAGGTGGATGTGGCACTGCTGACACAAGGTCAGACACTGCCTCATCGCTGTGGATGATCCAGGCCAGTATGAAAACTAGACTGCTGTAATCACAGGTTTGGTTTTGACGCATAAATAAGTGTCAATAGTTTCCCCTCAAGCTCTGAACCAACCATCTCATGGAGTTAAGAACCACAACTGCCCTTTTTCAGTGTTTAGGTCCTGAGGGAACGCTTATAACCATTGCATTGTACTCTTGTTCAATACTTTCCTTTTCTTACTGCCTTAAACTAAAGGTAATCTATTGGAATGATCAGGTGTGAACTATTTAAAACCCATTTTTCTTCTGGCATTGACCATAAAGGTATTCCTGACTGAATCAATGTAGAGCTGTAATTTGTGGATGCTTTAAATTGATTGTGGCACCGTTTTGTCTTTACACACAGCTTTAGTGGATCGGGGTCAAAGTTTACTTGCGAAAACGGTACGCTACCATTTTATTTCATCTCATAGTATGACGGCTACTTTCACATTGTCAAATTTGAGACTATTTTTATGAAAACATTTCACAATAGATCACATATTTGTTAATTTTCCTCTCTCTCTCAGACTCTCAATAAATAAACTATTAACAATAAATTAAAAGTTGGTAACCGACACACATGACAAACAACTAAGATTGTTTTTACATAGAAAAGGCCGTATAATGATATGATAAAGAATAAAAAGCCTTAAGTAAATGTATGTTAGGAAGCACCATCGTCAATTGTTGGCCATACAGTATCTACAAACCATGTTGTGAGAACACATTTTTTAAGTAAATGAAAAATGCACAGCAGCTTTAACATCAATGTTTTTTTTTCCTGTTGGTTGAGAAAATACCTTTAAACAGACCTATTTGGAAGCAAAAATCCCTGACTAGGTCTGGCGGACTGGTTTACCGAGCAAAAAGACATGATGACTTGTATATTGCTAAGACAAAGACTGAATCTCACACACACAGTAGACTGCTTGCTGCTGACACACAGTGTCTGTGGCTGCCGCTCTGTTATCATTTCTCCTCTCTTTGCCCATGACCTCAGAGCCACATGCAAGCTATTTCTGTTGAGTTGCTTCTGGCTGAAAATGACTTCATGTCTGATTTGCTTGAAACAGAAAGAGGGGAGGGGGGACTGTATCACTGTGTGCATGGAAAATCTACTGCATTAAAACAGGATGCTTTGACTGTTCTGTAGACTACTGTTGTTGGTTTAGGTTCGATGCACCGGAGGCAAGACCGTGCAAGTGCCTCACCTCCTCTCCTCTCTACTTCCCCTTTTTGAAAATCCCTAATAGTTCTCAGTGCCTTTGGTCTACCAATCTTTCTGGTTTCACTTTTCTCCTCTTCTGAAATCTGTTTCTCCTTCGCCCCACTGATGTCACAACACTACAACGCTGAATTTTCTCTCCATCTGGAGTTTCAAATCCATCCCCTTCTCTCCTCCACCTCGCTCCTTCTTTCTAGGATGGGAACGCTGGAGCCAGGTAGGTCTGCAGACATGAGTAATGTGGCTGAGACTGACTCATACGCCAAGACATCAGCCGTCAGCGTGGAGCCAGCAATGACACAAGCACAAGAACAAACACATACACACACATTACAGTATATACTGAATCGACGCACAGGCAGACTTGGCGGTGCCGACGATATGAAACCCAGTCATGCAAGTGGCCATTATCATCACCTTATATTATGTGATCATTATTGAGGAAATGAAAATGAATCCATCAGTGATGAGATCAGACTGCTAACAGTGAACATGTCTATGACACACACACACACACACACACACACACACACACACAAATCCTGTTGCATGAAACTAGTTAGGTTAATGTATCTTTTAAAAATTTTGAACAGACAAATTCCATTAGCAATATTTAATTGTGAGTTTATTTATTATTTAATTCAGACAACATGCTGATCTTGAGCTCTGTTTTCTGGTTGTTGCCTGAACATTTGCGTTTTGTGAAAATAATATTAGAAGGATTTTTTGTATCAAACACTCCAACCAAAACACAGATTTAGTTTTTATGAGGAGTATAAAAATTGTATTTTAAAGCTTCAATAAACAAATGTCCGCACTAGTTTGTTGGCGTAATTTATGCAAAACACACAAACAACACGCTACACATGTCTCATTGCTCTATTAAATCTTATATTCATCAATAATTTGAGGTGCTCCGTTTTAAGCTCCTAATGCTTTGATTCTGCTGCCAGCAATGAATAATCATATCAGTCATGTGCAGCCATACTCACTCACCCTGGCACTGAGCTGATCTTAGGTATGTGTGTGTATGTTGTATGTATTGTTGTGTGTGTGTGTGTGTGTGTGTGTTTTCAGAGAATTTTTCAGATTCCAATAAGGTTATTTTGACATTTTACAGGAAAAAAGACGTTTGATAATGTCATTAGTTTTTCTCAAACCTTCTGCTGTGAAAAAGGACAATTATGGATGTTTTTATTTCCTACTGTACATACGGACCTCGCTACAAGTTACTATAAACAGTGAAATTGTAAGACTGTTTTATTTACAACAGAACAAATCATCTGTGCTGTGATCAGAACAGATATGTGGACGCCCTTTTCAAGGAGATACGCCAAGTGGACTGGACACAATAAAGGCCACAGTCTAATGCCACCCACTACAATACCATCCTTATGGAGCTCATAATATGTATTTTTTGTGGAGACAGATACTTTGGTATGTCATAGCAGGGAAAGCAGAGGTGTAATTAATAGCGTTGATAATGACTTCAATTCATGTAGGTGTTAAATTCACTGGTATTGAGCCCACTGACTTCTTCAAAGGCCTGTTTGAAATCCTACTGTAATGCAGAAACATTTGTTTTATTAAATCAAATATATATGTATAGTATAAATAGCTGTTTATGCAGTTTTATTTACTTTTTTTAGGTAAAAATGCTCACAGGAAGTCAGTCAGTTAAGGGAATTTGGGATCCTAGTACCATTTTGCATCTTAACAATAGAACAGGTGCTTGCTTTTGGCCTGTGGCCCACCATTATATTTTTGAGGGTCACCCCTGCTGTAGTGTAATATTTTGCTCTCTCTGTCCCCTCTGTACATAAGATACAGTTTACAATATGCAATCCATTTTATAACCACCACAACACTGTCAACAATTAATAATCAACAATTATGTGTCCGTCTCAGCTAAATCTGAACATAATAAGGTTGACAATGCTAGCATTTAAAAGGGGGCGGTTATATTGCATTGCATTGTATAGAAACGCTGGATGTACTGAGGCTGAGCTCTCTCATGCACTGCACCGGCTGGGCTGATGTGGAATGGGAACATATCGACCCTTGAATGGCTCAGTATTGATGAGTGGATGGATTTCAGGAAGTGACCTTGACTAACTCAGACGAGCACCTGACCAGAGCCCGGCTCATTTTCCCACAGAGCACATCTCTGGCACCAGCCGGCCTTTTGAAAACACACTGCAGCTCATATCCTTTCGAGAGGTAAACATAGTTCACTAGACTGATGTTGAGGTCACTGCATTGCAGACTGAGCACAAGTCATTGAAGTCATGCTGAAATGCTGTCATGAATTTGGTAATAGGAGTCAGTAACAGCAGGGGTCAAAAAGAGTTAATGAAGAGGTTGGAGGAGATAAAGTAAATGGAATTCAGCTATCATTAAGTTGTTAAATGTCTCCTGTGAAAAAGAGGCAACCAGAGAGGCTATAACTGCTAATATAAACAGGTAGAGAGCCAGGCCCTACCAGCTGCTCACGAGCAAGGCACAGAGGCTTGTGATGCACAGATACTGACCTGATCTAATAGATCACCCAAATAATAAACTTCTCCTGGCATGTAAATTCTTGTAAAAAATAATAATTTAAGAATAAATGAATTGATTTTATTTATTTCTTTTGATTCTTGGAACTAAATCCACTAACTGTACATTAGTGGGGACAGAAATTTAAAAAAAAACAACACACAAAATCTCACAAATTGATGGAAAATTAAACCAAAACTGTCTCTGCTCCGTTTTACTTTACTGTCAAAAAGTCTATTTTTGCCCAAACATATGTAACCGATCAAAGTTGTGAAGCTATAAGCATGCAGATAAATGCAAAGATAGTTTTGGCCTACATTTTTTTTTTGAGGAGCTGTAGGTACTACAATATATTGTTTATAATTTGGATGAACCAACCCCTTAAATACTATTTCTTTAGTAATTAATATTCACACAACACAAGCCATAAAAGATGGTTGATATATGACATTTCTTCACATGCAGCATATTCAACAGAGGATGTGAAGTTAAATCATGTTATACCTCACTTGTATAACAATAATCCTAACACAAGGTGCATGGATTTTAAAAGGAGAAAGACTGGTGAGTTTAGATACTGAACCAGTATCGAGGAAAGAAAAGAGACTCTCTCCATTTTGTCCCTGAGTGGAAGACAACTTGTGCCACAGATCCTGGACCAGCTGATTCCTCCGGTATTCACAACATTCCTGTATGATACACTGAGACTTGAGTAAGTGTGTGTCTGTGTCAACAAACATCCCACACCGCCCCCATGTGGCTGTTATCAGTATTACAACCAGGGTTTGAACGCACCACCAGCCAACCTGTCAATCATCACCTTAACTCCGCCCTCTCAGTGAACTGATTGGAGGCCAGCAGGACGCTGGGAGTGACAACGAGCCAATCATGTGGCTCTGCCTCCTGTTAACAGGGCTCCCTATTCTGAATGCCCTCTCCGTCACCTGCATGCTACTGTTATTTATAGAAACCCGAGGATGCGGAGTGGAGCATGGAAGAGGAAGGGGAGGTGGGTGGGGGAGACAGAAAAAGAAGAAGGAAGAGAGGAGTGGTAGGATTTGATGACGACCATATACGTCTTGCTCTAATGGTTTATCAGAGAGAGAGAGAGAGAGAGGAAGAGTCATCTTTATAGGGCGGAGTGCACATTGATCCCATTTTTCTTTTTTGCATTATGCATCTGTCTGATAGATGGTTTTCTTACCATTAGAGGAAAATGGGTCAAAAGAAGAAGGAGGGAATTAAAAAAGCTAGATAGAGTGAATGGTCAAGAGTTAAAGGGGTTAAAGCAGGGGTGCATGATGATGAATTATGGAATTAAAATGTATTCCTGGACCAAAAATAGAAACCCCTACATTTAAAATAAAATGGCAAAAGATAAAGAATGTATGGGACACTAAATCACGTAGTATTTTCTAGCTATAGTTCACAGTTACTATCATTCTCCATTAATCTGTAATTGGTGGTAATGTCTTGTTTTGTTCCAACAACAATCCAGAACTTAAACATTTTCCATTTACAGCATCGCCCTGCAGTATCGCTTTATAAATGACTTTAAAAGGAGTTGGAAATGTAATTTTCTCCTGATCAACTGTTTCAACACTATTTGGCATTAAAAAAACAACAACACACAGCTGTACCAGAGGAAATCTACACTAAGTGATCAAATGTCATCTTTCCTCCTTGAATGAAGTGTTTGCAGCTCATCAGTGGGTGAAGACATAAAAGCCGCTGCCCAGTCTTAAGAACAAGCAGAGCAGTACGACTGATAGTATTTAATAATTTAGCCAGTGATACATCGATCATTACTGTAACTGCCCTGCCTGCACAGGTTCACAGTGAGGGTCAGTGCACATGAATGCCTCCCTGTTGAGATTTAAGGCCTCCAATGACGTTACTCTGGGGTTTTTTGTTTTGTTTGGGGGGTTTCTTTCCAGCGGGTCCTGATGCCCCTATTAACCCCCCCAGCCTACCACCCTCTGTGCGTTGTGTATGTACATTTTGTGTCATCCCAGATTCCCATCAAGTACAGCGGCACACAGCAGACTGTAACATGGCAGCTTCATTATATGACCTGACACCATTTTTTTAATACTACTTGTGTGTTACTGTCTGCGTTAATGAGTGAGATTATTTAGGAATATATGAGCACAACATGTACTTTTTTTGGGGTGCAAATCCCCTAACAAATCAAATTACCAAAACCCATTGACATTTGGGGCCCCTGGGGGTCTGTGGCCCCCGGGGGCAGTGGCATGCATTGTCTACTTATCCTTGGTTTTTAAAGAGAACTGCGGCACTAAAATCTTAATTTCTTCTGCGCACTGCCCTAGAATAAGACCACAGGTGTTATAACTCACGTTAAAACTCAACTCTACGTGAACAGCGGACGTAATCATCATCGAGCCTGTACTGGGGACTCAAACTCACTACATATCCCATTGCATCCATGTTCATACAGCCCTGCGTGACACGCATTTTTACGCACAGGAGAGACAGTGGGTCGGGTCTGTGTTTACTTCCGGACTCGGATTTAGACTTCGCACAGGCACAGCAGCGGCTCCAGTGGAGGTTCAGGCTGTCAGCTAAACGCGGGTAGCCATACAAGGCTGCATGACAGAGGTTACCGGGGATTGAGCAGCGTTGAGACGAGCCTCACTCGGCGGCGGCGGCGGCGGCACTTGCACACCGGACACCGGCGACTCCAGGCGAGGCGAGGCGAGAACCACACAGCGGTGCTCTGCTCAAAGTCAACTCAATGCTGCGGACACACTGAGCCGACGTGTGTTGCTGCCGCTTCATGCTCCGAGCTAGCTGAGGATCAAAACAAGGACAATCGCTCCAAGTTTAAAGCGTTTCGTGTGTGTGTGTGTGTGTGACCGAGCACAGCACCCGGCAGCTGGGAGAGAAAGAGCGAGAGAGAGGCGACGGGACTCGGGCAGCCAGGGGCAGCGAGGGGTGGTGGCTGGATAAACTAGAGGGGGGGGGTCGCCTCCAGCTCCTAGGTGGATATTTTATCCCCCTGCCAGCTACTGTTAGCAGAAAGCTAGCTCCAGAACAGCGCCATGGATTGGTTAATGGGGTGAGTACCGACTGCTAACTTGCCTAGCCGAAGCTTTTTACTCTCCATGTCAGAGGCAACTGCGCAGTCTTTCCCCCGCTGCCGACTGCACGTTCACCGCTCGGTGGCTTGACACCACCGCAGTCAGCGTCAGACAGGTGCACTGTCGTGTTGAATACGGTCAAATGTCCACCTATAACCGCATTCATCTGGCCACAAGCAGGGGTAGGTGGTGGGTGGTGGTGGTGGGGGGTTGTAGGTGGGGGTAGCATGTTGCCCTAGCGTTTAGCTTAGCCCTAGCGGTGCTAGTTTGGTAGCAAAAGCTGGCAACCGGGTCTCATCCTGCAAACGGTTACCCAACCTGAGGTTACCCGGGGCCAGGCGGTGTTTTATTAGGGGGAGGGGGGTCTGTGGCCTGCAGCTATCTAACCAACGATGGCAGCGCCCAGATTTAGGTCGTGAGAATATCTGCGAGGCCAGGTCGCTGCACAGGGATCGTATTTATAGGGATGATTAACGCAGCGAGTGGGCTAATGTTAGCAGCCTAACGCGGCTGTGTGCCCGGGGGGGGAGGTGGAGGTGGAGGGGGGGTTTGGTTTATTTCCTTTGCCAAGGTGCGCTGCTGGCTTTTTTTTTTTTTTTTTTTAAGGACTGGCTTAGCAAGCATGCTAATTGCTTAATTAATGGAGCTACAATATTTGGGGACAACAACAACAACAACAACAACAGAGGCTCCAGTGTCAACCAGCTCACTTGATGAGAGATTGTAGTTCTCATGCTTGAGAGATGGGCAACCTTGGTGGATGGTTGAATAAAAATTAGCAGCCTGGGGGTTGACTGCACTGCTCACACACTGTGTTTGTAATGAAAGTGTGAATATAGATGTATAAGTGTGAATATTGTGAGTTTATTCCCCCCTTTGTGTAGTTTTTTTTTTTGCTTTGATGCTGCAGGTGACAGTTGACAGACAGATGTGTCACTTTTTCTTTTTAATCTATCAAGTGATGTGTTTAGGTGAGAGCTGGTGGTTAGTACGACTTGTATATGAGATGCATGTCAGTCTCACACTAAGCTATACAGCTAAAAAACATCAAGGCCGCGATGACTGTATTCAGGATTAACCTATGACATCAGTGTGAGCGATAGAGTGACTTACCAGCCCCAGACTGCTGTTGCAGAGCTCAGATGCGTTATCTTGCATTTACTTATGTATTTGCTATGCAAACACTACGCTGTTTGCACAGAATCTAAGTTGTATTTGCCATTTAAGTTAAGGAGAGGACTCACAATTTCCCTTTCTGTATTTCAACACACTTTGATCCACATGGTCAGCTTTAGTGTCACTGAAACACAGTGAGATCAGATATGTTTCCACACAGGAGAAACATCAGGCCTTTTTTTGGGGTGTCACAAAAGGTTTGCACAAGTAAGGTGTGTCGCTGTGAGGTTATTGTTTTTTTGTTATTTGCTGACTGGTTATCAGGTTGACGGGCCTGGCTGCAGCAGTGTGAGCGCAGATCAGGACTGAGGGAGGGTGGAGGCATGTTGACAGGGGTGTTTCTTCACATCAGGACATTTTATCTGAGAGATAACGATGCAGTCCCCTCTGTACGTCGCCCCCAAACCAGAATACCAGTGTTTACTAGTACCTCTGCTGAGAAAGCCTCTCTGTGTCAGTCAGTCCGTTAAAATGCCTGACAGATTGGACGGTTAGGCCACAGGCGGAGGAAGATGTGGTGAGGTTCGTGTGCAGAAGGCGACACCTCATTGGCACTTTTTGTGAAACTGTTAACATCCTCAGTCATAACTCCTGAACCGTGAGGTGTGTGAGCCACATTACATTTCCTGGAACTGCTAAGTTCATCCAGTCCTGGCAAACATTAAATTTGAATGACCCTGAGAAAAGTGAGGATGTGTTCTTGGTATTTCCTTTTTCAGTACACGGCCTATTCACATAAACTATAATCCCTGAACACGTTGTGCACTTTTGGTAAAAGTGGTCACTCTCTGAGAGCTTTCTGTCTTTCTCTTTTTCTGTCTTTTTTCTCCTTCTGACACTTGTTTTCCTGTTTTTGGTAACTGGTTCTTGCATTGACTCGTCTCAAGTTGCATCAGTTCTCTCAGTTGTAAATGTGATTTTATAGATCTTAAACCTCCACTTCCTTTTTCCCCTAAGTCACTCGCATCCAATAATGATAATTTTTGCCCAAACGGTTGGTGCTGTCATAAACTGGTTTGCTTAGTGATCTGTTAGGAATTCAAAAGCAACACCCAGTCACGTCTTGGCGTTGGAGGAAGTGAGGAAAGGGAAGAACTGCATACGAGTGAAAGAGAAGGCCACTGTCTGCGGTCAGGATTATCATGGATGTTACTAAATGTAGTCGGCATTAATCCATATTCTCCATCTTAAGGAAATTGCTGAATCTTCCTGTGTGGAGTGACGCCCTTTAAATGAAGTCGTTAATCATGCTCTGAACTCTCAAAGACAAATGAGTCATGCTCATCTATGAACTACAATTGTTTATTCATTACAAGTGAAGTGGGGCATCTACAATGTGTTATCAGTGCCAGCTGTCTGTGGAGCTCTGACACCTTTACTGCACGACCAAGACTAACAGCATTTCTGTATTTTTGAGAGTTTGTGTTTACCTGCATGTTAAAGCCATACGTTGTCTATGGTTTATATGTAAGGGCAAGGTGTGTGTGTGTGTGTGTGTGTGTGTGTGTGTGTGTGTGTAAGCTGATTGCATTGGAA
>NW_023339762.1:22222157-22226366 GCF_004916995.1 Morone saxatilis
TCTATGGTTTATATGTAAGGGCAAGGTGTGTGTGTGTGTGTGTGTGTGTGTGTGTGTGTGTGTGTGTGTAAGCTGATTGCATTGGAAGCAAGCAGGCATACGTCCAGCGTGCGTCACTGACGGAGTGGAGTCCATGAATGAGTTAACCAAGCGTGTAATCACTCTGAATACAGACCCAGGGTGAAGGACGCCGCAGCCAGGACCGATGGAGAAGAGGAAGTAATGGGGGAGAAGAGAGGGAGTGCAAGAGAGCTTAAGGGTGATGGAAGGACAGAGGGATGGAGTGGTGACAGCAGCTGATTTGAGAAGGAAGGAAGAAGCGTGATGAATGACAGAGGAGAGACTGATGAGGGAAAAGGCAGGGTGATCTAAGATTGGGATGGAGGGATGGCAGACGGCGTTTGTTTTGACCGATGGATGAGAAGGAAAAGGATGGAGGAACGGGACGTGAATGCTTTTGATGGGAGGGTTGAGTAGGGAGGAAAAGAATTAGCAGGTGGGGAAGGGGTGGAGTAGCTGATGGGGAGGATGAAGCTCCACAGGGAATCAAATGGAGGTCTGTAGCAGATAAAAAGCACATGACGGCCTACTAATGGTGGATAGACTGAAAGAAGGAGACATAGAGACGGCGATAGGAGGACTTACGGTGGGTGACAAACTCACAAGAACAGAATTTCTTGTCCGCGGTTTCAGCAGGAAGCTACAAATAACACCTGGTATTAGCGTGCATCACCTGTGTGCTTGTCTAACAATGTAAGGCACAGTGTGTTTGCAAACCACATTCTTTGTGCTGTGTATTTATTTTGGACAGAGAGCGTTATTTCAGAGAAGAATAAGCTCATCGCGACGCCTCAATGTGTCTTTTTCCTGCTGGGTGAAACGGGCCGGCTTGGACAGATGTTTAATCCCCTTTTGCTTTTGAGTGATGGATTGGTAATGCCGAACAAAGAGCGGGAGAATGGAAACTACTGCGGCTAAGTGGAGCGCCGCTTTAGGCCGCCTGACCTGGAGAGCAAAGGGTCAGATTTAATGTACACTTAGCTCGCACTGCATCACCTGTGACTTAATGGTGTAAAAGGCAGCGTATCATTACCCTGCATCAGTGGAGTAATGCAAGTAATGGTATGAAAGATTCCAGTAAAAAGGGGCTTGCTTGTTGTGTCAGTCTCAGTCTGTGGAAACACATTTTGGGCATGATGTTTAGAGTTCTTGTCAGATTATTTTAATAATTTAAAACACAGTTTTGCTCATTTTATTTTGGCATTTTTGGCAAAGTTCTTGTGGGACGACATTAAACACTGATATCTTTGTGAAGTTTGGTTTGTTTTGTAAAGAAAATGTGTTTATTTTCCTCAAAATAAGGTATTGAAAAAGTTTTTTTTGTATAGGTCATAAAATATAGGTATCATATTATTGGAAAATTTCAAACAACACCAAATACGGCTTCAGTCGGAGGCGGCTGAGCTCCTCACCCCTTAAGAGTCTGTGTGTACTCGTCCCTTCCTCTTCGACCTTTCACGTTGTCAGCTAAAATTGTTAAAAATAAAGAACGAGGGTAAAGACGATGTCAGGTCTGACTGCAGATAGAGAAGGGGAATTTACCACAACCACTTATAGGCTGAGCTTCCTCTACAGTGTCTGTTTGCAATGTTCTGTCTCACCATTGTGGCTTATGTCCGAAAAAGACATCTAACTGTAGCTATTTACGCCCTGTGCTTGTTCTCACATTGTTTTCTCAACTGTTACGTGGCCCATGAGCACGTTCTTATTTGTCGAAACTCTCACGACCACAGCAGTCGGACAGATTCTGTGTTTCAGTTTAAAAGCATCGAGAGAACACCACATGGATTAGAGACTATTGCTTAGTCGGATCTTTTTCTCTTACAGTTTTTGATCGTATTTATAGAGTAGGGAAATGGGTGGGATCACATCTGGCACCAAAGGGTTTCTGCAACATCAGTCCCATTCATATTTTCCATTTTGGCTGATTGGCCTTTTGGAGTTTTTCTAACACATAGATGAGCATGAAACCACCTCACTGAATCATCAAATGTTTAAAAGGTTACTTCCAAAAAAAGAAGGCGTGTGACCTTTGCATATAATTTTTGTAGATAAGGCTGCTAGGAGACACACTGACCGTACTTCAGTTCTGTTGCTGTGATATTTAATTTCAATCAAGTGACTTGTATTTTGGATTTAACTGATCGAATTAGCAATTGTAGTGCAGGAAGTGCATTTAACTGTTGTGGCTGCTGTCTTCTCCACGGAAGGCTCAAGGGTGCTTCAAGGGTATTGTAGCAGCACTGAGCAGACGAACTTCCAGTAAAAACTTAATTGTCAGGTACAAAGACGAAACCTTTTAAAATAACTGATGGCCATAACATACCCCAGTAGAATCTTTTGAATTATGCAGCAGCCTCTTGTGTCTCCATTTGAAGTTTTTTATAATCGATCAAATGCGGGGAAAACACTTGCGACGCTGTATCTAATTTAAACAATTTCAGCAGCTCTACCCAAGCAGATTCCTTGCAACCATATTCCAGTGAAACGTTGCATGGACTGTATTAAGAATGTAAGAAAGTATATCCAAAAGAGGTCAAATGTGCGGTCCTTAACCCAAGCATGAGAAACTCAGTTTCACCAGCCACAACAGTTAAATCAGAGTTTGTTCCAAAAAACATTTTGGGTGACGGTGGTTGTAGTTTCATGACAAAGTCTGCGTGTTTGAGTAACATCCCTTTTTCTGCTTTTGCCTTGCTCTGCATGTGTAGGTAGAAGCTCCCACTGGGTATTTTTGCACACTGCAACCCTGTCCTCGTGCAACCCCACAGCCTTATTTCCATCTCCACACGCACGTCGACACACGTGCGCACACCATTGCACACAGCCTCGGCCCAGGTGGCTGCTTCCGCTGCTTGCACCGCAGATTCAGGGCTGATAATAGGCTGTGACAGATGAGCAGACATCGTCTCAAAGCAGTCACCTGCTCGAGAATAGAAACTAACCAACGCTGTCACTGCGTTGCTTGGTCTATGTACAAGGATGGAGGCTGACTTTGCTGTATTTCTAGCTTTACAATCATCTGCAGTGTTTATCTGGCACACTGTTCTGATATTAGGACTAACCTGAGGGTGGTGTAGCAGTCAGCTTATCAGAAGGTCTAAATAAAGAGCTTTTAACTAGCTTGTTACTGTTACAGTGAACTGGGAACTTCTGTTGGCTCTCCCATTTGTCAGAGCCCGCAGTAAGAACCCCGCTCTATTAAGAATCAATTTATTGTGTCTGGCACTGAAGTAGCTTTACGACTACACACCCAAGGCGGCGCAGGCCAAGATGTTGGAGACCATGTAAGTCAGCCAAACCTTTAATGACAGTAATGTGGTGTGGTTTTACAAATTCACCTCGTGTTGAGAGTGGCAGTTAGCCCAGTATCTCAGCACACATCAGCTCTCATCAAAACCCAACCCTGAGAAAAACCACTCCATGGTTCACACCAGTTTTGCAAAAGTGACTTCCTCTCACTGATGGTGTTAGATGCGTGACCTATTCATAAAGTTTCCAAAAAAAGGGTTTTGTATTCCTCAATGATCAGAAAGATTGCACTGCATTTTATAGGGGTTCGTGCACATACCCCTTGTAGTCATGCAATAACTACCACTATACCTTCTTGTGAAGCTTGTAATGCCTCGTAAAACAAATGTAAGACCGTCAGATAGGTGTGGACTGGATGCTGATGAATTGCACACATTTAAATAATAATTTGTCCATCTCTATTTACATACAGGGAAGAACCACCCCTTAATGTGGCTCACACCAGCCCAACCCAAAAACTAGAGCCCGACATATTACCTTACACACCATTTATGACACAGAATCAACAACAAAAAAGGTTCAATCAGTATTTATTACGAGACATTTATATTGGGTTGCAATCAGTTATACAGGGATGAATGCTTCTCTCATCATTGTTGATGTAACTCAGTTTTCCAATTGAAGCTAAGATCAACACTGCCTGGCTTCAGTGGAGCTGGGCCCTGGCCTGGGGCTCAGCAGCAGGCCTCAGGCTGTTCTACCGGGATGTGCTGCCGTGCTGAGGGATTGGCTGGATGACAGGAAGACTAGATGATTTGTTTACTCCCCAGAAAGGGCATTTCAGTCACTTTCAACCCTCCTTTCAGTCCTTGGCTCACATTCTCTCTCTCTCTCTCT
>NW_023339762.1:22226466-22230084 GCF_004916995.1 Morone saxatilis
TCTCTCTCTCTCTCTCTCCCTTTAATTCTCTTCTCTCTCTCTCTCGGGATGCTGATGTGCAGAGACGTTTGCGTGCTTGACTGCTGCCCGAGCTAGACTGTTCCGCTGCAGAGAGCAAGGCAGCGCTGAACAGGCCCAGGGCAGCGTCAGCCCTCTCCGAGAAATGTTTAACAGCAAAGGCTAGCAGGGTGTTGGCTGTACTCGAAGCCGGTCATGTAGGAGGATAGACTATACGCCGAGCTTTATCGTACGAGCTCTGTCGTGCTGTTTTTGTGACGGACAGAGGAAGGAAAACAGTGGAAAGCAAAGCAGAGCTGGAGGGGCAGAGTCTAAACAAACAAGTCCTCAGCTCCCCTCCCTTACATCAGCCCCCTTCTTTGACATTTGCCGGGGTTCACTGCTCATCAAGGCTGTTATTTGGCGGCAACAGTAGCAGATCCCTACTCTTCCTCAGCAGCACACAAGTAAGCCGAGGTGGCCGTCGCCGCACCGTAAAAGGTCAGCTGTCATAGTTCAGAGGTGTCGATGACTTCAGGTTTCACAGGAAGGTGACACCTAGAGCCAGTAGTTGATCTAGTAACCATGACTAGCAGCTCCAGCGAGTAGTGTGTGCAGTTGATACAGAAAGAGCCACTGTGTGTCTTGCATTAAGTGACGTTAAACTGCAAATCTACCACCAGTAATTTAAGCTAGTATTGGTTAAAATACTGTGCCATGGTGGAGCTGGTCTGAGTGAATGCTAAGTGAGCCTTTCCCCAGGCTTGAAGACACAATAGTGTATCATAGAGCGTTTTTTTAGGACATCAGTGTGCATCATTGAGGGAGATATAAAGGCTCTATTGAATGCCTTTTTGAGGAGTCAAATAGCCTGGGTACAAGAACACACACATACGTACACTCCTGAGTGAATACTGCTGTACCCTCTGGTTTTGTCTCTTGAGACGCTTCTCTCTACTTCCCTGTCTTCCCTTCCCTTTTCTCGGAGGCAGGGACAAGGAGAGGCCTAGAAATGAACGTGATACCAGAATGACTCTGCAGTTTGCCTTTCACTGAATATGCATAAGTGGATAATTGGAGAATCCAAATGCATGCGCGGCTGTATTAAGCACTTTCGCGAGCACTTTAGATGGAAACTCTTGCAAGGTGTGGTGTTTTTTGCCCCTTTTTTTGCCAGCATGTTTGAGGAAAGATGAGGTTTCAAAAGCCTGAGGACAGTACATGCTCTGTGAGTATGGTGCAACCCAATACTGTGATGGATCAAGAGGCTGCAAATGCAACCCAACTCAATACCTGAGCTGGCTGTGTCTGTGAAGCTCCTCCGCCCACTCAAATGGGTCCTGACCTGTTCAAAAGCTTGAACAGGCTGCATTTCACAATGTCAACTGCACAGTTTGCTGACATTTAGCAAGCAGCCTCTGATGCACATGGTAAGGTAACCGCTTATGTGCACTGTAGACCTTTTTATATAATTTATAATTTAAATATCGATTGCCACGCCCATTTTGGATTTGCTTTCACTATGAAGATCTTCTGCCCATTTGGGCCACACTGTTGTTGTGTTGCTCCTGGCGTGTGTGTGTGTGTGTTTCACTTGGCAGGAGAGTGGCACCATGCTGTGACGGTGTTTACTCTTTCGTAACGCTCTAGACAGCCCTGCCCAGCGTACAACTGGCACTGCAAACGGATGGAGAGACGGGTGAAAAGAAAAGACTGACAGAGGGCAGGAACACACATGACAGATCAGCTGCTCTCTCTCTCTCTCTCTCTCTCTCTCTCTCTCTCGCCTTCTATCTCTTGTTATTGGTCGAAGGAGGACATTTTCTCCAAAAGCATGTTCTTTAAGTTCAAGCCAATATTGCCACACGGATTCTGGACTTAACTGGTTCATCCAATAGCAGGATGGGCCTCCGCGGGCCTGGGAGCAGCTACTGTTCTGTCAGAGAGTATCATAGTCGTGGACTGCTGCCAGCTAGAGCTGTCTTAAGATCAGCTAAAATAAGTTGAACCCCCCTGCAGCAGGATTTAGGGTTGTTGTTGCCATCCACCCACAAGGGACACCCTGCAGAACAGTTGGCTGCATTTATTTTAGGACTGGTTGCAGTGTTTCAGATTCAGTTCTGGCTGTAAATTACATTTAATGATACCTTTCTTCTTTGGGTGGAGGCGCATTTCATTTTTGAATTTACATTTGCCTTTTCAAAATAATCTAAATGTGATGGTAATACCTAATAGGCACACATATAACCCTTATCAGTAGAGGTGGTGTCTAATCTATTGATCACCCACGGTTTTGGGTTAATTTGCAAAAGGAGCTGCTGAACATCAGTCTGGCATTTAACCGGTGTCTTTTTCTCTTCAATCTTTCAGCGTGGACTTGATCGCGTGAAAACACAACAGGTGAACACACAAGGTGACAAATCAGTAACCTTAATCTGATTAAAACAGATCCCGACAATCTCGTCTCCTCACGGTCAAATTAGCAAAAACTGGACTTTTCTGTGTGAATTAACATTTGTGACTGAGTTCAGTGCAGGCGTGCTTTGGTCCGCCATGGAAGTTTTATATGCACCAAAACCTAATTGCATCATGTCCAATTTTCCACCAAATGTCACTAATATGTGATCACAAGTGTTTCAGTTGGCCGGCTAACAACTAACAAACACACAGAGGCAATAAAATGGAGAGTTGGGATGTAAAATGCAGAGACAAAAATGAGCAGATGCGGTGCAGGAGCAGTGCAAATTGAAAAAACACCAGAGAAAAGGAAAGAGGGGACAGAGGAAGAGAGGGCAGCTGATAAGGAGGAGAGCAGCAGGAGAATATAGAAAGTGTGGGTAAAGAGCGAGGGAAGGAGGGAAACGATAGTAGTGCAGAGGCGATAGGTGAGATATGGAGATAAATGGGAAGCGGCAGCGCGGGTCAGAGAGCTAGATTAGAAACAGCAGAGGTCTGCAATAGAGGACGGAGAGGGAGATTTAACAGCAGGGGCCCGGACCGCCGGTGACAGTGAAAGAAATGGAGTTTGGAGCTGAGTGCAGTTCAGAAATGGAGGAAAAGCGAACAATAAAAACATTCCTTCTCTGGATCTTGCATTCATTGGTTTGATTCCCAAAACCTTAAAACCAAGATCTTGAGTATTTGCCCAGCAGAACAGTAGGTCCTCATTAAATCAATGAGATAAGAGACCTAATTTGTCTTGGAGGAGGAAGCCTTTAATTCTGGGTGGCTTTATTTATTTTTCACCAAGATGTGGTCAGCACCCTCGGGCGCGGCTTCAGCCGAGTGGTGAGCTGCTAAATCTGTGCAGAGCCGGTGGGCTGCTAGCGTCGGTGTAAGCTTGCTAGGTTTGTCCTTGGTGGCTGAGGCTAGGCCGCTAGGCCGGTCTGAACTGTAATTGGATTAGAGATCTCTGCGTTGCATCAGGGTACGCAAGTGGAGTACACACACACACGCGCTTTAAAAGCACACACGCCTCAGAGTTCATCTCTGTACTCCTCATTTTTTCCGCTAAACTTTCTTCTTTCCTCAGCATTCTGCTATTTTCTTTATCCTCCTTTAATCAACTACCCACCCCTTCCCCCTGGCTCTTCTGTATATATGTAGGTGTGTGTGTGTGTG
>NW_023339762.1:22230136-22239848 GCF_004916995.1 Morone saxatilis
TGTGTGTGTGTGTGTGTGCGCGCAGTCATGTTTTGTGTACCGGTATGCATGTTAGTGTTCGTGTGCATGTATGTAGATCAGCCCTGTGTACCATGCAAACCCTCTCTAAATGGGATTATAGGAGTTGCAGCGAAGCAACTGTAGTAATAATAACGTGAACCCTCATACTGAACACACTGCTGTTTTTAATGGATATACAAATACAAATTGTTTTGGGGATGAAGTTCTCCTTTAGGTTAGTTACCATGACACAATGATACCGACGCCGGGCTGCTGACAGTGCTGTCAGCCAGAGAGACAATCACAGGGGATGGCGGAATCGGAGGTTTTAACACCTTCTGGTTTCAAAGTGGTTAAGCTGACTTCACTGACAGTCTTCACTGACAGTCTTCACTGGAGCAGAGCCAGTGGCTCGCTGTCCAGGGTCAAACACTGCCCTCTGTTTCTATCACCCTTCTCGGCTTCTATCACAGTTCAGTTTTGTGGTTTGTGTTTGTAAATTTACAGTCATCATTACAAAGAGTCCTCCTCCTCCTGCTGGAGGAGACCTGATTCTGGACGTTGTACAGAGCTCATATGTGAAAATGGCTCAACTCAGCTGAGGACTGGATTAATGTTTTTGGGTCATTGGGGGTTTTCGTGATAAGCAACTAGAAAGCATTAATCCCGATTTCAAGATCGCATATTTCCATTGACAGATCTGGTCTTAATCTGTGAAGAGTTTCCTTTACTTCACCAACTGGGAAGAACGGAATAGAGCTCATCTTAAGTTGCACTACTACTACTAATCAGTAAGACGTTAACTGGGTATAGTGTGTCTCTATCTGTTTATGGTCTGTCTCACTTTGTGGCTCATTCATGTGATCTATGCGTCAGGGAGGTGCCATGTTTCCTTGAACGGAATTTACTAATTTAGTTGACGCTTCTGTCTTTGAGAGGCTTGCAATGAATGAATGAGTAGGGGAAAGGTAAATCCTCAGGTCATCAACATACCAGTAAACTTTATAGTAATCATGCTCCTCACCATCGACTAACAGTGCAAGTGCCAGGGAAGCAAAATAAAACAAGAAAAATGGGACTTTATCCCCCTGCCTTGTCTGCAACTAAAGAAATGGTGCACTAAAAGGTGTCAGGTGTTACTGATCATTGTAACACATGAGCAGGTGTGGTGAGGTGTGTCGGACAGGTTCAAACAAGAGGCTGGCTTGGCAGGAAGAAAGGGAATAGATTCAGCAACCCATAGGAAGATATACAAGAGAAAGAGCCACCTTTTATCTTTCTCTGTGTGCATTTGTACATGCATACGTCTGTTAACATTCTTATAGCACATGTGGATGCGGTTGAGACAAGAAATTAAACAGCAGTGAGGCCGTCAGTAAGATTAGAGGGAAACAGCGATCAAACTGAACTAGCTTAATAGCTGACAGGCCAGCACCAGCAGCCATATGCTTCGAGTGTTTGCTGACAACCCTGCCGTATGGCTCTGATCTGCACATATGGCCTGTACATCTCCTCAACTTCCTGCCACCATGACAGCCAACTGAGGGAGGGAGGGAGGGAGCGGACAGCATGTGGGCAGAGATAGAGGGAGGGGAGGAGCCAGGGTGTAGCGCTGATGTCGAATGATCTTAAAACGTCCTTGCTAAGGAGTTAATTAAAACGTAAATTAATGTAAAACACCCAAATCCACACCCCGCCGATATCGTTCTGTGACAATGTGTCAAACCCATTCAACCTTACAGTGAGGAAAATAACAGTGTCAGCAGATTGGACTGGCAGATTTAGTAGACATAATAAACTCTTTTACCCAATTTTCCAGAAATAACATTTAATGTTTGACAGCAAAAAGTATGTCTATTTGATCAATTCAAATACAGGTTTCACACAGGTGTTTACTCCAGAGGTGGACCATCTGAAGACCATGGCTGCACCTAATGATTACTTTGATTATTCACCAATCAACAGTTCATTTGTTTGATAAATTGAGGGCTCATTCAGTCAGTATGTGAAAAATAATCTCCTCAGTCCTCAATAAACCTCAGAACATGGCTCCACGTTTGCTGTTTTGTCAGATGAACAGATATTCCATTGACAGTTATTTAAAACAGAGAAAAGCTGCCAGTCTTTACATGTCATTGGTGTTGTAATTGTTACATGTATCATGCACACAAAAAAACAGCAGAAGAATAAAAGTAGCTGTTACAATCGTTGCCTGGAGGTGCCGCAAATGTTAAAATTGCATCAGCTATTACTTTCTTCACTTGACGGATGCAAGAACAACATCTCTACGTCTGCAGATCTAACACAGGCCCTTTGTGGACAACCTGCTAAACAGTAGTGTGTCACAAGCCGGCTCTATGAGGCGCTTCACATCTAAAAAAGGATGTGGAGGAGGAGGGAGATGTTTTCCAGAGAAGAGTTTGACTTGGAATGAAGGCAAAGGGATAACCGAAAGGGAGCTGGTGTTCAGGGTCATCTGATTTCCGCTGCTGGGCTGGGGTCACTGTATGGGAGCTGCTGACAAGGCCTCCCAGGAGTGAGGCAGAACAGCTCCAGGCTGGACACAACACAAAAACACAAGAAGCACAACAGAGGATTTGACCCCTATAAGGCCTCTGATATCCCCTTGAGGAAGTATGTGTGTGATGTGTGTGTCTGTGTGTCTGTAAACACGGATAAGTCTGACTGACTGAGGGTTTACATAGGGCAGCTCTGGGGAACATGCTTTGTCCGTGTGCTGTCCTATTCATACACACACTTCTGTACTTCATTATAACGCAGTGAATGTCTGCCGTGATGGCACAACACTGGCCTTTTCTCCTCTGTTGTGCTCCCAGCCGCAGACCTGCTGAACGTGACCTTTCCAAAAGCCTTTCTAATCACCGGTGGACTCCGAGCTGGGCGGCTCATGGTAAATACCAACACTGAGCCAACAGCCTGGTAGCATTAGGAGCTAGGTTAAAAGCTAGCTGCGCTTAAGTCTGGCTGGGTATTATGAGGAGTCCAGGAGTGTGGGAGCGAGGCCAGCAGCTCACTTTGCCACAGTTTAATCCAGGAAGCCAGGGGGAAGGAAGTAACTTCTCACAGTCACGTCCAACTCAATCTGTCTGTGACAAATTGCAAGTTATAATATGAGAGGCATACTGTGACTTTCTGTTTCTAGAGTATCCTCACATGACTGTTTCACCATAAAATGTAATCTATTAACTGACTAGCAAGCTGTGAGATTCTGTGAGTTTTGGTTTTTTTTTAAATGATGAAATTGATAATATTAGCCAAACGAGGGTATGGAAAAACCCATTTTGGTATTGCTATGTTAGGGCATTTAGCCATTTTGCTGGCTTTGACACTGAACCAAACAATGCAGGCATAATGCCGCCCTAGTGTGTGTATTTTTTTTAAATAGATACCGGTGCTTTGGTAGCTTCAGTGCAGTATGAGGCTCATAGAGTCACTATTCCAGCAGTTGGGAGATAACACAGGGGAGCTTTACTTTGAGAAGCTGCGGCCTCTATTCACTGACAAACCGTAACCAACGCTGTACATTTACTGCCACACTGAACACCTCACTGCTCACTTTTTTTTCCTCTGGTCCGCTCCACACACACACACATAAACTACACACACGCGTGTCCCGTCCTGCAGCCTCACCCTTTTTACACACACGTTGATTTGGCTCTGTTACTACCTCTGCTGCCGGCTGAGAGGTGGAACAACAATGACCCGCCGTCAGGACAGCGAGGTGGAATGACAGCGCAAAAATTCCCGCCTTGAACAGGCTGTGTTAAAAGGGCGTATGTCTGTTTTGCCTACCCTTTCTTTCCGGTTTCATGCTTTACCTTCCAATTTGATGTCCTCGGCCTTGTTTTCTGATAGCCGTCTGAACCCATACTCCCAAAAGAGGTTTTCTCCCCACAGTAGCTGCCTCCTATTGGAAGCCAGAGTGGACTGAGTCATATATCAGGGAGTGTGCCGAGCAGAACAGGCTACTACAGATTAGAGGTGAGAGGAGTGTGTGCTGATTTATTACCGGCTGTTAGCTGGTTAAATGAGGCTAAGTGAGCTGGCCATCTCTGGGAGGTGATGGAAGAGATTAGCCTATATAAAGAGCCATGGAGGGAGAAGATCTGTGAAGCAAACGGTGACTCCTGACTTCCTGTCTTTTGCATACCGTTTCTCTTTATCTTTTCCCTCCTCTGCTCTGCAACCCTCGGCCTACGTGTCTCCCTCCCTAAGTGTCTCATGTTGCCTCTGCAAAGCTGCTCTGGTTATTTTGGGGCTTTTTTGAGAAGTGGCCAACAATGTTCCCTGTGTTGTCTAATTATTATGCAACAAGTTGGTGCTTGTCATTGTCAGCGCGGCTTGTTCTGTGTGCAGCATTGCAGCCCCGAGTTTTGCTTGGTCATATTCACATAACTAATATACCACGCGTCTAAAGAGATCTGTATTTAAAAGTGCTGTTGAAATGGCTTATCTGTTGGGGAAGGATTCGACGCTGACTGAGAGGGTCTTCGTTTATTGGAGTGTGAACAAGAAGGAATTGTTGCAGCTCTAAAAATAATATCCTAGCTTTTAGTCCACACTAAGCGTCGACCTCTAAAAACACTGGAACCTACATTTCCCATAATGCAACTCTTTCATTTGATTTGCCCATGTCATTCAAAAACCATGCTCCAGTTAGTACCGCAGGCTTTCTGTTATACATTTGTACTCCCAAAACCCAAGCCAGGAGGCCAAGATAGGTGAAATGCTCATTAATCATCAGATTCCTTCTAACACTTTCAATACGGAGCCGCTGTGACCTTCTTGACTCTACTTCAAAAGCCCGCGTTTGACGAGAGTGACATAGAAATGGTAACGGTGTATCTATGGCTCTGGATGAGGCTATATGAGTTGAAACTCTGGTGGGCTGGATATCCGCTCTGTAAGCTGTTTCATCCGCTGGATGATGTGTCAATTTGCACGTTTGTTTCGTGTGTGAGTGAGAGAGAATGAGAGCGAGTGAGAGACATTCCCCACATCCGTTTCCTCTCATAGAGGAACAGTAGGTCAGGGGTTTTGGTCCGCTCTGGTGAGTTCATGTGTTGCTCAGGGCCAGAGAGGGGAGGGGGGCAGAAATGCAATGCACGCAGATGGGACGTTTCTCCTGATAACTGAGGGGTGTTTTTTGCAGCCTTGTTGAGGTGGTGGTGACTCTTTCGTGTTAATGATAATTTTAGCCTCGTTGTATTAATTGAGGTTTGGTGCAGTGTGACGCTTCCTGAATGAAGGAAGCTAACAGGTCATAGGTCTTGGTTTGATATCTGTCTTTTTGTGGTCTCAGTCCTTCCCCCTGTTTTAACGTCGTACCTGATTTCATTCCAGTTATCTGTGCTCTGGCTGCATGTTTGTTTGGCCTGGGTGTGTGTCCTCATTTACACCTGTATCCGTGCCTCTGTTTGTATATGGCCTCGTGTTTGGCTTGTGTGTGTGTGTGTGTGTGTGTTATGCCTTTACCTCCCTCTCTGCCCCACCCTGTACTGCAACGTGCTCTCCTTTCCTCCTCATTGTTCTGCCTCTCCCCCAAGCCAGGGAGTCTGGAGCAGGAGCTCGCAGGAAGTCTTCGTCCTCTCGTTGCGCCGAAGAGGAAAGCAAACAGTGAGATGCACAAACACAGGAAGCTCTGCTTACCTCATGCGGGCTCCAGCTGGGCGTCTGTCACTCTGCTCGGTTTATCAGAAAGCAGTAACGTGATTGGCGTCTCTAGCCACACATGTCTTTCTCAGTATTTTGGTCTCCTTCATCTCGCTTAGTCGACGTGTCCCCTCCACTGTGAACACCACTCTGGCTCTGTGCAGCTGCACTGCATGCCTGAATATCAGTAATTAGCCTTTGTGTCTTCTGCAGTATTTTATATTTGTTAATTTGACAATGTAATGAAGTGAAATGATAAAAATACCACGAAATATACAAACATCTCTACAGCTGCTGACATTGATCACAATTTACACTGGATTTTTTCCCTTTAATATTTCTCATCCGGTCTGTCCCAGAAACTTTAATAACACACACAAATTCTTCATTGTGCTGCTTCTTTGCTCGGAGCAGCTGACCTGGCCATATGACTTCCTCTTGCCTTGCATTACAGTGAGACCTTCCCTGAAGCTGGTACATTAGAGTTATCTATCGGAAGTGAATCTCTAAGCAGCTGAAAGGTGAGCAGCTGTGGGCAAAGGTGGTTAGAGGTCACTGGTGTCTTCAAAGACTGTGCAGAGACTGGATAATGTACACTTTCGCACACACACCGCTGCACGTACCAGCTGTTACGTAACTGATGGCAGCTGTGGGGTGCACAGTTCAGCTGTGTGTGTGTGTGTGTAGATTAGCTACCTGGTCACAGTGTTTTTCAGCATCAGCTCAGAGCTGCAGGGACATGCTCCGTGTGGTCGAGCACGCTTTTCTGTGGCGTATTCTCACAAGTCTGAAGATTTGAATACATTAAAAGGAACGTCGGTGCACATTTTCCTATCTTTTGAATTTGCCGTCAGGTTCAGCTTACAGCTCAGTGTTTGGTAATGCGGATCAGGGTGCGTCACGTTAACACTGCTGTACAAATAGTAGAGAAATTGATCTAAAATGTTTGTGGTGGTGTTTTTTTTCTGCTTCTGACATTTGAGGATATGACCCCAGAAAGTTCAGTTTTAGGCGGTTTTGGTCACGGTGATGGTGAAGCGGTTGCATTTGCACCCTATGCACACTAACATGTTGAATTTATTTATTATAAGTAATATAATAATCCAGACTAAATCAGTTACAGACCGTAATGCAATCTGTCTGCATCTACAAGGTCATTTGCTGATTGTCAGTTTTTTAAAGTGTTACAAATGTGTGTATTTTTTTAAATGAGCCTGAAGGCTTTTAGAAAAATAATAAAACTACTTAGAATATTAATGATACCAAATCTATTAATACCCCTCTGTGAACCTCTGATGGAGATATGCATTGATTGGCCACCATTTTAACAATGAGTAAAACAATCAGCCCTGTGGGAAATCACCAAATAAGACCTTGAAAGTTATGGTTTGTGCTTGGACCTCAGGAAAGATAGCCTCTGTTTTGATGAAGCAGATAAATCAAATGACCTTGAACATTACTGAAATGTCCTTGACCTTTCCTGGTGTGTTTTGGGGCCTTGTGATAGACATCTTAAGAATTTGTGTTTTTCCCTCGTGTTCAGTCTCTCTGTGGTTAGTCAACATGTGGCTGCCCGATCCTCTGCACTGCCCTGCCCTAACAGCCTGCAGACCTTTCTTAGCTGTTCTGGTTTGACCAGCTTGCCAGGCTCTTTTTCTTTTTTCTTTTTTTTACACTCTTTCATATTGTCTCTTAGCCGTTAATACCACAGCCACAGCTCAGGACGTCTCAGTCTTCTTCGTCTGAAATGCACGCTGTTGTCCGCGTGTTGCAGCTCTCAAAACTCAATCAACAACTCTAGCTTGACTTCAAGGAGAATTGATGGTTTGCTGTAAAATGAATGTGGTGTCTGTTTACCACAAGAGGGCAGCACACGTCCACTTCACATGACCGTCCAGCAGGCAGGAGCCTGCAACTGACTGGGGGGAAAATGTGTACCTGTCAGCAGTTGTGTAACTTTGTTTGGTCAATCATATTGATTTTAGCAGGTCATATCAGTTCACTGTTTTCCAAGCGAGGGTGGTGTGTATTCAGCCCTGTGTGTGTGTGTGTGTTGTATGAGTGACGAGACAGGAAGCGTTTTCAAAAAGAAAAGAGATGTAGGAGGCATAAAGAGAAATGCAGATAAAAGTAGAAAGGGTTTGGAAGAAGAGAAAGAGGAAGAATAGGAGAGGGGAATAGAGAGAGAAAGAGAGAGAGAGTGATCCAATGAGCATGAAATCAGATCTTGATGTTGCATAATCATGGCTTGCAGGCCTTCCCAGTGTGCATCGGGCTCCGTTGGCTCTTTCCAGTCCAGTATCACATGACTGTATCAAGCGGTTGCAGTATTAGACCAGCAGTACCAGTCCGCCACCAGCCAGAGGCACACACAGCAATCAATACTTTTGTTCTTCTCTGCTCTGAGGCACACTCTTTTTTTCTTTTTCTTTTTTTTTTTCTTTTCAATTGAAGGTTAGGGGGTCATTTGTTTTTATCCAAAACCTGGGTCTGAATATTTGGATATTCAAATAATGATTTATCAGTGGCTGCCCACTGCAGTCATTCGATGCTTAAGGACACACTGATGGTTTAAGCCTTCATCCCATCCTCTCGTCTTAAGTTTTTAAGGTTCTCATTAATGTAAAACCTCTCTCCGGGATTTATTTTTCTTCACTGAAGGCTATGCTTTGAGGAAAAAGCCCAGAAGCTTTTAAATGTGTTCTTAAAATGTAACATTTTCTCCACAAAGGATCCTCTGGGTGCTCAGAGAGCCAACAACTCGCCCTAGTGGTTTTGTTACCACCACAGGCCTCTCCTCCTCGTCTCCCTCCATTCTTTACGTGCCCTCAATGTCTTTCACATACCGGCAATACCACACGTCACTGTGGCTTCAGCGCTGCTTTCCTTCTCCTCCCTTCCCGTGTCTTTTTCTTTCATCTTTTTTTAATCTTCTATCCTCACCTCCCTTCCATCACTGGTGCAAAGCCTTTATTCACATGCCAGCAATACCAGATTGCATACCAGTCAACAGGGCATCAGTGACTGCCTACACCTCTGCCTGCAGGTTATCCGCCCGGCCCTGTTGCCTTTCTCTCATCGCTGCTTGTCAGCCATCAGCACAACTCACTTAGCACAGCAGCCCCTCGGAGAAAGAATGAGAAAGTGGAGATGCTATTCTGTTTTTTCCACTCTATCGGTGTGTTATTTCTGGTTAACAGTAGGTGGCATCATTGTCCCACCATCTTCTGCAGCTCCCCATATCAGTGCTTCACCTCTAGTTTGATATGTGAGCCCATAAGACAAAGCAGTGTCCATGGTGACTGCGTGGTCACAGGATGGATGTGGAAAGTGCTGAACAGTTCAAACAATGAATGATTTTCTCTTTTAAGGTTGTTATATTTTAATTTGAGAGGCATATAGCCAAAAAACAATCAGAATTACACATAAAAGTCTAAATAGTCTCCACACTGCCATGATTTAAAATTATTGATGTGAAATAATGAACACTTTTTTGTTTCATTTAATTTAATTGATAATGAACTAAAAGTAGTTAAATATATTGTAGATTAAAAATACACTTATCCTATAAAATGCCTAGCTTGTTTTTATTTTCTAATTCATACTCTAATCATCATCTAGTTAACTCCCTCCAGGCTCCTTAAATGCAAACTCTGAAGAAAAAAATATTTTCATTGTCTAATATTGTAATTATTTTTACATTAATTGAAAATCCATAGATCTTTCTGATTCTGATTCTGATTCTGATCTTCCATAGTCTGTCAGACCAACAGTCCAAAACATAAATATATTCAAGTTTACAATCATAGAAGGCTAAGAAAATCTGCAAACATTAACATTTGAGAGGCTAAAAGAAGTGAGTAACATTTACAATGATCTATGGGCAGAAATGGAAAATAATATGCTTAACGTTTTCATCAGTGATTAATCACCTGAACGTTGTGTTTTTGTTACCTTAGACTGAACCATTTTTATTTACAGATGCTGCGGTTTGTCGTCCACTGTTTCAAGGGGAAAGTGAAGCGAGGGAGTTGCAATC
>NW_023339762.1:22239931-22240474 GCF_004916995.1 Morone saxatilis
AATTTTCTGTTGATCGACTAATCTATAAATGTACTAATCGTTTCAGCTCTAAAGGACATTAACATAGCGTCTTTAAATTAAAGCATAAAAAAATACTTGGTTTTCCAAAGCCGCCACTGAACTTCACATTCTCAAAATGCCTGAGCAGTGATCAGTGCATGGGTAGAGTTGCATTTCATTTCCTGGAATTTAAATTTAAAACCAAGGCTGTCTAGTTATAGAAAGATAATACTGATTGGGTGCAGAGCCCAGAAATACCCAGACATAACATTTGAGAAAATGTCAACATCATCCTTATTTCACACTTAACTCTAATGTTATGAGCTTCTATGCACTCAGCTTCACTGAGGTTAACTCTGAAACGTGAGTTATAATGGCGTCCCCTCAGTATAGGCCAGGCTGTATGTGAAGGACGGACACACACAGACAGACTGACCGACTCCTGGCGTCGCCCAGCCTGGCCGTATATATAGGCCCTTTCATACGGCTCCCCTTGGACTGGCCCCAGCATACATATACCTCTAACTGTGCTCAGTGTGTGTG
>NW_023339762.1:22240574-22240773 GCF_004916995.1 Morone saxatilis
TCAGTGTGTGTGTGTGTTTGTTTCTGTGTGCTCAGACATATTTAGGGTGTGTGAGTGAGAGAAACAGTACGTTCTTGGTACTTGGCAGCAAAGTTCTATGTAAATTAAATTGCGTAATACACACATGGTTTTGTAAGATTCATCTCTTTTTTTTTTTGACATTACAGCAAATGTGTGTGAGTGTGTGTGTGTGCTTTCT
>NW_023339762.1:22240890-22241670 GCF_004916995.1 Morone saxatilis
GTGTGTGTGTGTGTTTGTCCATTTGTGTGTCTTTGTGCACTGCGGTCCAGCGTTTGCTCTGTGCAATGTATTCCTGGAAAGCATGTGTAGGAGTGGAGGGGCCTGGGCTATTCCACAGCCACACTTCAGCCAGCGATGACTGTTTTTTGGAAGCTTCCCTGTCACTGCGAACGAGGCAAAGAAAAGAGTTTGAGTCTTTTATTCTTCATATCAACACCTTCGCAGGAAATCTGCCTCCTTAGACGAAAAAAAGAGAAGGCATCATGCTTCAGAAGCGTGCCTTTAGTATGCACGGACACGCACTTAAAGTTCACATCGTTCGTGCACCGGGAAGAGGAATGAGCTGGATGGACGACAGAAGGGGAGAAGATGAAGAGGGGTGGATGGGGGGGGGCTCATGATGCATGGAAAAAGAGACCTGAATAGAAAAAGGATTGCGAAAGAAGCAAGAAATTAACTCAAATTACCTTAATGAAGGGGCTGCAAAGGGAGCAATAAAATCAAGGGGCAGTTAAGGGGCAGGCAATGAATAAGTGCAGGAAGGAGGAATGGATTGAGACTGAATAGGAGGAGAGAAGAAGAGGAGGGGTGTTGTGAACTGCATCAATAAAGCTCAGGCTAATTGTGCCTCTGTGGTATGCAGTGTTCACCCTCTTTGCCTTCAAACATCCGCCCTTTTTGGACTCCTCTACCCCAATCTTCTCATCTTCTGTTAACCCTCTTCCTCCCATAGTCCTCTTCCTCCTCCTGAACTCCCATCATCTTCCTCCTCCTCCTCCT
>NW_023339762.1:22241835-22244375 GCF_004916995.1 Morone saxatilis
CACACACACACACACACTGCACCGCACTCCCATGATGTAATGCTGAATAACCCTGAATGCTCTTAAACTTACCGCTTGCCTGGATTCATCATTTTGAGCCTCTCTCTGCTTTAATCCCTCCAGACCTATACACACAAAAGTTAATGAGACATTTTATTTTATTATTAGTTTTTTTTTTTTTTGGGTGGACATGGTGTTCTCAGGATTCTTTGAACTGGATGTTCACGCTTAGATGAGCTGATCCGTTTAATTAATCTCTGTTGTTAGCATTATGGAGATGATTTGTAGTTTTAGTGCTGTCAGTGGAAAGTCGTTCCTTTTACCTTCCAGATAGCTTCGTGAAAAGTTCTAAAAATTATTTTAGGGGGTTTCTTGACAAGTTCAAGCTACTAAAACACATTACATGTAACCATAAACATCATCCTGGATAAACTCCAGTTTGGGACCCTTGGTGCACGTCTTTCTCCCCTTCCCAGTGCTTCTTCAACTGGCTGTAAGAAAAGCACATCTGGTCTTTCCATTTTTCACTCTTTGTGGTCTGGCCCTCTCCTCAACATATTCCCACTCTCCCTTTCTCCCCATCCATCTATCCTTTCTCTTCTCCAGCTCTTCTGCACCAACTTTTTTTTTCATCCATTACCATACAAATCCAAACTTGACAAAACAAGAGCTTTGGACTTAGCTGTCTCTAGTGTACACACATCCAGGGCAGGCAGCTTGCACCCCCCCCCCCCCCCCCCCCTCCCCGGGGTGCATTGCGTACCACCACTTGTCCTGAGGCTAGCTTGCTGGAGGGAGGCAGCTGGTGCGGTCGATAAAAAAATCAAACTTTTATCATTGTAAAGCAATCCAGTGTCACCTCTGTGTCTGCTTCCAAAGTCAGCTTTGAGAATCTGTCCTGTCATTGACTCCCACATTTTAACATCCATGCAATTTCAATGTTCATTGTCCAATTCTCACAGTGTTTGTCAGAGGATGAGGATGCTGAAAATCCTGCAATAGCCTACGGGATATTACTCATTGCCAGACAGCCCTACGTGATTATGGTCCCCTTGTTTATTGAGTCTCTTGGCCATTTGTTCTCTCACAGTAAGCACCTGGCAGTGATGGTCAGGAGTTTCATTGGTCAGTAGTGGGGCAGCTGGAATCAGTAGGTAGACCCAGGTCTGTATCATCATTACCAGTGCATATAACAATCACCTGTACAATTACTTTTGAAGTATCAGAACATATAAGATCCCAGGAAGCCATTACTTTCTTTCGCTTATTAACACCACATCATTTTATAATCCGATTCTCCTTTTTAATCCAGCAGTGTATGTTGCCTAATTAATTTCCGCCTGGCTCATGTTTTTAGGACTTGTTTACCAGCTTCATGGAGTCTAAAGTGGAGCCACGACTGTGTGTACCACTGGAAAGACACACACACACACACGCACACGAACATTATACTTGGAAGGGCTACTTTAGATTTTAAATGGGCATTAATGGATCCTCGGCCCTACTTCTTAGCCTCAAATTCGTGTGCTCACCCCGCAGGGGCGCTGACAAGAGCATGGACCCTTGCGTTTGGGGTGGAGGAGTCTGGTTTGTGTTCAGCATCATGGAGAATATAGATATGTGTGTGTGTGTGTGCGATTTGTTGTTGCATTTAATATACTATTTATTATATTGTATATAGCTCCTCAGATAGGACACGCTGTTGTATAAACTGGATGATTGCTCTCCTTCAGTGACTATGAATGTGATGAGTTAATGAAGTCTTGGCTCTGCATCGATTGTACCATTCTCTAAAATAGGCATTCACCGGCTTTGAATATGTGTTTTTTTGTGCCTTTCGGTTTATGTCTCGTCGTCGAACCGATGTTCCTGATGTTCGATGGATGGTTGATGTATGGTGTTGGATCATCTTGTATATTATAAATGCTTTCAGTTTTTTGTTAGTGGAGGGTGGTAGTTTAATATCCTGCGTTGTGATTTGATCCCATCGTCAGTATGAGGCTTTGTGTGTTGGACACCAAAGCCTTCCACCAGACTCCGTTGATTAACTTCCACGAAAGGATTTATTTACTCTCTCGTCTCTCCCTCTTTCCTTCGACTTTTATTCCGCTCCGGCGCCCGCACTGCATGTCACCGTACGGCTTGTTTTTTCTTTGTTTTTAATCGTAAACGCCCTGCAGCCTAAAAGGGACTGGGTGTAAACCCTTGCCCCGACGGAAACTATAACCGACGAGGGGGGGGGGGGGGACCAGAGGATGGAGGAGTAGAGAAGGAAGGTTGGAGGTCTGGGATTATGATGACGATTAGAAGTAAGATAAATGAGAAATAAGGTGTTTGAGGGAGTGATGAGAGGACTGTCAAGTAGCAACTCCGTTATTGTTCCGCACGTTGTTTGTTTGTTCTGCAGCCGTCCACACAGATCGATTTAGTTTAGGAGGGGGGAGAGAGAATAGATGGAATTGAGGAGAGGTTTGTTTCTTTCGGGGGTTGCGACAGATAAGCTTGAAACCGCACTTGTTCAATTTCTGGAAATTTTTCCC
>NW_023339762.1:22244475-22250023 GCF_004916995.1 Morone saxatilis
CCCTCTCTCCCTCTCCCTCTCTCCCTCTCCCTCTCTCCCTCTCTCTCTCTCTCTCTCTGTGTCCATCTCGCTCTCTCTTTTCTCCCCTGCAGTCCACCCTGTGCTGCCCAGCAGTCAGCAGTTTGTTTATGGGACTCTGTTTGCCAAGCTAATCTTCCCGCCTTTCAAGTGAGAGCCAGCAAAGCGAACGAGAGAGAGAGAGAGAGCAAGAGTGTGAAAGTGAGGCAGGCAGTTGCAGTAGTTGGACAGGAGAGAGAAAGAGAAACATGTTCAGAGAAGTGTGTCTGGTTTTGTGATTTCTTTTTGTTTTTGTTTGTAAGGTGAATTTCGCCGTGTTTTGTTCGGCTGACTCTCTGAACGGCCTGCGTTTGTCCGTCTGTCCGTCCTGCGCGAAAAGAAAAAGCTGCATTAAAGCCAGAGGCCGTTTCAGTAGCTGCATGATTACACAAGGTGCTATGCTGGAGCTGCTGCACCTGTAGCCGGGTTTGCAAGAGAGGAGCGGAGACTGGGAGGTGAAAGGGAGGAAGGGTGCTGTGGGTCGGAGCCTCGTCACCCCGGCTCTGCTTCACCAACGACTGGATGGGGGTTCTGGTGTGCTGCGACTGCTTCTTCTATCGGTAGTTAACCAAGTCACTCTTACTCTTTTTTTTCTCCTTTCCATGACCTTTTCCTTCATCTCTGCTGTTGTTGCTGCTGATTGTTGTTGTTGACATCATGCTTGGCTTTTTAGAATTCTTTAACTTACAGTTTCAGACCTTCATTAACTTCTTCCATCTGACCCACCTCCCCCCCTCACCCCTGTCCCCCTCTCCTTCCCATTCACCCCCCTCTGTTATGCTGCTGCGGTTTTGTAGGAGACATTTGAGGACAGTGCTGCTGTAGCAGGCAGCGATTCTGCTGTAGTCAGACACACGGCGTATTCTTGACTTGTGGGAGAGGGAGGGGGAGAGGGGGAGGGAGTTGAGGACAGAGGGACAGAGGTGGCATGGCACATAGCCAGTCCCTATAGCTGACTGAGGAAGGGGAGAGGAGTGTTAGTTGTGTTGCTGGTTGCAGGCTTTGTTAAGAAATTAGTTGGAATGAAATGGCGTGCGGCCAGAAGTCAGCTACTCAGTCATGCTTGCCCAACTTTTGCTCTCATCCTCCTGTGTGCCCCTTTGGCTGTGCAGCAGTTTGTTTGGACACTGTGTTCCTTTACAAGGGGGCAGGGATGGTTCTTTTTTTCTGTTTTCATTTTTTGCTGAGTAGACTTTACTCTCTTTTTCTGTTTGTTTCCACCTGAATTCACTTTCTCTTTGCTTCCCTACATATAGACTTGGAACAGCTCTCATGTGTTGGAGAGCCTGTGCCGGTAATTTAAAAATCGGACTGACTTACTGGCTCTCCCATAGCCGGTTATTGTGCTTGAGAGAGAGGGTAGATGATTTAGGTTAGCCTCTCTGGCAGTCGGAGCAGAAAGGATCTGGTTCCCCTCTCTTGTGGTTGTGAGGTTAGCCAGCCCTGAGCCTGCCTCAACTGCTGTATAAAGTCTAAATTTAACTTTCTGGTTCTCTAAGGAGCGTTTTGATGGTGAGGGTAAAATTGTAGCTTTAACACAGACACACACTGCACAGCTGGATTGGATTAGGCCTCGCTGTGATTCAGAACTTTGTTTACACTTCACTGCTGCTCTTAGTATGAATAACAGCCTGCCGTTTCTGCGTGTATGTGTGTGTGTCATGTATCTGTGAGGCACATGTGTTATATACTGTAGGTCTTGGTTAAATACACACAGAAGCCTTGTGAAGGCAGAGCTTGTGCCAGGAGTGACAAGGGGTGGGACCTGGACAACGCACTGATGTCTCACGGGCTCATTAAGCCAAAATGGGCCGTCAAGTCTATTTTAAGCATTTCCTGTCCCTTGGCGTCTCCATCAGCCAATCGGGCGGCTTGGCGGTGATCTTATATGGCTTGATTGATGTGTGTTTTCGAAGGCACACCCATCCAAACAGGTCCTCGTTGACCTCGGCCCGGGCCAGCCCTGGGTCCCGTGGGCTCCGGTGTTTCGGCTTTCAACAGTAGCATTGTGTGGAGTAAAAACTGCCGGCCAGCACTCCGTCAAACGGCGTCAACTCCAATGTCGATCATCCTGTGGAGACAGCCTGTCGTCGTATGACGTAAAGTAAAATAAGCTGGAATTCACCTTCATTAGTATTTATTACTTTTCTTGTATGTTTTTGCACAGTTGGGAGCAAAAGAAAACACTAGGAGGTTACTGCCGGTTGTTTTTACATTTGACACCTAAGTTTTTGTGAGGATTGAACCAGCTACATAAATGTGTTAATTAGAAAACTTTAGAGGTGCTGGTGGGTGAATTGTGTTAGGGCGAGGGCTGGGTGATGATTTCGGATTTATTCACCATTGGTGTGCTTTGATTGTTAGCCAGTATATTTGCCAACCCTAATTAGGACATCACTAGGCTAGGTGTTCACAAGGCCCGTTTCAAGATTTTAAATTAACCTAACAGCTGGCTACTGACAGCTACAGTCTCCTCATCTAATGTGGCAAGTAGCTGAGCGTATTTCCCAAAATGTAAGATTTGTTTAAACAGTTTAATTTAAAATGCTTAATAAGTAAAACATTGAAAATAAACATATATTTTTATATATATACATGTATTTGTATCTTGACCTTGACGAGACTCTTTGGTAATGGAAATGGGGATCGTATAACAGTCTTTAGAGTCGTGACCCTGTTGTAATCTCATGTCTCATGCCTTGTGACACTATTCAAAGTCAATTTAGGATCCTCTCACTGTAGCCCCTGCAAGTGTTCATTATCACATGTGAACACACTCGCTGTCACACTCACAAACTCACTGGATCCATTTTCCAGGGCCTACCCACAGTCCCCGAGGCAAGTACCACAGTCGGAGTTGAAACCCAGGTCAAGTTCTCATTCAGCTTTAGTCAATTTTGTGCCTGTTCTGTTCTCCCCCCCCCCCATAATAACGTCAAGGGTTTAAGTTGTGGCCATCATTTCTCCTCACACAATTGCACCATGAAACAGAAAAATCCAATTTTCCTCTCAGTTATGAGGTTTAATGTTTCAGTACCCATATGATGTATTGTTGTTGACGTGTTGCTGGAAAGCAGGCACATTCAGACCTGGAGGCTCCATCACATGACAAAAGCTTGTGTGTGAGAGTGTTCTGAGTGAATCAGTTGGTAGATTTTATAATGTGCTTGGTGGAACAATACTTCTGAGTGTATCATCGTACTGTGTGTGTTGTATAAGCAGAGCACGCCGTTCTGTTTTCCATGTGTCTCTCATTAGGCTATCTTTGGCAGGCCTGGCTGCTTCCACAGAGCTCAGACGTGCAGCTCAACAAGGACACTATTCTCCACCAACAAACCCCGCACTCCTTCCCCTCGGCCCAGCAGACTCCCTCCTCGCGCGGCTGCCCGTCACTCAGTCGGGGTTGAGTTGAATCAAGCCGAAATGCTCCGGTCTTTGAGGAAAGTTTAGTAAAAGGTCTGGACTGCTGTAGCTGCGATTAGTGCAAAGAAATCTCATGAAATCGTTATCTATTAAAAGCTTTGCCCCGGAGGAATTGGGTGGCATTATTTTCTGTGGCTGTTGCACTGTACAGTCGAGTTGCTTTGTCATTCTGGCCGAGCCACTGAAACACTGAGACGCTTAACTAAACAGCAGGATAGGCAGCTTTCATTTTTAAATGAAGGTTTGATGGTCTGTTGGTTTTGACTCTGTATAACCCAACTTGTATTTATCATACACTACTCCACCCAAATTCCACCTAAACAAATGAGGCATGCTGTCCAAATTCAACCAGTAAGATCATTGATATATTAGACACTCCCTATTACTCATCATCAGGCTAATGGCTGCACACACAGGTCACAGCTCCTCCTAGTTCCCGAGAATTTCTATATTTTTATATGATATATTGTTATACATTACACTGTTAATGAGGGACGCTGGCTTCATTGACTGTCCTTCTCTATTTTCACCTGCCCTCCAGTCACTGCGGAGGGGCAGACCTCACACACGGGGCCAGTTGCATAACACAGACACTGTATTTGTGTGTGTGTGTGTGTGTGTGTGTGTGTGTTTTCAGGAGCAGCCTAGTCCTGCTGGCTCAGGAGAAGGAGAAAGAGATGGCCTTGCACTAACCTCACCTCCGCATTAGATCCACCCAGTCAGCACACACGCATACGCGCTCATGCACACACTTAAATAAAAAAGCATTTAGGTCTCCCTGCAGCAACTTAATTCATCGTTATTCAGCAGCTGAGATCTTTAAGTATGAAACTAAGAGAAGGTAAGCAAATTCAGAATAGGGAACCAGAGCATGCCCGGTAATAACACTGCATGTTTGAAACACCTCATCAGTGCTGATCAGACAAATACTACATGCAGCATAGCAGAGTAAAAGTTGTCTGTGTGTGGCAGCAGGTGCCCTGTAGGCATGGAAAAACTCATTACAGCTGCTTGGTGGCGCAATTGGCAAGTGGATAATGGCTTCATTGTGGCTCAGTTTGCAGGTTGTTCAGGTGGCAGGAAAAGGGTTAGACAGAATTTAGTACCAAAACAACAGGCTGGGAGGCTTTGTATGGGCTGTCAAGGTGGCAGGGAAATTGGTGGCAGCAGTTGCAGCAGCAGCCCACAGCTTCTCTGTGCTGCCCCTGGGAACAAGAGGCCCATTTGAAGGGAGACAGGAAGTGCCTAGACGCCTCACTTCCTGTTTATCGAATTTGTCCCAGGCGAGAGGGAGGGGTGGTCTGGTGCAGCCTAATTGAACGGAGAAGGTTGGCACGTTAGGTAAGCCCTCCTTCTTTACTCTCCGCCTCAAACTAAAACACACTCTCACACACACACACACACACACACTTGCCTGCATAGCGGTGTAATTGCCTCTGTGCTGCAGTGCCTTTGGCAGCTGTGCCCCCTCATTTGTTTCAATTATCTACCATCTGACATAGCGCTGTTACCAAGGATAGACCGGAGAGGAAACCAGGGGAAAAAAACAAGACAAGGAAAAGTTTTAAATGGCTTCCAGAAATCAACTTTGTTGTGTACAGACTGTCATATTTCACACCTTAAAAGCACAGCTGGATCCCACTTACGTCATGTTCAGATTTGTGAATCACACATGCATATTTTGAGACTACATTTAATCAGAGAGTAGCTTTCGGCGAAGAGGCAGCTCCGGAGCGAGAAGGGAAGCTGCAGAGTGCTGACTCCAGCAGGTTCTGAGGTGACCTTAATTCATTATGTTCACTTACAGAACTCGGAGACTGCCGGCCAAACAAGGACTAACCTTAAATACCCTTTTGTATCACTGGAGCTCCTCTGATTCTGCCCTTCTGTTATGGGATTTAATAGGGGTGTGTGTGTATATATATATATATATATATATATATATGTATATGTATATATATATATATATATATATATATATGTATATGTATATGTATATATATATGTATGTGTATATATATATATATGTATATATATATATATGTATATATATACTGTATATACTGTA
>NW_023339762.1:22250123-22254059 GCF_004916995.1 Morone saxatilis
GTTCGGCAGGGGCCTCGCGCGTCCCTGCTCTCGCTGCTCCAAGGACATCTATTGATTTGACCTCTCTTGTGTCTCCTTTCTCTCTGTCCCTCTTTTATTTTCCCATTCTGACACCGGCAGCAGCTGCCTCCGCCCACTTCCATCCCTCGCTCTTTGATGCACCATCTGTAAACGTCAGGCACGCTTTTTGTTGGGTAGCATATGTGTTGTTGAGGATGTTTGTATGTACTCACAATAGCATTGTTTGTGACTCCATAGTATGGCATACATGTGTTCTCTTTTCCCTCTCGGCGACCTGACATGCGCTAACATTTCATCCATGCCGATGTCTGACGAAGGGGCAGAGCTTCGCTGTGGTTTCACTGTCATCTCAGAAATTCCCTCAGGGCGCAAAACATGTATGGCTTTTCCCAGGAATTTCCCTAACATTCGCTGCCTTTTTTTCTTTTGTTTCCAAGCTTTCCCCCCCTCCCCTCCCTAGTTGCGCCCCTTCCTCTCCTCTGTTGTCGCCACGACACAGACACACGTGACGCTGTCGCCGTGTCTTACCTAACAGCACCGCTCTGCCTTTGCCCTCTGCCAAACACGTAAACACTGTCTGTTTTTCCCCCTGATTAGCCCAGAGAGACTGATATCTACTGACATCCCTACATGATCTGCTGTCATAGCTAATTACTGGAAAACAAGTCTTTGGGTGGAACACATCATCTGTCTAAAGAAAAAAGAAAGTTAATCTCAGCCCACAGCCCGTGTGTGTTGTCACTGCTCTGTGTTATGGGACTAGCTGTGGGCTAACCATCACTACCTCTTGTTTTTGAGCTGCTGCTGTTTGGTGACTGTTGTTGTCGTCGTTGTTGTTATGGGTGGATGTCCATGAGAGGTGGCGCTAGTGGCGAAATCATGTCTACCCTTCCGAGTACCTTCCTTGGAGAGATCGGACTTCCTCTCTGGGCAGGAGAGGTGTTGCTTCATGCCACACACACACACACACCCCCTATTAAGTTAGGTGCTCTGAACACCTTTAAGCCGATTAGAGGTTCAAATGCACTGAGGTGCTCTCACCAGATCGTTCTACGGGGAGCGCCGACTTGCTCACATTTTCCACCACCTTGGTTTTTTGTTTGTTAATCTGTTGGCCTCCTTCATTCTCATGCTTCTCTTCACCTCTTTGCCCAATCTTGGGTGTGACCGCTTCCTACGCCTTCATCCCACTCCGAGTGTTAATCAAACTCACACAATGGACCAGAGTTTCCTCTGCTATCAAATGGTGGCGAGATCTCGTCTAGTCATCAGGAGAATGTTAATTTCGGTTTTCTTTCTTTTTTTTTTGTCCTCTTAGGATTTTTGGGTAAACTAACGCCCTTGAACACTTATTTTCTTAACTTTCTAAACCTGTTATTCTCTGTTTGCTTGTTGTACACATTCCTGAGTCATCCCTGTTTGAAGAGAACAGAATGGACTGTTTGTAAACCGGGCAAAGATCGTATATGTGAGTGTATTTTGTGTGTGTGTGTGTGTGTGTGCAGGGAAGCACACTGGCTGTTCCCGGCTCTGAAATGTCCTCCTCCTCTCAGCTTGACCGTGCGGTTCTTGTGATAAGCAGAGCAGCAGATGTAAGTTGGCTGATCTCCCTCTGCCGCTGCGACGACTCCAGCGATGTTCTCTCGAGATAGCGGCTACTGTACAAAACACATTTGTGCTGATGGATACATACGGTTCACAAACACACATCTGTGGAGAACAGATTTAATGAGATTGTGCATGGCCCTGAGTGTTTTCTCAGAAACCCACGTCATTCACTGAGATGAAGACTCAAAGGAAATTATGACAGGGGAGGAAGGCCAGCCAACACAGGGGATGAGAAGTAAATCCTGTAAATGAATGCCATCCTTCCATGCCAGTCAACATTTGTACACGTTTATTAGATCAAAAACAGAACGTTTCATTCTGTTGTTTTTTTTCTGCCTGCAGATGTTTTTATGTCTTCTTGCAGCCTCATTTGGCAGATTATGAGGTTCATCTAGCTAACTGTCATTGGTATAAATAGTTTTTTGGTTTAATTTTCCCACAAAAGAAGGAGAATTTGTTATGGATATATAACTTGAACTTTTAAACTATGTAGACAAAAAAAAAAGTGTCAAATAGATATGAAATTGAAGTGATAAATGTACCTTAGGAAAGACACTTTTCATTGGATATACTATGAAAAATTGGCACATTTTGTAAAATATCATTTAAAATCTCCAGGAGAATACAGCCGCCAGAGATTGTAACAGGCAGTGAAAAAGCATAAATTACCATTCGTCAGTAGTTGAATCTGTGCGAGTTTAAGAGCTGGCCGATTAGCTCCATGTTCTCAGGGTTAAAGAGCAAACCGTGCATTGGCTCGGGGGGGAAATAGCAAACTACCAACATTGCTGTTCGTTCACATGCCAGACAGTCTGATGGAGTTGTTCTGTCTGCTGATGCAGGAAATGGAGACCTTTCCCCTGGTGAATGGGTCCCCCAAACCTCTCCTTTCATCTCTCATCTCTGTTTGTTATTGTTTGTACCACATGGGCAGAGAGAATGCCGAGTTATGCAACATACCTGGAAACAGACTGGCTTGTGTTAAGAAGCGGACTAATGTGATTTGACTTGTGCTCTTTAGGCAGCATGTTGATCTTATCAGCTGGTCTTTAAATGTTTAGCATTTCTGCTGACGCGATGGCTTCTTTGATTTAGATTCAAATCGGCGTCAGGGTGACGCTGTGCCTGTATTCATACAATACAGATTTAAAACCTTTTCCACACAGTTGCCTCATTTCGTTGGCCACGCTCTGCTACGTCTGCTCCACATCCATCAGTCACTCATTCCCCACTGTGGTATGGTTTGGTCTGCAAGGCCATTAGTGCTAATTACTCAACTGAAGGAACATTCTGTACATTTAAGTCTCTCTCCCTGTGTGTGTGTCGGTATGAGTCTGTTCTGGGAAGAGCTATAGATTACATGCATCCACATTTCCCGGGAAAACGCATAGGACATCTGTGAGTTAAATGGCTTCACTTAGGAGTTAATGAACTGGATCAGGGCAGGCATGCACGGCCTCGGAGCAGACAGCCACCCAAACTGCGTGCATGAACACCCTCTTCTTTATGTCTGCATCATTTGCTTTTCAGACTCACCAACAGTCCCTGCAGTGCGGTCTTCGTGGGCTTTGGTTCTGGCCCATCTCCTCTCAGACTTCTCCGCAACTTAACTGTGCTGTCACCTATTTTGTAGTTGCGTTGAATGGTACATTGTGCTGATTGCTCCTTCCCCTCAGACAGGCTTGGAAATCCACACTGGCATTGCTCTTTGTTTTTTGTTTTTTTCTTCTTAGGACCATGAAATGGACCATGAGAGCTCTGTTCACCCTTAATTCCCGTGGCCCACCCCATCATGCTGTACCCCGCACACACACACACACACACACGTCCTGTGCAAACATGGGCGCTATTCCAATCCCTTCTCCCGCCGCCGCCTCCTCTCCGCTTCCTCCGTCTATCCATGTATTCCATGACGTCCTTTCTCCTCTATCCAGCCCCCCTCCACCTTCTTCTCTACTCACACACATGCTCACACACAGACTGCCTCTTGTGCTCCTGAGCAAACAGTAGCGCATGTTTGACCACAGATCTCCTTGCACCTCTTCTTTAACGTCACAAACTCCCATTTTCTTGCCCCCAAACCTCCGCTCTCCTTTCTCAGTGGTTTCCCTGAAACTGTTGCTTCATGTATATTTTCATTTTTGCACATTTTGCTCTCTCTTTATGTTCTTCGTGTCACTCCCACCACACCAGTAGTGGAAAGTAACTCATTAAGTTTCACGGCCGTCAAAGGATGCTGGCGTCTATAGCGTCAGCATAGTGCTGGTTCGGTTTCAAGTGTCAAAAGCACGCACGCACACACACACA
>NW_023339762.1:22254159-22257712 GCF_004916995.1 Morone saxatilis
CTTGCACCCTTGAGCCTCAGGGGGTCGGGCCCTCACAGGTGTGTGTGTGTGTGTTGTGGTGTGCTGTGGTGGTGTGTGGTGGGTGTGATGTGTGTTGTGGCTGTGTGGTGTGTTGTGTGTGTGTGCTGCTGTGTGTGGGTGTGTGTGTGGTGTGTGCTGTCTGTCTGTCTGTTCTTACACTTGACAGACAGGTGTTTGGCTGCCCAGGTGGCGAATTATGGGATGGATAGAGACTCTCCCCTGCAAAGGAATGTAGGGAGGAGGAGTGCAGGGCATGCTGTGACAACCTCCCACGCTGAGCCAAACTCTTTCACTCCTCTCATCCAAACTTCTGTTATTACTCTCATTCACTCTCCTTTTTCTGTTCACTTTTCTTTTTCTTTCACTTCCTCCCTCCGGTGCCCTCTCATCACCCCTCTCGCTTAACAACCTACCCCCTCTTTCTCATTTCCTCCCTGCTCGTCCGTTGCCCTCTCTCGTTTCACCCTTCTCTGCTCTTCATATTCCATTCCGGCCCATTCCTGCTGATATGATAGTGGTTCTTCTAAGCAGTATCCTTGGAGATGGTGATTTATGAATTCCTGGACATGAGTCTGGTATTTCTCATGTCCTGTCTTCCATCTTGCTCAAGCCCTCTCTTCCTTCAGTCATTAACCAGTCAGAACATGGCCTCCTGTCTTTCAAACATACTTAGCTACTCTCTTCTCCTCCTTTGCAAAGAAATCACGCCAGTTCCAGAACGAATGCAGAGCAGTTTAACATTTCCAAAATCCAAACTAACCTCACTTCTAATTGGATTATGAGTGCAGTGGTAATTAGGCATTGGAGTATTTTTCCTTTGTGTCGTTGTTGCTGTTAAATGGAGCATGACGTTAAACTCTAATGTTTGCTCATGAAGTGCACACATCTACCTCCCAAACAAGAAAAGCCAAGTGAAACCAAACTTAGAGCTATGCTCCTTCAGTCTCCTGCTCTTGACCTCCTTCAGCTCACTCTTCGTGTTGCTCTTCTCCCCTTTTGTTTAGCCAGTCTGTGTGTGTGCACAGAGCAATGGCATGTCTTTGCATGCAGCCCTTCCCTGTCAGGAATGCAGAGCAAAGGAGAGATGGAGCCAAGGAGGAAAAGAGTGCACATGCAAAGAGAGAGAGGGGATTTCAAGACCTAAAAGGTGGAAAGGAGAGAATAGGCCAAAGAATACCTGAAGGTCAAGAACTGGTGATATCCTGGTCCACCTTTTCAAGGGCTTGATGCATTAATATGATGTCTAAAATCCATGTGTTGTCTATCAACAAAGCAGTGACAATAGCATTGGTGTTTAATGCACAGGGTGTATGATAGGAGTCCCTATTCTGGCCCAGGTTTTGTCTGCACATGCACAGACATTTCATACAGGCCACACACACTCACTATTGCATGCGGCGCACATAGTCTAGTTTGTAGAAATGGAGGGTGAAGAGGTGAAGTTTGTTCTGGGACCTAGATTGACTGATTCTCCTTTTTTAGAATCAGTTCTGTCCTTTTTTTTTTTAGAGGGAGAAGGTGGCAGCCAGATAATGTGTTTTTGTTACATTTTCTAGCTATGGCAGCTGATACAGCACTCTTTTGTCTAATTGAGGAGGTTGGTATTACAGGGTGGGTCATTGGGTTCAGTGTGTGGAGTGTCTCCTGGCCCTGCTGACCTCTATCTGGGCCTATAGAAAACCCCCTGGCACTAAAGACCTTCAGTCGGCACTGTTTTCACTGGCTAAGACCTTGCCTAAACATACTACACCACTCCCACACGCCCAGAACGCATCGCCAAATGAAGGTCTTACAGAGCAACTTGGAACTGCTCTGATTTTTATTTATTCATTTTGGTTTTAACACGGTTGGGCGCCTGACCCGCCTGTCATTTAGATCCCAGCTATGATTGGCTGGAGACTTCGATGTTGTAGGCCCGGAGCTGAGCTGTTGCCAGGCCCCAAGGCGCATCTGCTGTGGTTGTGACTCATCTACTGCTGGCCTGGAATCAGTGTTTTCTTTGTCTCAAATAGGTGGAATGTCCGCTGACTTTCAGACCCAACCTGTTGGGCCAGCCATGCATCTCTCGGAGCAGTGGAGAGACGACTGCATGCTATAACACACTTTGTCCAAAAAGCCCTCATTTGGACTGGTTTGGGTGTTTGTGTGTGGGTTTTTGTTGTAGTTTTAATAGTCCACTGTCTCATTCAGTATATTAATAGATGGTTAACTTCCTACAAATACATTTTTTTCAGCGTAGGCCCGCCTTATAACGTCAACACTGTAATGATTTGAATTACTGGCATTTTTCTCAACCCCACGATCTTTATTTTCCTTGTTATCTGTTGTCTCATCAGATTAAGGCTCAACACACCCATCAATCACAAGGCCAGTGGCGTCACAGCGTTTCCATAAACTGCCTTTATTTTTCTCCTCCTCCCCTCTTTTTATTGAGTGATGTGTTTTCTCATTAAATTAAGAGACTGTATCTCCAGGGTGGTTGTCTCCTGATGAGGTTAGCATACTTGTAGCAGCTTGTTATTACTGATAAAAGTCAGACTACAAGTTGTTCAGTCTCTAGAAGCACGTAGTGTTGTATGTTAATTTAATCTGAAAACGTACATCAACATTTTTTCATAGTTACATCTTTAATTCTCCCCAGAAGCTCTTATGTAACCCTTTAATTTTGTATTGTAACCCCAAGTATGCATCTCCGACAAACAAATGAGTACGTAATCAGAAGTCGGCTGTTCTAACTCATGTCCGTGCCACTCATTCATGCTTCCTCCTTGCGAAAGGTTCGCTGTACACAGTGCCAGTAGTCAGTGCTATGCAGCAACATCTGCTTTGGTGAGAGCAGGTGGCAGCTGAGTTATGCCATGTCTTGCCTGCATAGAGGAAAGGAAGGTGACTGTGACGTTAGCAGAGAATAAAGAGTAAACCTCTGTCTGCCAGACGATGGAATGTGGCCGTTGGTTTCCATTCACGTCACACGTTGCGTAAGAGGGTCGGACTCGTGCGGCTCAGTGGTACTTTCATTGTCTCCACCTGCTCCGTCACATATAACGACAAACTGCGCATGCGACTACATATTACTTGTTGAACCAAAAAAAAAGGCCACTTTGAGTTAAAAGCCACCTGCTCTTTAACTTTCATGTCTGATTCATTAAAGCACTTTGTCCACAGTAACTCGGCAGTGGCTGCGGAGGCCCAGGCTAAGCCCCACTGATCTTGAATGGATGTCTTCTATTTTCAGTGACCGCGAGGCTCCAATAGTTAGAAGCAAATTAATGGAAAGTTCCCTGAACACGGGATTTCCATTACAGCAGCAAACCGCTTTCTCTTGTGTGGTCACAAGTAGCACATGAGCACTCCATATATCAAGTGTAACAAGAATTTTAAACTGTATATATCACATAGGTCTTCATATACAGTATGCATGATATACTATGTCTTATATAACGCTGGGTATTGTTTGAGTAGTGCCAGTAAGATACCTGAGTACTGACACGCAAATTACTTTTATAGATACTTTACTTTATACACACACACA
>NW_023339762.1:22257748-22264070 GCF_004916995.1 Morone saxatilis
CACACACACACACACACGGTATGCTCCCCCTCCCTCTCTTTGCACTGTTCTCTGTATTCTTTATGGGCCAGGCAGGCTGATGCTATATTTAGCACCAAGGAAAAAAAGTCTGTGCCCTGTTCTGGTCCCTCTCCCCCTCACCCCTGCTACCACAGCAGGAGCCGCTCACTGGCCCCCTGGATCAACCAGTTCCACCCACCAAACCCTAAACAGGAAGGCAGTCAGTCATGTAGGATGAGGGCGCAGAGAGGCGCCTGTCAGACCGTCGATCTCTTTGATTCTTTTAGATCGTTTTCTTTGCATCATATAGAGGCTTTATAACAAAAACAAGCGGCGCCTCAGAGGGGTCCTACAGTACACAGTAAACATGCTCCACTGGCAAGTCTGCACACACCACACACACACCTTTGCACACACAAATTGTACACTCCCATACATACACACATATATAAGCACAGTCCTAACAACACCCTCGCTACATGTTTTATCTTCCTCACTCGGCTACTTGCACCCGCCCGCATACAAGGAGTGCACATAGCTCCACAGATCCCATAGATTAATGTGTCTTTGTGTGTGTCCATGCTGCAGCAGCCAGCTGGTCCAGTATTTCTCACATCTGCAGCTCCGCCATGGCCCCACAAGTTTTGTCTGAAACGGAGTTTTGTCTGAGACTTGTTGAAGAGAAGGGGAGACAATGAGAGGGAGAGGCACGTAAAAACAACCCAAGAAAGGGAGGAGAAATGTGTGAAGAGAGCCATAGAAGACAGAGTAAGAGAGGGCATTTGTTGGGAGGCAATGATTAGAGGGAAGAAGGGCGAGAGAATGATAGTTCTGTAACACAAGTTGTAATCTCCTCATGAGTCGCACGACTCCCAAAACTCAGTGTTCGTTTACTCTTGTTCATTTTGCACTTAGGTGTTGTTGGCTCAGCTATCTGTTGACAATTAAATTAGACTTTACATCGTAGCCATACTTTAATTATGTCCATAATATAAAGCCTTAAAAAAATCCCCACAGACACGCACAGAAACCTTTAGATATTCTTATGAATCTGCCTTTGGCTCTCGAACAGGCTTTGTTTGATTCCCTCACTGGTTCCTCAGCTTCGACGTGTTTGAACAGGCCTGACTGCTGCCAGCCTGCCGTGGTTGGACTCCAGGTGAAGCAGTTCAGATTCAACAGGAGGATCGGTGCCCCGCAGTCTCCACATGCACGCCCGGCACCACTTCACCCAGCCAAGGAAATGATGCACTGTGACAAGACGCGCACTTTTGTAACGCCCGAAGTCAGCTTTTGAGCCCGACATGAGAGTCCTTTATGGAGGTGTATCATCTGTTCACCTTTGTTTAGATTGGCCTGCTTTTTCCTGTTATGATTTTACATGCCGTTTGTTTTATCGTTGTTGTTTTAATGGCTTATCTAACATGTGGCCAACAGACTTGATTATTGTGTATTGCCCGTGTTGTAAAAATAAAGATTAAAGTAGTTTGATAAGATAAACTTTACTCACGGTTCACTCAGTAGCCTTTCCTGGAGCTTTTAACCACATTTCACACTCCTCTATAGCAGATGCGTTCTCTCTGTTTGATAATGTGCATTTATAATGACAAAATATTTGTCAGTAAAGGGCAATGATGGGTTATTTATAGAAAGAAAATGTATGTATTTAGCTTTTTTTTTTTTTTACTTTTATTTGTAAATAGGTCAGACTTATGTAAACCTGTGCTGTTACAGTAGGCACGTAAAATGTAGCAACACCTTTTTATTTCATTGTAGCCTCGGTTATCATCCGGCCACCTGTTGCTACGTTGTAACTACACTTCAGGGGAGCGACGCACGAACCACGTCCACATGAGCAGACGTCTGACGTCACCACGCACCGCCCACTAAGCCCCCTTCTTCTCTTCGCCGATTGGACGACGGGGTTACAGAGAAGGAGGGCTCTCTGCGAAAATCCTCACAAAGTTTTCCCTTTTTTTTCCCTCCCCCTGTATAGTAAGACAGACAGAGCAAATCTTGGTGTGAGCAGGTCCGACTACGTCTGAGTGAAAGGGGGGGGGATATTCTCACAGCATATCTTCATGTTTTAAACTATGGTCGGAGATTATTGCTCCTTTTCTGGAGATAAGACGGACATGCACTCTCAGAGAAACTCCAAAAACGGACTTAGTTGCAAAATGGTGCTACAAGCAGTCGGAAAAGTACTAAGGTAAAAAAAAAAACCTCCTCCATGCTCGTTTTAAACTTGAAGCGCTGTCTGCTGCTACTCCTCGGAGTCGAACCTGTGCTGAAAATGTGACATTTTTAGATGTTTATGAAGCGTCGACGGAAGGAAAGGGAGAGAGAGACGTATAGTTCGAGTTAATAATGTTTTCCATTTGTTAATATGTCGTATCATTTCTTTCCAGACACCTCGTTAACTGTATGTTTGTGTTTGGAGTCATTTTTTTTTTCCGACGTCGTATTTCATGTATAGCAGTTTTATTACGAAGTTAAACGTCCAGTGACTTTTATATACATTGCAAACGTAAAGCTACGTTGTGTTCATGTCTCAAAACTAAATGGAGAAGTCAGTAGTCTGCTTTTTCCTCTGCCTCTATAACTCAACTTGAAAGATAAGTAGTTGTGTCCTCTCAGCAGCAGTAATTACACAAGTATTGGGACCCTCTGGTTCCGGGGCCACAGCACTTTACCAGCCGGTGCTGTTAGGGGGACGTGAATGCCTCATTCCTCTTCTGCAGCCTCTCGCTAACAAGACTCAACAAGAGCAAGAGAAATGTGACACTGTCTCCTCATCTGGTCTGATAAATAATTTAAGACGCCTGTTAACGTTTTAGCATAGACAAGTTAAGGAGGGGATTCTTTTTTAAATCACATCATTAAGAACATTAGCTTTTTAATAGAAATGGATGAAAGGGCACATTATGGTCTGGGTTGAGCATAGCAGGACTTTTAATGATAATTGAATCCTAACTCTGAACATCCCATTTACACCGTAGGCTACATTAGAACCTGAAAATGAGAGGAGATTGACTGTACACATAATTTAGAACTAGTTTGCTTGGTTGTTTTTTATTAATGGGGAGCATTGTGACCTATATTTAATGTACGTAAGGTGCTGTATAAAATCTATTTAACAGCCATATAATAGCCATAATATGAGCAAGAAGACGTAAGACTTAAAGAATGCATGACCCAAATAGGAGTGTTAAGAGTGTGTTTGTGTCTCATACAAAGTAACACAACAACCCCAGTCATGATTAATCCCTGTGAAGAATCTATACAATTCAAAAGGGAAAAACCCATGTCACCGCGGTTAATATATATATGTGTATGTATGTGTGTGTGTGTGTGTGTGTAGCTGTGTTGTGAAAGTGTATATGTGTCATGCGAAGAAGACACACCGTCATTATGAGTGTGTTCCTCCAGGGGACGGAGCATCCTGTTAATGCTTTGTTGGAGTTTCCTCTTACCTTTCAAGTCTGGCGACAGGTGTGTTTTCATGTATTACCCCAAAGGGCACATGCCTCCAAAACCTATTGTCACCTGTGAAAAGATGTGGAGCGTGATAGTGAGGAGAATATCCACCATCTTGGGCTCTTAACAGATCGTAAGCACGACGTAATGGACACAGCAGAGAGTGTTATTGTACCTCCTGTTTAATGGGAACTCAGCACCACTTAAGAACTAGCTTTGTTACGGAAATACACGCTTTTAAAATAATTGTTCCCTGGCAGGGGACCAAAAGGGCCCCCCCTTTCACAATTGCCCCCGTCTTAAGGAAAAAACTGAACCCAAAAAAGAAAGTTCACAAAGGATTCATAGTTTAAGGTTTTCTATGCAGGGAGGGGCGTCGGGTAGCAGGCCACCATAGAACCCTGTTTATGCTCCACTTTTAACGTTTCCTCCCCTCCAAATGAACGTTGAATGGCCCCTTGCTTGAATGCGATATGAAAACTAGCACACCTGGCAAAGATAGCTATAAAGGCACCCAGTCCCCCCTCAGGGGGAATATGTAGCTTAATCTTGCCCCACTTTGTGTGGTGGTGTGTGTGTGTGTGTGTGTGTGTGTGTGTGTGATGGAAAAGAATGTGTGCTCCCCCTTTCCACCTTACCACACCACCGTGTGTGTGTGGAAAAGAATGTGTGCTCCCCCCTTCCACTTACACACACCCACCCCCTCTTTGTTGTACTATTTGATTCTGTATCCCTTCAGATGGACTGATTGGGTTGATCAGAGTGTGGAGAAGTCTCATTCAACTCTTATCATATCAGCCACGTCAAGTCACTTCTTATCGTGCCAAATTAATGTCGGAGTTAACCTTCTTCCAGCGAGGTTACGCGTGCCAAGTGCTTAAACGGCGGCTCTGTCTTATCTCAACCCAAACTCCCCCTTTCCTGTCACACATGTTGGTTGTGATGTTGATGAGGCTCCATTATGGTGCAGGCAGGGGGCCCTTACATACTCTGCAGGCCTGAGAGCCGCTGAATGGGATTCAGCACGGGATGACAAGGGGAAGAGGACGTAGACTGTGCTGGGGTAGGGTCAGTAGTTGAATTAGCTCTGTGTGTGTGTGTGTGTGTGTGTGTGTGTGTGTGTGTGTGTGTGTCCGTTGGGCCTGAGCAAACCTGGCTAACCATCTCTCCATTTACCCGGTTTTACAGTGCTGCTGACACCCCCGGTGATGCTGCTGATTAAGTAGTGGCAGCTGTGCCTTCTTTGTTTCCTTCTTATCTCTCCACTCCAGACCCAAAAAACTACACAGAAACTTGAGGAGCAACTTTGACTTTTTCCTCTGTGGACTTGCAGCACTGCAGGCTCTATCCTCTGCTTTAGTCATCCTTAACGCAGTCTCTTTTTAGCCCTGAAATGGCTGCTGTGGTTTAGCTTTTCTCTCCTCTGTCTGTGGTTTTTCGGGGAAAAGAGCCATTGAGTGTATTCAATTTGGATCCCGAAATAGATCAGGAGGCCAGGCTTGGAGAAAACTGAACCTCCTGACTGAAGCTACTCTTTTTACAAAATGGCAGAATTCATTCACTTAGTTGTAGTTTTATCAGCTGAGCTTAATCCGGTTGCTATCGATGTTTTATTGCAGTTTTTTTTTTTAAATCCTGAGCAGGATGTTTGTCAATCAGTTGACAAAGAAGAAAATAACATCTTGTTACATTTAATTGATTCTTTATCTGACCTATCAGGTGTTTGTTTGAAGGTCAGGTCAGTTAGGAGTGTTTGATTTCTCCGCCGTTCCTGGGAAGAAGACCATTGTTTTCTGTTTATCTCTCTTTTCCTAATCATAAACACAGCAGTTGTTTTCCAGTAAACCAGTACTGTATTAGGCTCACCCGGTGACAGGACGAGCGTTATCTTTGCACCTTGGAGCACCTCTTCTTGTTCTAGACAGATAATGAAAACGTACTGTAGTTTAGATATCTTATTCGGTGTCTCTGCTGTTACTGTGTTTGCCTCGCACTGCCAGTTCTGTTGATTTTCCATCAGGAATCACTTTGCCCTCCCAAAATCACCAAGTTTCTCTCAGATCATCATAAGCAGCAGCCTGTCTGAAAGAGGATGGTAGACTTCTTTGTTGGGTAGTTGCACGTGCTTTTCACTCTTGCAGATCACATTAACTGCATCCATATGCCAATAGTTAGATTCCTAATTCAAGCAACAGTTGTGCAATATCGGGTTTGGCATGAGCAGCAGGCTTCAGGGGGAAGTCATTACATGGGTTTTGTTAAACGGGTTGCATTAAGTCAGAGAGAGCGTGAATCAAAACACAAAGGTTTCTAAGTTGTAGCAAGAGTATTGGTGTTGAGATGAAGTATGACTAAATAGGTCAAAGCAGGATGGGGGAGATCTTTAATACTAAACTGTAGCATTTTAGAGAAAGCACTTCAACTAATTCCCCAGCATAGCTCTGTAATGTGGCCCCGAGTGGTTCCAGGATTAATTGGAACCAGGTTCTGGTAATCAGACAGGCTTATGGTGTATCTGCCGTAGGGGCTGCTCCTCTTTACACAAAGTTTACCTTCCAACCAAGTGTATTCTGTATTGAGCAGCCACACAGTCAGCCAACATACAGCAGCCAACACATGCAGTGTGCGGCCAAAGAGATGTATGTTTGACACTTAAATCAAGGCTGAACCGTGCCTGCACACACATGCTTTCACTAACACACTCTGAGACCAGACAGGACTCGCTTCTTGTGGATTTTCTCGAGGTCTCTAGTGGGATCAGGCTCGTGATGCAGCTGTTGTGACCAGCTGGGTCGGCCCTGAACAGGGAGAGGGGGGCTACAGCCAGAGAAGTGTGTGTGTGTGT
>NW_023339762.1:22264170-22270586 GCF_004916995.1 Morone saxatilis
GGGGGGGGGGGGGGGGGTTACAGGATGAGGAAAGCTTTGAACAGAATACCGGCTGTTGGCTATTGTTGGCTCTAACTTTCAAAGTCACGCAGCAGGAAGACTGTTGGATGGTCGATTACATTAGTCTGTATTTTTGTAACGACTGTCCCAGACAACTCTTCCTCTGTTTATTTGTCTCACTCATGTATCAAGCCTTTCAACCTTTGACCCTGGAGTGCACTGCCTCCGCTGATACAGACGGGGATCGGGGGCTTGGGGGGGGCGGGGAGGTTACAGGCCTGGAAGTGCAGGAGGAGTGTGATATGACATCCCCATGCTAAAACTAGCAGTGGAAGTACAAGGCGCTGGGGACGGCTGTCTGCGCGGAGGCTATAGAGCTGAGTTTAGGTCAGAGGTTGGAGTTAGGGGTCAGGTACAGCAACAGACGACTCTTTGTTTGGTCCGTTTAAGTTCGCTGTGAATTCAGTTTGGGAAAAGTTGCAGAAAATGTGTGTTTTGTAACTTGTTTCTGTGACTTTTGTTAGAGTTTCAGTAGCTTTTTCCATTTATAGTGCATTTAAAAAGCACCTGTAAACTACCTGCATATCTGGTTGGCTACTATATATTTAACATTGACATCATGAAGGCCTATCTGGATAACTTTTGTACTAGCAGTCCAACAAAGCTTACATTGCCTGCCATTTCTTTACAGCGTCCAATTAAACAGTAAATTTACCACTTGCGTCACTCTCGCACACTTGAAATCTTACCCTTATTTTTATTTTATTTTTTTTCCCTCATCAATTCTTTCGCAGCTCCTTAACCTGTCCTTTTTTCTTCTGCTTTGCAGGAAGTCGAAGACGAAGCCAAATGGAAAGAAGCCTCCGACAGAGGAGAAGAAGCAGTACTTGGAGCTAGAGTACACAAAAATCCGCGTGGTGGACTTTGACCTCAAGGAGCTGGTGGTGCTTCCCAGAGAGATAGACCTCAACGAATGGCTAGCCAGCAACAGTGAGTGACTATAGTGGTAGAATCTATGTATGAATGCATAGATAGAAAAGCAAGCCCGTAAAAGCAACTTAACATGGTCATTGTTAAAATGTGAAAGGGGGGCGATTATCTTATTTATGACGTGAAAATTCTTTAGCCGAGCTCTGTGTTCGCTCCGACTCATTTAAAAATGTTTCTCAGGGGTTTGGAATTGTTTTTCCAAGTCAGTATGTATTTGTCATCTGGAAACGACAAGATGTTCCAGTGGTGCTGGAGATGCAGCTCTGACAAAGCCAAGCCCTGAACATGATCCAGGCCTGGCACAGCAATGAGCCTGTTCCCAATAACAACACACACACCATCGTTTACTGCCAGCGTCAGTGCAGTGTTTTAACTCTTACTGGAATTTATAGTTGTGATTATGAGAATCATTTCTGGATTTTTGTAAACTCACTGCGGCCCGGCTGCCTGATCGATTTCATGAGACTCTTTATTTTGTCTGTCTCTCTGACTTTGCTTTGGTTACGAATCCAAACCAGCCAGGTGCTCGCGAAGGAAAAGGAAAAGAACAAACTTTCTTTTTTTATTTTCGACTGATAAAACTCTGTTATATGGAACAGATGGGACATGTTTGCACATGTTAATGTGTTGAAATTGGAAATTGTATAAGCTGGCTTGTATCATCTTGTATCCACCACTAATTGGGCTTTTGCTTGAACAGAAACAACAGGGCTGAGTGATATTTTGATTAAGTAGTTTGTTTAACCAAATCAATAATGATTGTAGCCATTTAATTCTGCCCACATGTGTAAACCAACACAATGTTTTCCCACTTGGTGGCTACTTTGTTGAGCCGGAAAAGACGGGATGGGTTCTGTAAGGCAATGAAAGCCTTTTCAGCATGATATATGATGAATTACTCAACACGACATAAAATCATAGACTTGTTCTCAGAGATTGGAGCCAGATCAGTACTGCTCAGAGAGTTTCAGTGCCGGAGCCTAAACACTTACATAAAACATTTGAATGGGTTTACTATGGTGTTCAGACCTCCCAACGTTCTTAAGGTAGAAACTGTGCAGCAGCTACTCAATATGAGGACTCTGAGATAAAATAAGCAACAGCAAAAGTCACTGGAGCAGAAAATGATAACTTCTACTACACTTTATAGTGGATTCTTCCACCTTCTTTATAAATATATGACTATTTTGGTCATGGGTTTCATACACGTTGATACACTTCTCCTTGTAATAAAATATATATAAGTAAAACTCAGATTGAGAACCCTAAAACAAAAAGGGGTCTGTGGTCTGATTTGTCAGTTTAAGAGTCCTTGAAATTAATAAAATTTGAAAACCACTCTTTTATTCTATAGTTTATTTGTTAATTCAATTATTTTAGGTAGTAATGGATAATTACATTGACATCACTCAGCCCCAACAAAAAAAACCTCATCAACACTGAATGAGAAAGCTTTTCTGACAGTTGTTATATACGTTGTTGCAGGATTTCAGTAAATAATTAGTGTTTTGAGTTTAAGGAATGTCACCATACCAGAAGTTTGAATACATCTAGTGTACAGAACAAATATTTTTGACTTTGACTGATTTCTTCACCCCTCATTTGCCTAATACCCTGTTTAACAGCATAGCAGGTTGTGAAGGAGTTTCCCGTGTGGTAGAAATACCTGTTTACATGAATTGAGCAACAACTTGAATGCTTTGCGAAGCTGCTGCCTCCTCCCATTTTTCCATGTATTTTTTTCTGAGGCTTACACACTTGAGCTGAGATGAAGGATGTGGTAACCTGATGGATTAGTATTGTGCATGTGACTGTGACTGTCCCACTGATCGATGTGACAGATACACTGCAGTATAAAGCGCTGTAGGTGTGTTCTCATCCATTGGAGAACGTGACATGACACAAATAATCCACTTTTATGTTCTGGTGCAAAAGTGTTTGAAGTATCCTCTCAATGGTTTATGTAACTGAAGACACACACTGAATAACTCTCTTTCTTGTCTTTGCCACAGCAACAACATTCTTCAATCTTATCAACCTGCAGTACAGCACCATCTCAGAGTTCTGCACTGGGGACACCTGTCAAGCCATGACGGCCTGCAACACGTAAGTTATCTCCGCCGCTTTTGGTTTATTCATCGCTCACCTTCCCCGGGCCCATTGGTTTATTTATCAGAAATCTAGTGTCCCATTGGTTAATTCATCAAGGCATGCTTCCCCCTGTCAGTGAGGGAAGACTTCGGCCTTTGCTCCTACCCACCCTGTCGATCTTGGAATGTACAGCATGCAGCTTTAATGTATTGCAGTGAGCTGTATATTTACCTAAAAGCCCTGGTACATCGACCATGGCACCCTTTTGCATCTCCATACCTGCCACGTGCTGTGCTGCAGCAGCGTATTTAAAGGACATTTCTGTCAGGTCTGTCCTAAAACTGTGATCTACTATGAGGCATCAGCAGTCTGAGTTAGACAAATCAAGTAGTTTATTGTCTCTTTTCAGTCCCTGTTTTTCCCAACGTGCCTAGCTACACACACAGATGTGAGACAAATAAAGTCAAGACAACAACTATTTACCCCCTCTCCACCTCCGCTTTATTATTTGCTGCTGTTTTTGCCTTAAACCGCCAGGAAAAGATATCTGTTCCTACCCTGTGATAATGAAGTTTTGATAGGATAAGATGCACACATTTTGAGTCAGGAAAGTGGCAGCACTCCAGATGTCAAAAACAGCACAATCTTTTAGGTGAATTTCATTCAGCTGACAAATTTGAGCTCTTGGGCTATTTCTTACCTCTTTTTTTTCCAGACTCGGACAAAAACAGGAAACACAGGCACTGTATAGATTATTGTGATCGTGTAGTCTTCTTCTGAGTTGTGGATGAAGTTCATAAAAGTATGCATATGTCTGAGTATGATAAAAGGTCTGAATGGTATGAATATGAAGTCTGGCAAAAGTAGAACCACTCAAGATCCATCCATACCACATTCAGGGTAACTGCTGCATTAGACCTAGAGTGTATCAAATCTGACCAATGAGCAAAACAGTGAGGGACTGAAGGCATATTAGTGATCGACCTGGTGTAGCTTCACCTTTAATCCCCTGTGGTCCAGCCTGTGAAACTCTGCTCATGTCATTATATTCACATCACACACAAGAAATGATCACTTCTTTACCAAAGGAGTTCGCCTTTAAACACAGATTCTTAAAAAGAATTATTTTTTTAGAGGAGTGATTAGGGCATTAGTTGCTACAGTGTACAGTAAAGCACATCGTACCTCTGTAGTAGTTTAAGGATTATCACAACAGGTTAACAGAGGGGGAGGTGACTAACTGTAAGTATTTATCTAACTAGTTTGCCCTGTCAGGGTGGGGTGCCATCTTTGTGTGAGCCGTTGTCTTTGGAGAGGCCTTCATTTCCCCTGTGTTGACTGAAGGCTGGAAAAACCTGATTACCCACACTTTGAAAAACCAAAGCACTCACTTCACGCAACTCTCTTAACACATTATAACATGGAATCTAGTGCACCCACACGCTCACCCTTGTCAAAAATACGACAATGGCAAACAACGCAACCATTGAGAAGTGACAAATGTATGGCAGATTTACTGTGAGAGATTGTCACGAGTTAACCTCTCAGTCAACAGTGGATTTTTCCACTGCTGTAACATTAAGTTGCTGCTACCACCCCACACCCTGAGGAAATGAAGAAGCAAATGTGCTTCGCCTGTGGCATGTGAAGAGTTTAGAGATTAGTGCAGAAGAACATGTTTTTGTTTGCATTGTCTATTGACATGTGGTAAACAGAGGAAACGTCTTAATCAAGTGGAAAAACACAGGATTGAACTCTTTAGTCTGTCTCTCTCTGGATTCAGCTAAAAGGTTTTAAGGCATTTTTTTTGTTTTAAATAAAACTCTCGCTGTGAAAACTGCTTCTAAGACGAGGCCCACCATTTACGATTGTAAATTGACTTCCCCGCTGCCCGGCACCCCACCCTTTCCTGCCCTTGCAGGACCTGGCACCCGCCCCCCCACCCCACTCCCATCTGTGGTGAAAACTGACTGAGCCACAGTCACAGCAGCGTCAGTGCCCCTGCCCGAAGGCAGAGCTCAGCACTATTTTTGGAAGAAAATGTTTCCATGAGCTATGAGGGAACGGAACCATTTGGTTGCTATTTAGACCCATTTTGTATGGGTGGGTGGATAGATGGGTGTGTGTGTGGGAGAAAGGGAGATGTGTGGTAATGTGCTCGCACTGTTCATCAGTGTTGGGTTCTTATAACGGGTTCCATTTTGGATTTAGTCAATAAAATACACGGATTCATTCAATCACTGATCACTGGTGTCAGTCAGTTTTGTAACTCAGTGCAGAACCCTTTTACCTCTTTTCAGTAAATTGTCATTTTCAGCTTTGTGACATTTGATTGTTTGATATTAATATCTACAGACAAATGTCAAAAGCTGTAAATTAAGACAGAAAACAGTCAGAAAAATCTATAGTCATTTTAACATGGACCCAAGTCGGATCAATGTAAAATCATTGTGGAGAGCATCAAAACTAACTAAATGACTTTTCCCAGAGCTGATAGTTGTAGTTCTTCGATAATCTTCTTTAGCTTTTCCAACTTTTTTTTATGCAGATATGGCAATAATAAAGGTCCATAAAAATCACCCACCACCACATTTGTGTGCCTAAGTCTTCCACAAACCTAGGAGAATTGCTGATATTTTAAGCCTGTGTGAATACAGGCCGGCGTGGCATGTGCACAGAACCGCACCGCTGCTAAAATCCTAGGAGAAACCCCGTTCATCCCACTGCAAAAATAGTGACAAAAACTAAAAATACAACTTTTTTTCAGTATTAAGGAAAAACTTCCCAGCATAGTAAACCATCCTCTGTAGCAGCATTTTGTACTGTATTTGGCAATAGTTTTATCATGTGTACACCTCTGGGTGGGTTTGTAGTTTAGTCAGTGTCTCTCCCACACAAACATACTGTCTAATCCTCTATGAGTAAGTGTATTGTAAGAGTCTGGTCCCGGTGCTGTGGTCAGTAGGTCCGTTCCTGCCGGGTCAGTTATGTGGACGCTTTACATTCCTCAGGATTTGTAATGTCTGCCCCACTGCCTCCCGCGCTGCTAACAGTTACACCTGCACGCACATTTCTTTCCACCGCTTTATCTGCGTATTAATCGACCTTTCCAGCTCACTGACCAGTCAGCTCCCCTTGTGTCTCTTACGAGTCCCGCTCCACCGTCTCCGCCCTCGTTAGCCGCCTGCTGCTCATTCATCTGTCTCTAAAGGTGTCTGCTGACCTGCTGTTTGACATTCGTTAACTATTGTTAACTCCAACCCACCTGCCTACAGTTCGGCTATCTGGGTCACACACACACACACACACACACACACACACACCCCCCCCCCCCC
>NW_023339762.1:22270686-22308888 GCF_004916995.1 Morone saxatilis
GGGGGGGTGCAGTGTGTCCATCGGCCCTCACCCCCCTCCATCCTCTACCTAACATACAGTACAGGAAGGGGGCTCTGCTTTGCTTCAACCTACTATTGTACAGTGTTGTTAATGTGTGGAGAAGAGGCGTCTCTGCTCACCTGCAGGCTCGTCCTTCCCTCCTCCTGCTGCGGCGGGAGGCGGCCTGCAGGCGCACGGCCACTACGCTGGCCAGTAGAGAGCCACGTTACTGCCTGACGGGGCGATACTAGCCAATCACTGTTTGGGTTTATGTGGGGGGATGATTAAAGCGCTTCCTACTCAGGACCTGAGAGAATACATCACTGCTGCCAGAGAGAAGTTAACTCTCTTTTTTTTCCCCCATTCTCTGTCCCTTTCACCAGACTGCTCAGTCCCTCGTATGACAGATGTTGATCGTGTTTAACTACAGTATAGTCACATAATCACCCAGTGTACCCCTAACAAACATGTCCCAGAGCCCACCTATAGAGGGCAGCAAATCTGTAGAGAGCGCAAAGAAACAGGGAGGCAGAGATAAAAATATGAAGATTGTATGTTAGATATTTAATCTGATCAGAGATACTTTGAGGGAGACTAATGCCTGGATGAGGCTGAGTCTTGTTTACTGGTGTCAGCAGCCCCTTAAACCACCACCACCGTCGCCACCACCAACCACCCAACTCCAGGGCACACAGAAGGACCAAAGACATGAGGTAATGTCTGCAGGCCCAGAGAGGCAGAAATGGAGACAGACAGAAGGGGTGGGGAGCAGATCGTGTGGAGCTGCTTTGCTGTTTAACAGTCACCAGTACTCCCAGTGCAAAACTAAAAATAAAAATTATTTTTTGTTTTTACCTGTCCCTTAAAATTTGCTTTTTTAAAAGATTATCAGAGGAAAATTAGTTCAGAAATAATAACAGTAATTGTATCGTTACACATGTATAGAAAATGCACAGTCTGCTTGGACTTTACTGTACAAAGAATCACAAGCGGGTTCTGTCAGACATAGCCTCTGTTTGGAGGAGGATTGGGTTTATAATTCTCCTTTTTTATTTATTTTAATTCTTTTTTTTTTTTTTTTGCAGGGTTCTTCAGTTCTGGCTCTCGTTTTTATGTATTTTAATTATTAACTAAGTTAAAAGCAATTTAATATTTTAAGCTCTGCGGATTATAATCTAATAAAAGAGAGAAATGCCCCCCTGTCTCAAGTGTCTTTTGTGTTAATGTCTGTGTGTAAATTATGCACGAGGCCTGAAACATGAGTGTCTTGTGTTTAGTCTCATAAAAAGATGTTATTTTTAAAGGGGAACCTGACACACTGTGGCAGCCTGTTAAAACAGTTGTATACTGTTTTCTGTGACTCTGGAGGAACTTTGTGAAGTGTGAGAAAAAAAACCCCCCCTCCATGACAACGTCACCACACTCATTAGTGTTACCTCAGTCTGAGTTTGGTGGGTACCCACACTAATATTAACAGTTATAAATGTGTTGCAAAAGAGGGCAGACATTGAAATGTGTGAAATCAACCAAGCAGAGCAGGGTTTATTGTTTGCATTATGGGAAATGTAGGACTGTGTAAGTATACTGGGGACTTAAAGTTTCTGCTGCCTCCATTTTGATCCAATTGATCTGATATTTGCTTAAGATAGTGTTATCATCATTGCCAAAGACTCACGATTCAGTATAATTCACAATACTGGGTTCACAATGTGATTTTCTCTTAAAACAAAATGAGATTGAAGACAAATTAAGACTTAAAAAGATTTTCTCAGATAAATATTTACAATGTATGTTCTATTCATCAATTATAGAATCAATTTTTATTTCTGAGAACAATTAAAACTAAAACAATGTAGGCCTATATTTCCTTTGGTGAAGTGACACTGATGCCTTTTTGCACCTCGATAGTACGATTGATATCACAAATAATTTTTCATCTCACTGATTGAAACTTCACATATATGTATCACGAGTTAACTGTCTCACGATATATCTACGTTCCTAATCATGTCTGTGGTCATTTAGAAACCGTGTGACTTGTTCACCAGAGAGCAACGATAAGTGTATTTTTTTATCTGTAAATGTCTTACATACAATGTAAATGTGTCAGGGATCAGTACTAGATCTTGATATCACTCTCATAACTATCAATCTGACTCTACTTGTGAGTCCACCAACTTTATGGAAATAAAAGTATTTTTTAATCACATAATTTGGCCTCTCCATCCACAGCACACTTGAAGCATTCTCCTTTATTGCTTTTACATGCATTTAAAAACATCCAAACAGGAGTCCTCATGCTGTCACATCTCCTGATTCTCAGTGCGGGTTCACACTGCTGCATAAAGAGATGTGTAGTTTATTGATTACAGTTTATTATAAAATAAATATTTTTTTTTTTTGTCATTTAACAATCCTAAAACTTAGGTAATAATTCATTCTCATATAAAATGCTGGCAGACATGGTTTTACATCAGGTACTGACTCCCCATTTTGGACTTGCGGGCCACCGTTGCAACCCGCCGCCTTCTCACAGACGACCGCAAGGTGACGCCCTCGTTCAGTTTAAACTGAGCAATGCCACCTCCCTCGTCCAGTTTCTTGGCGCTGCAGCACGGTGTGGGGACCTTCACGGTGTTACCGAACTTGGAGTAGTCCACCGCGTACATGCCGTCCTCCTCGGACACCGTGGGCACGAAGCGCTGCCCCCACAGGATCTCCTCCGACACGTAGGACGTCCTGGCCTGCGTGGTGATGCCCGTGGTCTCCACCACCCCCTCCAGCACCACGACGACCTCGATGTCCTCGTGCTGCAGGTCAAAGGCGGACAGCTGATACAGAGGGCTGTCCTTGTCGATCACGTGGCAGATGATGAGGGGGGACACCAGGAAGACGCCGTTGGTACCCACCGGGTTGTCCATGTGGATGTCGATCTGGTCCACAGGCACCACTTCGCCCTCTTCGGTGGTGGTTCTCCTGACCACCTGCATCCGCACGGTGGCGCTGATGATCATGCTTTTCCTCAGGTCCCCGATGCGGATCATGAAGCACAGCTTGTTGTTGCGGATGGAGATGACGGCGTGCTTGCTGAAAATGAGCGTCTCTGCGCGCCGGTTGGCCTGCGCAGTTTTCATGAAGATGCAGCCGAGCATGATGGCGTTGATGACCAGTCCGACGATGTTCTGCACGATCAGGATGATGATGGCGGAGACGCACTCCTCCGTGATCATCCGGCCCCCGAAACCGATGGTCACCTGGACCTCTATGGAGAAGAGGAAAGCGGAGGAGAAGGAGTGAATGTCCGTTACGCACGGGACAAAGCCGTCTTCGCTCTGGTCCAGGTCCCCGTGCGCAAAGGCAACGAGCCACCAGATCATCCCGAAAAGGAGCCAGCTGCACAGGAAGGACATGGTGAAAATGATGAGCGTGTGGATCCATTTTAAATCCACGAGAGTGGTGAAAACGTCCTGCAAGAATCGGCCCTGTTCTCGGATGTTGGTGTGCGCCACATTGCAGGTGCCGTTCTTGGCGACGAACCGAGCCTTCCCCGGTTTCGCCTTAAACTTGGGCTGCAGGACATCCTCAGACAAACGTGTCAACAAGTAATCCTCAGGAATAAGTCCTTTCCTGGACAACATAGCGCTCCCATACTATGGAGCCCACAGCCGTGTTGGTTTTGACGGTACTGATTCGTTTCTTCCCGGTTGAAAGATGGAGTATTTTTCCTCTTTCTCGGTGTATTTTCTCACCAATCGGTCAGCTGCCAGCAGCAGGACGGGTAGTCTCGTTTTCTGGAGTTATGTGCGCCCCTCAAGTTGCCTCCAGGTCAGGCGTTTTCCAACCGCGAAGTCCCATGAGAAGATTCTCCTTCCAGCTCCGCAGCTGCCGCCGTCACTCACGACACCGACCGACCGACCGGGCAGAGTCGTGCCACAGCACCCCGTCCCATTGGAATCCCCCCCAGCCCTTCGCCGTGGCCTCGGGCGTAGAATAAATTCAGTGAGCTGTAAAATGTTGATGCAGGAGCGTAATGGGCCTCTGAGCTGAGTTTTATCACCTTTGCATGAGAAGGCAGGTTTTAGTGGCTCAGTGCTGGCTCCGCCACTTCACTATAGCGCGGTAACGTGAGATGGAGACGTGGTGAGGCAGTCCCTCCCTCCTCCACCTTCCTGTGATTTTCAAAGAGAATGCAGCAGTGGAGCCATTACGCATTAAAAACTGTGCAGTTGTGCAGCCTAAATGCCACAGGAAGCTTATACTCCAATATGAATATATATGAAGGGTTAAATATAGGCCACTCTACAGTAAACCATCCTCAGGCTGTTTGGTATAAACGTTGCTTTACATACAAAGTGGGACCAGATTCAGTCTTTTGATTAACATCCAGTCCTGCATTTTAAAATCTGATCTCCACGTTCTACCGGCTCCTCCTTTTCTTACCACTAATGGAAATACTTTATTTTACAGGCCACTGTGCTCCTCTGGCATCCATATAACTTTCCAATGTCAGATGTCAGTCCTGGCTGCAGCAGGCGCAGCGTATCATCCCCTCCTGACAGCCCTTGAGTATATGAAGATGATCACTACTCTGTGTTTCTGCCTCGTGTTGCTGTACAGCATCATGAATTCCTCTGCTCCTGGTCGGGTAACTTTAAACCTGCAATCCACTGATGACTCATTTGTTTTATACAGGGCAGAAGTCTCACACACAAGCATACAACACATTGTCTATCATTTTAGTCTTAATCTCAGTCCCAGCAACCCCAACAAAAACCACTAATGTAAATGATAATTTATGTTTTATTAACAAAGAATTAGCTTTTGTATGTACAAATATAATACATGATTAAAAAATAAAAGGAATATATTCCATGGGACAATTGCACTTTGAATGTCTTCCTTTAATGCTTCCTCTCCTTCTCTGGCTCTTGTGCTACTTGTCTGCTCGCACGAAGGAGGTGAAGACACTGTCCTCCTTGTCCAGCAGGGCCTCGGGCCTGTCGTACTCCAGGATGATCCCGCGCTTCATCACAATCACCAGATCGGCATTCAGGATAGTGTGGACACGATGCTGTGGGGGAAGAAAACCTGTCAATGCACTGAACAGCACAGAAAGAAGGCTGCACCACTCTGCAACTGGCACTAATTCAGACTGACACACCATAGAGCAGTGGTTCTCAATCTTTATGGTGTCAAGGACCCCTTAATTGATAGACATCAGGCCACAAACCCTGATTTGATTAGATGCAGTCTCAGGGATCCCTTTTTGATAAGATTTAGTTATTCCATAACAGTCTATACTGTAGATTGGCAGATTGACAGTAAACAGTGTGACATTTATGAACAGAATAGCCATTATTATACATTCCCTCAATGGGCCAACTTATAGCCAATTAAATCATAGTGAAATTAAAATATTACCATTTTTTCTGGGGACCCCCTGGAACCTCCTCAAGGACCCCAGGTTGAGAACTACTGTCTTGGACCTAGGTTTTTTGGTTGCCCATTTTTCTTGATTAGTTCAAGTGAAATGGAGTTTTAACATTCATAGATGATCTTTTCAAGGATTTTATCATGAAATAACCTAAATGATCCAGAGGAAATTGTGTCCCCGAAGTCTGGAATCTGCTCTGATGTCCCCTCTCCTACTTATCTCTCTTACCTTTGTAATTTCAGCACACTCCTGCAGAAATAGTTCTCTGTCCCTGCTGCATTTATCTGCAGCTTTGCATCAGTTTACAAGAATTACATCAGCAGTGCTGGACGAAGGTCAGCACTCTCAGGGGGGAAATGGGAGAGAGCTGCACGCATTACTGTAAACGCCTAACGCACTGGCACAGTGTGGGGGAGATACTCACTGCTATAATAACTACTGTTCGGTCAGCAAAAGCAGTCATCACCACTTTCTGCAGGATGCTCTCCTGTGAGGACAGAGGGAGAGGAGGGTGACAAAAAGAAAAGTACATTATTAAAAACTATGCTGGTAAAGAAAACACACATTATTATATATTCTAAGTGTCACTTCTCTTGTTCCCCCTCTCAGTGTCCCAGAATAAAGCCTAAACTGTGTTTCCTCAAGGGCACTGCAGCTGCGTTACTGTAATCTAGAAATGTCGCTCTTTGTGACTGATCATTCAGGAGAGGATCTTAAGTAAGAAGCAGCCATTTGCTGATACTGACTCCCCCTCAGGCTCTTACTGTGCTGAGTATTTTCATTCTTTCTCTGCAAGCTCTATGCACACCTCCTCCTCTCTGGTTTTCTTTTATTCATCCTCTTACATCATAAGGCTTCAGTTAAAGATACAACCTAGATTGGAACCTGCTTTCAATGCCATAATAACGGTTATTTTAAATAAACAGACTAACACTAGACAGCAATTCAATCTAAATGATCGGTGTTTGTCTGATGTTTCCAACAGACTAATGAATGCAGATTATCTGTCAATCAATAACTTTTAACCCTTCAATTTTATTTTAGAAGGGCTTTCAGCTAAGTGGGTTCCTCATTATAAATGTCTCCATCTGTCAGCTTTTCCTCGTTTTTTGTTTCCATGCCTACAAATGAAAATTACCTGGTGAACTTTGCTTCACCCCTCACAATGAGCAAGCCTCGTCTCCTCCATTTTCCTTCACCTCGCCTCCTTTTGTCCCTTTACTTTGCTAATTTCCTTTGTATGCCCCCTCTACCACCTCTCAGAGCTCTTGTACTCTCACACACACTGACCGTTGCCATGTCTATGGACGCTGTTGCTTCGTCCATGATGAGGATGCTGCTCTTCCTGACGAAGGCTCTGGCCAGACAGAACAACTGTCTCTGACCCTGACTGAAGTTCTCTCCTCCCTCCGTCACTGTGGCATCTGAATTGGGAAAAGAATTACCATAAATATACATGTTTTCATAATTATATACATTCATATACAGCAGGGGTCCTGCCCTCCACCCCCCTCTGTCTGGCCTGCACCATGATGTCAACAATATAATATAATCTAGCCCACAAGTTTGTTCTTGTTGTTTCATATCAGTTTAAACTGCCCTACTAATAAAAACACAATTTCATTTAAAACAAATGCGTTTCTTGTGCCGCAAAATAGTCAAAGATGGCTGTAAACGCGTGCAAACGGCTGATAGGAAGAGAGCAGGTTTCAGGCCTTCATTTGTTGTATGCCTGCAAACAACAAAGATATAACTATAAAATGATGATATAAAAATATGTAGAAACGGTTTGTTTTTATGATGTTAGTAATGGAAATAAGAGTATTCTGCTTTCTTGTAACACTTGAACTTTGAAGTGGCCCTGCTATGAGATGAGGTTCAGACCCCTGATATACAGTATACAGATACACAGACACATAACATCAGTACTACACTATTAGTTTAGCCAAATAAGAGGGCAAAGTGAATTAGTCATTAACTCTTACGCTTACAGATCAATATCTTATTGATTTTCCATTCACATCTTGAAAGCTTGAAAAATTAAACTGCTCTCCAGTGATCGGTCGGTTTGTAAAACTGATTAGGTTTTAAGTCCTGTGGGAGAGGCTATTCAATGACAAAAGTACACTATATTATATTATGTTATCCATGACTGATTTATTTTAAAGATTTCTCTCTATTGTTGTTTTTCATCTTTATTAGAAAGTTAAAGAGTACAGAGATTAAATAATCGACACAGGAATAGTATATATAGATAAATAAATTTTTAAAAAAGATGGTAAAACCTTTTAAACTCTGTTAATATTTATATGATGAAGTAAAACATTTCTTTTTAATACTCACCATTGCAGTAACAAATAATTCCTGACTCACTGCCATTAACTGTGGTCTGCTTTTATGCAACATAAAACTTCACATTAACACTGTTTTGTTGCTTTAACTAAATTAAAGGGGATACTTAACTAGCCATTAAGCCCTGGGTTACAGATCAATATCTTTGGTTCCAGTAAACATAAACTGAAGCAGGCTGTAGCTCAGTTTCAACATGTCACACACCAGCACACACACATTTCAGTCAGTCAGTGACAAGTGAAAAGCAGGTTTCCAAAGCAGAAATACATCGGGGTGAGATAAGCAGCGGCACTCAGTTATTCCGCCACAGTAGTGAGTGGTATTATTTTGAGAAAATGTAGAAAACGGAGTGACAAATTGCAAAACAGCTGAAGTAGGACACCGTGCAGACAGGACGCCCCATGCATCAACAGACCAACACATTCATCATATATGCAGTTGAAGTCTGCTGGAGAGGCACATGGCTGTCAGATAATATCCGATCTGGTGGTGAGACTGCTGCAGTCTGCAACTGTCGGGTCTCTTGTGTCAGAACCACGACCAGCTGAGAATAATACGCCTGTAGAACTGTGCAGGACAGAGCAGCGACACACATAATAGAGCTCAGACGGGGAGGTAAAAAATTAATGCTCATGTATTCTGATACAGCGGCCCGATCTTTGTGTCGAGACAGCAGAGCAGCCGACACATGTGATGGTCACAGAGAACATGTGACCACGGAGAGAGAATTATTTCATTTACTGTACAGATCTTTGCCACACACTCAACACTTACACACTGCATCATTTGCTAGTGTGCAAAGGATAACAACAGTTTGTGTGCATTCAGGGTACAAGTCAACAATGGTGGGAAAGGTTGTGTAAAAAAAGACTCCGGTAAAAGTAGAAGTACAGATTCAACTTCTCTACTCAAGTAAAAGTGAAGAAGTACAGGCTCCTAAATGTACTCAAAGAATTAAAGTAAAAAGTACTCTGACGGACATTTCTACTGGTCTTTTATGTTGTTTTGGTTGTTTATGCGTGATGTACACCGGTCTTGATATGTGGAAGGCATGCAATGATGCAAAAACAAATAATAATCAATAATTCCCCTCAAATGCCTTAAAACAAAAGTAATATAAAGAGTAGAAAGTACAGGTATTTGTGTAGAAATGTTGGGAGTAAATTAAAAATCTATCGTATGTATTTAGCTACTTTCAACCTTTGCAAGTTAGTATTGATTTTATTTATACAGGCAAAAATCTAAAATCTAAAATGTGTCTCCAAGGGTTTTTTTGCAATCTGCATAGCATGCTAACAGTGACAGTGTTAGTTTAGCATGTTAGCATGCTAATATGTGCTAATTAGCACAAAAGACATCGCACACACACACACACACACACACACACACATTAAAACAAACACAGATTTACTCACCCAGACCTCCTGGAAGGGATTTAACAACAGGCTTCAGCTGAGCAATGTCCAGAGCTTCCCAGAGCATCTCATCTGTAGCCTTCATCTCTGGGTCCAGGTTGAACCTACACACACACACACACACACACACACAAACACACAGATTAATATACTTGTACAGGTGCTTTATGTGCTACATAATTGATCCCCCACTTTAACTCAATATACTCCTTCCCTTCATACAACACTAACATTAAAGAACTGAAATCTGGAAAGTGATGAGGTCAGAAGCAAGTCACTTTATACACAGGTATACCTAAAATATTCAAAACTACATTCTGACAGCCTCACACAGCTTCCTTAAATTTCTCCTCCTCTGTTTCTCTCCAACATGACAAAGCTTTTATGGTCACTGTAGCTGCAGTCTAAAAATAAACCCTCTGCAGAGGAGTTTTCACAGGAATGTCCTCTTATCTCCAAACCCTTAGCTCCACTCATGCTTCAGATAAGAATCTTTGAAGTATGTCAAAGTTTGCCAACTGTTCCTGGAAATGTGCTGTGTCTTCTTCCTTCCACTAAAACTATTTCAGTCAGAATCAGTATCACCAAATCTAAACCCATGTGACCAGGTCATCGTACCGGATGGTGCCACTGAACAGGATGGGGTCTTGGAGGATGATGGACAAGCGAGACCTAAGAGTCTGCAGAGGCAGCTTGGCGATGTCGATGTCATCAATCACAATCCTCCCTATGAAAGGAAAACTCAACATATTAACACATATTCACTACAGTATGAAGTACAGTAATCTATAAAGAGAAAATCTTAGCATTTAAAACATAAATAAAAAGCTTTTTCTTACTAGTGTTGGATGTAAAAGCCATTTTAGTGTGTTACTGTACCCTCAAACATGTCCACCATGCGGAAGAAGGCCAAGGAGAAAGAGGATTTGCCGCTGCCCGTCCTGCCACAGATCCCCACCTGAAAACAAACACGTCAATCTCAATCATGAATTAACTATTAATGTTTTCTGGCATTTGTTTCCAGTTAGACACACACAGCTCAGTTACCTTCTGCCCAGGGCTGATGTGTGCGTTCACATTTTTGAGCACGGGCTTTAGCGTGGGATCGTATCGGACGCTCAGATTCTGGATCTTGATCTCTCCCTGCCGGGGCCAGCCGTCAGGGACCTGAGACACGGCTGAGACAGACACAGAGAAATGTTTCTTTATACCCCCCGAGAAGACAAAAACTAGAGGATAATCACAGTGGCTGTTTCTACTGCAGCTCAGTCAATAAAACCTATTGATTGTGTTTGAAGTCATTAACCTTAAAATCCATAAAAGCCCCTTTGCAAAACCAATTCCCACTGAAAGGAAACACGCCTGTTAGATTATTTGGGAATATAAATTACCTGACAGAAAAAAAACAGCTGCAGGGGGATGATGAAGACACATTTCTCATGAGCACAGTGATTCCTCACTTGAGTCGACAATGATGAATGTGGAGTAAATATAACTTTAAACTTCTTCGTGAGAAATAACCAAAACTTAGACGAGAAAGCAGCTGCTGAATTAGAGCGAGAAGGTTTAATTTAAGATGACTGAGTAGTGTTGACTGTGTTGAGATGACTTACTGAGCAGCCCCTCATAATTCTCTGGTTCAGTTTTGAGCAGGCCGTTAATCCTCTTGACTGAGCCAAGCTGCACTTCCATGTCAGCCAGGTTACGCACCATCCAGTTCATGTAGTTGGATACCTGATACATGGAGGAAGGAGGGAGGAGGAGGTGAGCAGAGGGGGCTGGGTAAATGTCACTGTAGGCACGCACAGGGCATGCTGGCTGGGTAGCGAGCCCTTTCATACATAAATTAATAATTAAATGTTGGTGATGAAGAAGAATTTATCTGATTATATCAGATATTAAAAACATGATCCCCACACTGTAGATTAACTTATAAGTTTGTGTTTTCTATTTTCTCTTGTTCTTCTCTGTTGTTTATGTTTGCTTATGCGTGTTGTGTGTATAGAGATTGTTTTGTCTAAATAATAATGACATTTTTACCTTTCTATTTAGCCAAAACTGGAGGACTCTTCCAGACTTCATTCTCTGCTTTACTGTAATTACTGTTTTCTATATGTATGTATTTTGCTTTGTATTATAAGGCAAATAAACTAAACTAAACTAAACTGTTGTTGCATTGTCAACACTCCTGTGAAATCTTTAATCTACACGATGTCAAGTTTTCACGAGAAAAAAGCTGTTTTCAGCTTTGTGATAACACATTTTTCAGACAGTAGAATTGGGTTTTAAATGGTCAATGTAAGGTAAGACCTGGAATGATTTTCTCAACATTTAATTCTTCAGTTTATTTAAACATTTTAAAATAACCACATTTGGAAACATGTGGTTTTCACCGGACATAAGCGATACAGCGAGGACGGAACAAGTTTAAAAAAGGTCTTGTCCTCTCGATAAAAAGGAACTTAAATGAACAGTAGTTTTTTTTTAGTAAGCAGATTTGTCCAAATTGATTTGACATTCTGACACATTTAAAAGTTGTATTTTCTGCTGCAAGAGAAGAAAAGGAGGGAGAAAATCCACTAATTATGCATCCACAGTTGTTCTCTTTATAAACCTCTTCATCTGTCTCCACACAAGTATGTAATTATATACGTTTTGTTTTGCAAGTGGTAATTTTCCATCCAGATTTCAGAATCATTCATATTTTTTAATATCCAGTATAATTAGGTAAATTAATAAAGGGCTGTAAATAACATTACAAATACAAAATAATAATAATATAAAATACTGAGAGCAAAACAAAACACTGTATTCTAAATGGGGAAATAAATATAAAAACTGATGTAGATTATACAGAATATATAACATATATAATATACAACATGTAAACCCACCTTTATTGCCCTTAAAGACTGCAGGTAAACAAGAAATTAAACACACACACACACAGTCTCACCATGAGTGCGTACGTCAGGCCCAGCCCCACCAGACCTGTGGATAGCTGGTTGTAAAGAGAGTTTGTGATGGAGGCCACGGCTGCCACCAACACCACACAGGCTCCAATATATTCCTGCAGACATCATAGCAAGAAGAAAATGCAACAGTGAATTATTCAAAAAGGTAAATAAAATAAAAGGAGAGCCATTATTACAGATCAGTTTACTGTCAACAAACATGACAATAAAGTGCATCTTGACTAAAAGTCTTTTATTCTGCATCCGTGCACATGAATCCATTAACATGTGATGGTTATCTTCACTGCTGCTGTGCAACATGAGAAGCCAACTGAGGAGCATGCAGTTGATACATAAAACATCACATGAACGTGAATGTAATGTTAAGAAGATGATGAAAAAATTCTGTTTTTTAGTGTCCCAACAGAGGGAGCAGTTACCCAGCAACATCATCAAAACTGTAAAGATAGCTGCTGTCTTTACAAAAATAAGGACTGATCCGAATTTAAATGACGGAACAGTAAATGGATGATTACCATGCGGACTTCCAGCCAACGGTTGGCTGCTGTGAGGAAGAGAGAGGCGATGTTGTTGGCATCAGTGAACTGCAGTAACCTCTGTCTGAACCTGGGCTCGTACCTGCCAAAGGAAAAAGACAGCTCTTATTTGTGCTACAAATGTGCTAAGAGTACAGCTGCCTGGCACCACGAACCAGTTATAAGGAAAACTCATACATTACCTGAATTATTAAACTGAAGGGACTCTCATTTTGAATGATTATTCAAACCTTATTCTAACCTAATAAAGTGAAAAAGGCAATAAAATAAAAAACTTATAATACATAATAATGATAATACAATAATGCATTATGTAGGCAGCTGAATAGCATTTCAGCATCAAACACTGCCTCTAAAGCAAACTAGTGTGACCCAGTGAATTAAAAAAGTATGTAGGTCGGTAGATTTGTGAGCTCTGAGAGAAAATAAATTAATTTAAAAAGAAAATACCTCAAACAAATGAGTCATAATCAAGTAAGCATTTTTAACAATATCTAACTATCTGACTCCCTAGAAGGGCTTGTGCCTGAGGCTGAGTCCTTACCACAGCAGCCCTTTTGCTGCATTTTATCCTCTCTCCCTCTGCCCCCTTTCCTGTTTATCTTCAGCTGTCTATATCCATTGAATGGCAAATATATGTATATGTATAAACGGCAGTTAATCAAAATTACCTGAGGGCCCTTATAGTAGTGAGACCTTCCACTGTCTCAGAGAAGTGGGAGAGTAAAGGGAGTTGGGTGCTGTCCTCCAACTGCTGCAGGTCCCTGACCAGAAGACAGAGGACACAGCGAGAGAGAAATATCAACTGAAGCAAAGTTAAATTTATATCAATAGTTGGAGGGAAGAGGGCAGCATGAAGAAAGATGTAAACACTCTTATATACTGTAAGAAACCTCCTCAGTGGAGGCTACAGCCCTGATTACAACCTTACATACAGTCTGTGACGTCCTGTCTCTCTCACCTGGAAGCAACCCGGAAGTATTTCTGGATGAAGTAGCAGGTGACGGCCAGCGGCAGGAGGGCAATGAGGAAGACAGGGGTCACGTAGGAGATGACGCCCAGGGCGGACACACACAGCAGGGTGGAACGGGAGAGGCACTCCAGGGTGGTGGGGATGTGCTGGTCGATTGTGTTTGTGTCTGTGGAAAATCGGTTGAGGATGCTGCCGAGCGGAGTCGTCTCAAACAGCCTGGAGGCGTGAAAACATTTTCATACACTTTTAATTGCTGCTGGGATATTAATTTAGCATCAGGAATCCCGTTTAAATTAATAATTGAATCTAATTATTGTATTTTTCTATTCTTCTCAAAATATACTAAATCCATGTAATAATTATGTTTCCACATTAGGACAACAATATTCAACATGAATCTGCTCATATGTGCTGCACAGTCGGCTGGTTGAATGGAACTTCTTTCATATGAAATACATCTGTTTGTTCAGCTGTGTATGTGAGTGTCTATGTGATACAGAACAGGTAGGTGTGTTATGAGTGTAAGTGTGTTATGTGCATGTGAGTGTCTTTGAGTGCATGATGTCTCTTGGGTTTTGCGTGAGGACAGCAGATGGTGCACTGAGTAATGGGGCGAAAGAAAGATGCTTTTAACTGAGTTTCCCCTTTTAAATGATCATGATTTTAGCACACACACACACAGTATCAGAGAGCACACATGTGCCTCTCTCACACGTCATCAGGCAGAGCTGCAGCGCACACACACACACACACTGAGTGTCATACCTCATGGGAGCTAGTATGATCTTGTTGAGGAGGTCGTGGTGGAGCTCCTTGGCCACTTTGAGGCCAGTCCACTCCACGGCCACAGAGGTGGCCAGACACAGGACGATGCCCAGGCAGCACAGCACACTGAAGACTGACAGATACCACGAGTGACTGAAGCCGCAGTACTACAAAGAGAGAGGGAGAGAGAGAGAGAGAGAGAGAGAGAGAGAAGACAGAGGGAGAGAGGTGATTAAAGACTTCAACTGTTTGTTTTTGAGAAAGTGAGAGAGAGCGGGTAGCTTACGTCAGTCTGTTGGTTGTAATATAATTTTAAGCCTAATTAAGCTCTGAGCCTGGTTAAAAATTAGCCATCTAATGTGACAAAAGCCAGTGAAGCGCTAAAAGCTGATCTGACAGCATTTAAACAAAAACAGTTCAGATTACCTTACCTCAATTTACCTCCGACTTCTTTTTATGATTTAATTGAGGGGTTCCCAAACTTTTTCATTACACATTTCATTTTTCACATTAGACAACAGACCCCGATCCCCCATTCATTGTCAATCAATGATCAAAATGGGATCACTAGAAACAAATCAGTCAGTACATCCAACCTTATTTATTCCCTTGTTATTCCAACTTTCAAAAAATGAATGAAAATATTATTTTGCTGGGGACCCCCTACAATCCACTCATAGACTTATGTTGGTCACCAATTTGAATTTGCTGTAATTGATTCTGTCTCAGGCTTTTACTTTATTTTAGTACTAACAAAATTCACAAATCTGAGCCTCCTCACCACAGAGATCCTAAACAGAGCAGAGCCTGAGATACATATCATTTAATGAACAAGAACCACAGAGGGCTTCTCCTGACACTACATCTAATGCCAACGTTGGAGGTGGCTGGTGCGATGGAGGGAGTTAAATTGCATGCTGCGGGTGATGCAGGAGTAAGGAGCAGTGTGTGCGCTGGAGCAAGCAGAATGAAAAAGCACCGGCCAGACTATATGGACCACCTACATGAATGGGATGATAAAAACAACCTGTACTTGCCTCAATTAGTGAATTTCTGAATCAGTGACAATTTTTTTTTTTAAACTAAGCACTGCATTTCAAATTTGTGATATTAAAACAAATCAAATCAAGCCAATTGTATATATATATATATATATATATCCCAAAATCTATTGGAGAGGGCTTTAGATTCTGTACAATGAATGATTTCAGGATTGAACCCTGATATCACTCACAAAACGACTGATCTTTAATTTTATACACTATATTTAAAGTTGCAGTTTGTAAGATTCAGTGGCATCTAGCAGTGAACTTGCAGATTGAAACTCCCTCATTTGCTTTGTTCCTCTTGAGCTACTGTAGAAACATGGCAGTTCAACATGGCCGACTCCACGGAAGGCGTCCCGAAGCGTCCGCAGATAAAAACGGCTCATTCTAAGGTCCTATATTCAGGTACTAATGAAAACATACCTATGAATATTATATTCCATTTCTGTCAACAGAGCCTCCTAAATGTTACACACTGGACCCTTAATAGCCTGGACAGTGACAGTATTAATAGTTTGTTTACATCAGTAGAGCCAGGCTATAATTTTGCTGCATTTTGTCTGATTTTAAACTCAATTGCCTCAACTTTATATGTAGAAACATAAAATCAAATGCATAAGGTCAAAATATAGACTTACTACAATTTATGTAATCCTCTTACTGTTCCTTTATTTCCAGACAAATAAAAGACAGAAACTCAGTTAAGTGAATACTGAGTTTAAACCTTGTGTGCTGTCAGACAGCAGCCTGGCAGCTACATAAAGTACAGTGTTTGATAGTACAGGACTTCTGAGTGTCCCAACATGGATTATACAGCAGGAGCAGAGATTAGATAAACCTGGCAATTACACACTGAAGCTCGGCCAAGTGACAATCTGCACTTACATTCATTCAGTGAGTGTTTGTGTGAGGAAGAAAGAGAGAAGAGGAGGAGGAGATGATTGCTCTGCTTGTATTCTGCAGCACACTTTAACCTTCCGACCTCAAACCCCCAGCTGACTCTGTCTTTAGCCTTCCGCATGACCGTGTGCAACATGACCTGGCATTTCAGCTTACAGGAAGGACGTGAACATACACACATGAGCAAAACAAAGACACACACACACGACTTATATTTAACTATTAATAATAGAGTGGCTTCACTGGACCTGGAACATTATAACCTGCCAACAGCTGCTGTGGCCCGCGACGTGTGAACGACGCAGCTTAACCTTTGCCGGTATTTATATTGTGTTTCTGAGCATGTGTGTGTGTGTGTGTGTGCAACTCTGCTTTAACTGAATGTGTGTGTTTTCTGTGTGCTTGTGTTTGATGGCCAGTTATGTTGGGGGAGAGGGCACCATTTGTGATGTTTTTCACTTCTGGATTAAAAGCCTTTTGACCGACCTGAATGACTCATTTCCCAGCAGCACTTCTCTGAGACCTCCTTGAAAGCCACATACTCACAGTAAAGATCTTTTTTATGTTCATCTTTAAACTGCTTTTTCATTTTGACGCAGAGACTCCAACAATGCATCCTTGTGTCTGTAACATGCAAATGAGTCTGAGCTGCAGTTGCTTCGGGGTGTGTTAGCGAGCACTCCATCTGGAGCTGGCAACGTCTGTGTTTGTGTCTTAGGTCAGTGGCGCTCAACTGGGATTCACAGTCGAATCAATGAAAAAAACTGCTGACTCCAGCCTGTCGTTAAGAAAATACATGATATGATTAAATGTTAGTCACCTGTGATGTCATTATGTAATTTTGTCCAACCAACAGTTCAAAACCTAAAGATATTCACATAAGACAATGTTTTACAACCTTTTTGGCTTGTGACCCTTCAAAATAACCCCCCAGATTTTTTCTTTGACTCGATGGAGGCGTCTTGACATCCCATGTTGGGAGTCACTGACATAAGACAAAAGAAGAAAAGTGGTAGATGCTCACTGATAAGCTGCAACTAGAGAATTTTTTTCTTGTAAACTGAGTTAAATTATTGATTTATGCCCCCTTAAAAGTGTTGACAATAAAACAGAAAAAACTAGATCATAGGCCTTAACTATTACATAAAGGCTCAATTAAACTCAATTTAAACAAAAGAATTTTGGCAAAACAACAACAAATCATTTCAATCAATTCATAGCAGTCTCTCACCTGGACGATGGTACAGTTTCGAGCGATGGCGTCGGTCTTGGCTCTGATGACGTGTGACGTCCAGTGTGCCAGCCAGTAGTCGATGGCGACCATGAGGGAGTGTTTGAGGAGCTGAGACAGGAGGAGCAGGGTGAGCAGGAGGAGCCCCGCGGAGGACAAGTAGATGCCACAGGAGCGCCAGGGGATGGTGGCGCGCTGACGCATCACCTGCGACATGTTGTCGTCATCGTCACTCTCCACGGATTCCTCTGGGAGACGAGTTAAAATGTTAAAGAGTCTTAGTTTAGTTGTTTTGGTGCGAGATTTGATAAATAACTGAATTTAATCTTTGGAAAAAGAATATGACTGTCTTTACAGATTAGTTTTGTCTTATTTCACTTGATAAAAGATATCTTTATTCAACTGTGATCTCCGCTGTGACTCATATGCTCTGACATTTCTGACATTCCTCCTCCTTCCTAGATATTTAATTAACTACATTTGCTCTCTCTGCCCATTTTCTGACACATTTCTCAGATTCTCTCCTCCTGTGTCTGTCACTAGCACAGAACAGGAGACAAGAGACAAAATAACCAGAAACCAAAAACAAAAGTATGCCAAAGGCTACAGTATCTCTATTCATGTTGTTCAACGGCAAGCAAATGCTCATTCCCACGAATGCTGTGTTTTTCAGCGGGAAAACGGAGCACTAGGGTTGGGGAGCTAATGTTAACAACCTTTCCGCCTCTTCCCATGATGTAAATATATCAAATCACATCATGCGGCAAGCTTGGGAGCATGAGGCTGCATGTGAGGCTCAGACAAGCTGGAAGCTGAGAGGAAGCAAGAGAGAGTAGAGGAGGAAAATAAAGAGAGAGAATGAGGGAAGGGGCTAAACACACTACCGCTACCACCGACTACTGTACAGTCATGCTGGCATTAAGTAGGTTTTAAGGAGCAGGAGTGACAAATGTTTGGGGAAGAAGTGAGAAAAATGAAGGACTGAAGGGATGATGAGATTCTAAGATGGCGGGAGAAGCTGACACAGCTGCAATTTGCTTCACAATGCCACAGACTTTTCTTTTTATGTATTTTTTTCAGTCCATGCTTTCTGGGCACACCTGCTTGATCGAACATGAGGGCAGCACCTGATGCTGGAGCCATCGCACAAATCCAGGCAGGGGTGCAACCAGCACAGGGAGACAACACAGAACACAGATAAAGAGTACAGCCACTGCACCTTAGTAGCTTCCACTACAGTCGCACATTCAACAGCAGAGACACACACACAGATAAAGGATCAGATTCAGTGTTTGGCCACAGCAGGAGACCCGCTGGAGAGAAAGGTGGTGTCGTATCTGGTTGCTGAGAAAGTCAAGACATGAGACACCAGACCAAGAAAGAACATGAAGGTCTGGAGCATTGAACACCCACGTAATGTTTGCTTTAAATAGACGGGATAGAATAAATAAAGAAGGGACAAGAATGACAAACAGTCATTAGGATCATTTCAAACATTGCAGCAGGTGTTAACATTAAAAATAAGCTGTTGAGCTTAAGCTTTAATGTAAGAGGTGCGACCCCTCAGCATGTAGGCACAACAGGAAAAGGGAAATGATATTCCACCTTTATTATTATCAGCATCATTCACTGACTGCCATCATCCACACATGTAATCAAGCTGTCATTTACTGTTGTCATGGTCGTGTGTTGTGACCTCTCACCTTCCTCGTCCTCTTCGGTCCTGGCGGCCTCTCTGGAGTACATGGCCCTCCGCAGGTTTTTTCTCTCCAGATCTGTCATACTCGCTGCCACTGTCTCCTGGAGGAGACACAAACATAAAGGTCTGATTCTCCCCGGAATACTAAAGACGACAGCCTGTCCAGGCATTAAAGCAAATATCCAGGTAATCAAATCTTCATTTCGAGCAGCACTGGATTGTTTGCACCTCTCTTGAATCTAAAAAAACCTCATAAATGAACAAAAGCAAAGTAAAAAGCTGGATTCGAAGTGATTAAGGATTCATTAGCAGTTTAAAGCCATTAATCACCGTCTCAAACTCCTGGTCCTGTCTGTGCATCAGGGTTTTCCACTGTTCAAAGAGTTCTGGCTCAGAGTTCTGGATGTCCTTCAGAGTCCCCTCAGTCTGGATGGTGCCATCTTTCATGGCAATGATCTAACAACACACACACACACACAGACACAAAAATGAATAGATGAGAATAAATGCAATCTTCAGTATTGCACTGGACGTAAATCTTTATGGGCTTTGGGATTTTTACGAGATAAACTGTCTGCATCCCAAATGAAACAATTAAATGTTTACATCATAAATAATATAATAGGAGCATCACAAATGGAAAATGTTATTAATGTCTGTGATTATTAATGATTAAAAGGGTCTGTAACTCAACCGTTTTCTTCACTTGGTTAACATAATAGTTGCACACACGAACCCTGGTCTTACCCAGTCTGCGTGTAGTAGATACTGAAGTTTGTGTGTGACTAACACCACCGTTCTCTTCTCCTCTCTCAGGAGCCTGAGGATGCCGTCCTGCATTAGATGGTCACTCAGATGGATGTCTAAGGCAGAGAATGGGTCATCCTAACAAATACATAAACAGACATCAATAAAAACTGCAAGAGGAAGAGAAAGCAAAACAAAACGCCCTCCCCACAAAAAAACTAATTTTCCCTAAAACAGCCAATATTCAAAACTAAGTAAGCAAAACTCAAAGTTAAAGTTTGGAAATAAACATCCTTGGTTGTTATTTATTAAGAGTTTAGTACTTGAGAATGAATTAGCTTCATTAGGATGTGTCGGGTTTGATTATATTTGACTGACAGCGGCCCGGCAATATCAGCAGACAACCCACATCTGTCATAACACTTCGATCCAATGTTAATATAGTTTGATTTCTGCACGGAGATGCATGACTAGGACTGGTGGGAAGAGCACAGAGAAAAAAAACAAAAGAAAAAAACATGCTAAATAACCAAAATTGTTCTAACTTTGTGGGGAAATTATGTGTTAGGTGTTCACCTGCTCGTAGTTAGAAGATGACTGAGAAATCAGGGACTTTAAATAATGTAATGTTTGAGTATTGACAACAAATATTTTCATCCAACCAAAGATGAATACAGAACCACTTAACTAGGTTAAAGCACCGGACTATATTCTATCTTGTGATATGAAGCAGTCTCACTATGTTTTAACATTTCATAGACTAAAGGATTAATCTATGAAATAATTGGCAGATCAATCATGTTTTAGCCCTAGTTGCAAACATGGAGTACAAAGTGAATATTAATAACTTAGAGGCAGTAAAATCCATCAGGAACTGACATTTTCAAACTGTGCATTCAGTTTCTCAGTCCTGCAGCTTCAGACAGTGTGTGTTGCTATTTTAGTCACGTAGGAAGACATCAGAAATAGAATCACATCAGAGCTTTCAGGTAAAGCTTCAGAAACACTGTTTCACTGTGAGAACTGATAGACTGTCTGCTAACAAGGCCAATCAAAGGTGCAATACAGCAGCATCTTTTTGATCGAAGATGTGTGCTTGTGTGTGTGTGTGTGTGTGTGTGTGTGTGTGTGTGTATAGACTCACCAGAAAGACCAGGTTGGTCTGCTGATACAAGGCTCTGGCTACGCTGATACGCTGTTTCTGTCCACCTGACAGGATGATACCCTGCACCAGGGGGCGGGAAAATATGTGAAAGAAAATGTCACTACAAGGTTTTATTACAAAGAGGAATGATTACATCCATAAATGCCTGTGGCACTCGCCCCCTGAGAAACAAAGGAGATCACGGCTTATTCCCTGCATTACTGGTGCATGAAGCAATCCAACTTGACAGTGCTCTGTCTGAACCAGGTCAGTCCAGCTCCCTACACACAAACATCAAATGCCCGCTGCACAGTTATGAAGATTAATGCTTGTGCAATACCGTGAGCCACAGTGGGAGTTATGGCCAGACCTGGAAAATAACAAGACCACAGAGGAATTCTACTGTGATACTGACCCGCTCCCCAATCTCTGTCTGGTCACCCTGTGGAAGGATGTCGATGTCAGGCTGAAGAGAGCATGCCTCGATGACAGCTTTGTACCTGGCGGGCACAAACAGAAGCAGAATACAGATGAGGACAGAGAGCAGCTGCTAATACTATCCAGAGGGAAACTATGTGCCTGTACAATATTAACCTGTTGGTTAATAATCTAAACGGCAAATACATTTGAAGGATGCATACAGAAGCTTATATATAACTTGCTTGTTATGTACTGTATGTATATGCAGCAGAACTGAAAGAGTTCCAGTAGCCTCTGTGGTTTAACTTGAAAGATTTTGCCCTGAATACTTAATCAGACTCACTTCAACTACAGAGAGAATAAAGATATCAGACCACAGAGATACACTGGGGGCAAATTCCAGTGCTGTATAAACCATTAACTAAATAGCATGTTGTTCATTTAAATGTATCGTCATCTCTGTATTATCCATTTGGAGCTGCTGACACAGTCGTCAAACTACAGTAGAAATAATACCACGTTCAGTTATACATGTGTCGGATTGACAGTTCCCTAATTGCAAGAGCCTTGAGAATATTGTGACCTAAAATATGGGTTCACAACGCAGAAAAGGCTGATTAACCCTGTTTTAAATAGTCTGTGTGATCTGTTTAATTTTCCAGACTTGTGAATCTAACATAGTGCATGTATAGATTTATGAATCCACAGGGTCACATGACAGGTTTGTTTCAAATATAAAAAACTGTCAAATCACTTGCAGCACAGTGCTAAGATTGTCCCAGATGCATTTCTACAGTTCACAGTAATGAATGTCTTATAAGGAAGACCCATTATAAGTCTGCACTGTTAAAGGACGAGGATGGGAAAAATACTGCGTTAACAAGAGTCTTCAGCCATGCAAGCTGCTTCATGAGGCTGTACTTAGCTACCGAATGCTAATGTTAGCATGCTGCAAATTGACTATTTAGCGTCGGCTAAAAATATCATGTGATAACAGTCAGCACAAGACTGTACAACAGTCAGGCTAGAAACATGGTTACACATTTATGCAAAGTTGTGGCTCCCTCTTTATTGTAGGTGCAGACAAAATATTCATAATATTCATAATCAACTTAATAACTGTGAATTTTTTATGCTTGAACAGACAAACTAATGAGTGACACAGCAGCAAACATGGGCAATTACAGCAGCCCTTTTTTTGGAAACACCTGATGCTGATGATATTGAAAATAAATAAGCAGGACATGACATAGAGGGGTGAAAAAGGATGAGAGGAGACTTAGAGGACAGGCAGCACAAGGTGGGCATCTCCTTTTTATAGAACATTATAGAACATTTCCACAGCAACAAACGGCTGTCCACTAGATATATTTTATAAAAGTCCATTAAACTCAGAGAAAGCCTGGCTGCAACTGACCTTTCAGAAAGAGGATGAAAAAATTGTCAGTGTGTTTGAGGTACGAAAGACAACGTGTGTTTGTTTCTGATTGTGCCCATGCAGGCGAAAATCAGCATATGTTGTCGTGCCAGGAGTGAAACTGTAGACACTCAAGAGAAACTGCACACCTTCAGCCAAGACAAATCCTGGCTTGAGGTGTCTCGGTGTCAAAACAGTTTATTTGGGAAGTCACCCACTAGCTTTTGGTTTTTTTTTCTACTGGACTCAAACTGTTGACTTAATCAGGCATCAACACATCCAATTTACCACAGTGGCCTCAGGAATCAGGATGCTTATTGGATCATTTTAGGGGAGTATGTCTGCAGAAATTTTTTATTGTGACAGCAATGAAGCAGAACAAAATCAAGTTCAGTAATAAGGGAATACAGCTTACACACAGTGGTTACTAATGCAGTTTATGTTTGTGTGTCATGATGTAATAATGTAAGAATAAGACTCAGCAAAATGTATAACATAGTTTTAGTTGTTTTAAGACATTTTAATACAGAAATGTCCTTTGTACCCTTTCCTTCCTCAGCACTTTGCTATTTTTTTGCATCTGCATCATGAATAAAATGTATTTCTGGTTACCGCCGCTGTTTGAGTCAGCCAGGGACGTGTGTTGTATGTCATTTTCCATCTCTCTTTTCAAATTTCTTGTCACCTCTTTACTGTCAACTCTCTAATAAAATCACAAAAGCCCAAAGATACATACCTTTTTTTTCCTAAACCAAGTATGCAGGTATGAGCTCTTACCTTGGTTTAATCATGGGCATCTCGAAGGTGATGTTCTCCACCAGTGTTGCATTCAACAGCCAGGGCTTCTGGGAAGCGTAGGCCACAGCACCTCTCTTTCTATCAGAGGTTTTAAAACACATAACACATTGTTTGTAAAAACAATAATCTGCACTCTTTTTACATCCTAATCTTCTTTTGGACCACATATAACAACTCCAGTCCATAAAGAACTGCTCTAGGAATCAATAAAGACTTTGGAGTATTAGTGGAGTCAATATGTCTGCTGAGGGTTAGAGAATATCTTGTTCTCTATTATCTTCAGTGGATTTCTAGATAATCATGAGAATTGCTGTTCTGTTCTGCTCTGCTGATAATGGTGATGCGTCTCCATGGGGACCACCTGTTGTATAGGACGCTGTTGTCTGAGCTCACCTGATGTCTCCATCAGCTGCTGCATCTCTGTCTGTGGGACTGCAGAGAAAATATCAAACACACATTAAAACACGAGATAAGCAAAACTCTTCCCACTGAAATACATGGATTATTCACATGACAGTCCCTAAACCCGCCTTATTCCTGTAATGATTAACAAAAAAACAAACACACACATACATTAACCCATCTACTCTTCCCTCACTATGGCAATCATGTCACTGCTCAGCAGCCCAAACACAAACAGGGCAACCACTGCCCTACATGAGCACATCTATCATTAGCTGTGATCTTATCCTTCCTAAAAATAACGCCCCCACCCCACCCACCCTCCCCAATTTTTCTTCCTGTAATTTGCTGATATGGAAATCAGCATCAGCTTGTTTGGACTCTGACGCATTTAATTCTCAGAGGGTCTGATTCCTTGGGCTGAGATTAGTACGTCAACACGAGGTCTGTGATGTTTGTTTCTGCTGGTATCTTGTTCATCTTGTGTATGTCTGTCACTGTAAGCTGACCTATAACTGTAAAGGCAGGCTGTTTGAGGTGAGAAAAGGATGATTTGTACGTATCGGGTTAAGGTTAGGGTTAGATGTTTCATTTCTACACTGTATAGAAACATCCAAAAATGTGTACACAAAGACTTTTTAGTAGTGATGTAGTGCTGCCCTAACCATGTGGTAAATAATTGAAGTGATTGCTGAGGCAATCTAATACCGCACTGTTCATTTGATCAGTCTGGGTATATAAAGGGAAGTTCATCATGTTGGGTTGATTTCTTCCCTCTTCATTTTTACTGGCTGGCATGTTCTTGAGCAAACCCAATTCATCCTGAGAGATTCAAAAAGATGGATACTGGAGGCCAAGGTGACACACACACACACATTATGTGCCATCCTTTCTTCCTGTCTAGACAGCAGTGTCCGTCCCTGATCCTGACCAAAGCTTGTCTCACCAGCAAAAAGACTGGGGGAGCTAGATAAGTTTCAATATTGAGTCACCTTGATGCATAACTACTAGATCAGTCCCTCAAGTCACTAAAATTGATGATAAATATATGAAATCTAAGCTCTGAAATACAAAGACGCAAAGATGAAAATATCATTCCAAGTAACTTGACATTGTTAATGGGCTGAGGTGCTTAGGAAAACAACTATATTAATTGAATCTTTAATTGAAATAACTTTGCAGAGAAGCGAGCTTCAATATTGTGTTTACTCTTCACACTGAAGCTGTCTGTATTCACTGTGCCCCGACCAGGCCATATAAACAGAATGTGCTGTCCTATACTGTTATTCAACAGGCAGGTGTTGGTTCTGCAGACACCCTAAAAACATTACGCTATCAATAGACACACAGAGCCAAAAGTTTCACGTTCTGTTGGTGTCTGGTTACACAGAGACAGCGGCATCAGCCAGTGGCAAGACACCAGCCGCCAAGCTTGATACTGGTGTCAAACGCAGGGCGACATGGGTGCCTGTGTGTGTGTCGTTCCTCTCGCTCAAAAATAGTGTATGACATTATGTTTGCACTTAGCAAAATAGGTTTTTAATGTATTTGACCCTTGACTCACTTCAGGAGCTATTCTCAGAACTTCATGCAAGTTTGAAATTGTTCTTTAAGGCAGGACTAAAAATTCATGATGGCACTGATTTATGTGTTTAGATTTGTTTCCTCTTCACTGAGCACTTACCTTTCATCTCCCTCAGACTCCAGGGTTGGCAAGCTGCAGAAAATACAGAAGATACGAAATTAACGGAAGTGCATATAACAATTCTGCAACTGTTCTTAAGCACAAGTTGTAAAAATGCAGTAAATACTCAGAAAGAAGTGTATAAAATCTGGTTATTTAATTTGAAAAGGCCTCAAAACTCTTATTTTTATAATAATTAAATGCCACAAAGTGTACACACACATACAGTACATACACACAAGCAAACACATGCGCATAACCATTCATATTCAGACACCTAACTCTAAATTCATTAAGATCTGATTGGCTGTTCGGGGCTTTGCACATGCTCAGTAAACGCTGTAGTGTATTTTTAGGCTTGACAAGTTGACACCTCTCTCAGTCATCTTGAGAAGGTGACTCTGATCACATGTGACATCGAGAGGGAGAGGGCTGATTTACACCAGATTACTGCAGCAGCCTTAAAACGACAGCTGGCCGCAGCTGTTAGGACATGTACTGGTGACCGACATTTAAGAAGCTCTAACATGCTGTACACACACGTAAACCCCACTTTTACTGACTGTGTGAAATAGGAAAGAGAAACTGAATGTTCATAGAAACTCTATTCAGGAGGTGTTGAAACTGAAATTAAATAACTGCTATGGAGAGATATTTAACATTTGTTTGTGTTAATTTGTTTTATATATATACAATACATTTTTATAAAGACAAATCTAAAAATTAGACATTACAAAATAATTTTGCTTGTTAGTTTTTTTCAAAAACATCAGTGTTTACTGGCTCCAGTTGAACTAGATAGTAAAAATTTGCTCATTTTATTTTCAATAAAAACAAAAACAAATGTGAAGTAAACAGATGTAATAGGAGAGGTTTAAATTGTCGGCCTCTCCCTAAATGAATGATTAGAAAAATGTATATACTACATTAATCAAATAAAAAAAGAGATTCACAAAATAAAGAAAGAAAAGGAAATCACAGTTTATACAATGACAGTAAATATTACTAAAAGTAATATAAAAAGCACTACGTTTTAAATAATTGAAATTATAGCTCTTAATCTTAATAAAATGTAGGTTGGCGTTCAATCATATTTTGCACCAAGATATCTCAACAAATACTGGCTGTGCCTGGTTTTCCAAAAAGGAAGGAATCTGTCAGGTATTATAATATAAATTAGAGAGTTTAGTTTGAAGATCTTAAGTCTAATTCCAAAGTCCATTTTCTTTACTTTCTTTCCTTTTCCAAGATGATATATTTCCTATTTGAATTGTATCATATATAAAACAAATATCACCTATCACGACTTTAAAAATCTACATGTCAAATATCAAATGGATATTTATTGGTGGATAGAGATTTTCTCAATTATCGGGGCTAAACTGAGCAATTTCTACCAACTCACAATGAAAACACCCCTTCAGAAAATTACCTCATTAGACCTCATCACCTAATGACTCTTGAAAGACACTGAAGCCTGAATGGATGGCTGATTTTCATCCTGCAGCAATCATAAAAACTGGGTCGGCGTAATCATGCCAGAACTGACGATTTACAGCTTTTATCTCTCTGACTGAAGATGCCCCTTCACGTCAATCAACACCTTTAAGTACTGAAGGTCAGGTTAGAGGAGGTTGTACAAGAAAATCACTATCAGCAGCGACACAGTCTAATCATCAAAGCCAGTCTGAGGAACTTCCCACAGTTTATAACTGTCTTAAATGACCTTAAACATACATCATTAAGTCCCCCTAATGAAGACGAGAAGTAATGGAGCATGTTCGCTGTGCTGACCACGCCTGTTAATGACTGAAGATGCTTTCCTATTTATCAACAAACATTCATTCTACTCAGTTAAGGAAGGTCTTTTCTTCACCTTCCTTTTCTTGTGTTCTTTAGTTTAATATCGAAACCCAGCTATACAGACAATACACTTTATGGATCCCGTGGAGTAACATGCTCTTTTTATTCTGGTTTGCGACACGGGGTCAGACTCTTGATGTGCAGCAGTTAATTACTTCAGCAGGTATCATTTTGGGGTCCAACTGGCTATGCTGCCCAGTGTTGAGACTTTACTGCACAAGATATCCAGCCTGCATCGCTTTGACTGGATACTGAGCTCAAGATACAAATAGTCATCCACTTACTTACTAATGACAGAGACATCTCAGACGCTCCCTGCTCTGTGCCCTATTGGGAGTGGGAGCGTACAGGGGGGAGGAGGACAACAGGGGCCAGATGGAGCAGGCGGGTGAGGAATAGTGGTGATGGGGTCTCACCAATAGAAAAGACAGCTTGTGTTTGTGAAATACGGAGCCTGTAAATACATCACCCCCCTATGGAACAATGCTGCTCTCCATTACCTGTAATTCAACCTACTAACAGGTTTTATTTGATCAAAAACTTATCAGACATTGATTAAAAGCAAGCAACTTACACAGTAAATAGAGACACTGAAACATTAAGTCAGCGCTTCGCCCGCCGCCGGCCACTGGGCCTCCATCTTGACGCGCTCCCCAAACTCTTTCTTAAATCATCTCCTCTGCAGAGGCTCGCGTTTCCATGTCAGACGCAAAACGCCTCACGCCCCAAAAGCAACGTTTCTTAGTCTGAGCTGGCTCTTTAAACAGGCTGGCATCCCCCTGACATGACTCTTCTTCAATCCAACTCCACACTTTATTTGCTCTAACAGACATCTTAAAAACAACACAGAGTTGCCCAAAGTAGCTGTACTCTTATCACCGCCACCCCCATACTAGCTATACTGATTCACATTCGACAGTCGCATCGTCGTCTCCTGTCTCCCGTCTTCTGTACAGTCATCTTATCTTTTCTTATCTTTCTTATCTTTCTTATCTTTATTTATTTATATTTTAGTACTTTATTCTTGTGTGATTTTTGTGTGTTCAGCTCAGAGAAAAGTGAAGCCCTTTTATTTCAAAATGCAGCCAGAAGCAGAAGAGAATCTGCACTGAAGAAAAATGTGTTCATTAAAAATGTACAAACAGTATTTGATCCAGCAGTGGAACTCCACCTGCTGAGGAAGACCATGTGATATTATCGAAAGCTCCACAAGAGCTACTAACTGACCCTTTTCGGTGAGACTGTTTTGCCAAGAAACTACACGGAGTTTGGTGGGCCCAGGCAAAGCACTTAAGACATCAGCTGATTGGCAACAGCTGACTCTCAGAGCCACCAATCACCTTCAAACGAGTCAGCGAGGCAGCCTTCATAAATCTGACAACCTTGCACGTTCACTCTTCTGATTAGTCATGCTGTTTACTCCTGCCAGGAACATGCTGCTCTCATTTATCCTCTGCTGTCTTCTGCTTTATGTGATTTGTATCTGTTTGGTTTTGTTTAGCGGTGACTCTGTCGTGTACTTTAACCGTACCATCCCAGATAACCTTTTCATCCAAGTGCAGCTATAAATGTTCCCCCGACTGAAACACAGCACAACAATAACAACAACAAAGATGGTGAAGACATTTAAACAAAGTGCTCTGAATGTGTGTCTGAATTCTTCAGGAAGATGTATAAATGACAGCTCCTTAGTCTCTCTCCCTGGGACACATGATAACTGAGAGGGCTCTGGCGCCTGATGGGGTGCACAATCCAACCTAATATCAGAGGGAGTGCCAGCACGGCCCTGGCATCGGCACAGAATTAAGAACTTTGTGAGTGTGTGTGTGTGGCTAGTAGGGGGAACTAAACTTTGTTGACAAGTGGATACTGATAGCGGGGCTATCCTGGGTAGGTGACGAGACATTCAGATGCAAAAGACAGAGGCTAATGACTCCCAGAATGCATCAGGCGGGACATGATTCAGTTTCAGCTGAGCTATTTCAAACGTGCTCCGCTTTTTTAAATCCACTGGTGGTACTATTGGTGAAAACCTATAATTGGACATTCATATTCAGCAGCAATTTAAGAAAGACTCCAGGGGTTACAAAAAGCAATAAAAACAGATGCCAGTCCAAGCTACGTGATCCAGTTGTGTTAGTCTGCTGTCTTAATTAATCAGTGGACTTGGAATTATTTTTTTGTCATTTTTAAAACTAAGCACAAACCCATCAGAGCACAGAACACAGGATATTCACGAAATGTACTGAACCATCTACATATCACATCCAACAAAGCAGAACTATGACTGTAATTCTGGGGAAACTCAAATGAATTGAAATGCATAGACACTGCAGGGAGCTTCTTTCTTTTCTCTGTCAATTACTACATGAACATTTAACATTTATTCAGCACAGGGTTAGAATCCGCCATTGGGGTCACATGATAAATCTAAGGGGCCATAAGATCACCTAGTTTTATATACTGCAAGTCATAGACATTGTGAAACATATTATTTGTAAAACTAGCTTTTTCTAGAATTTGGTGAAGACCTTTAAGATCAGAACATAAATTTATAAAACTGCTCGTAACGCAGACTTTTGACCCCTGTTACAAGAGATTGCGAGTGGGGATTACTTTTCCTTGAGGAATCACTTGCTAAAATGGTCAGGAATCACTACTGTTTTACAATAAGTGCATTTAACCTCCATCGAAATATGAGTTAGATGTAGCCAAAAACTGTAACAGCATTCTTTTTAAAGGAAATGAGACATAGTAAGTGCAAGCTTAGCGTGCAAAGGTGTTCTCTGAAAATATGTGTTTTTAGCCTGCAGCCCACAGCAAGTCTGTTGGGATGTTTCCCTGTCTGCATTTGATTTTTAATTTTGGGTCAGTGGTGCATGAAAGAATCCACATTTTCCTCTACAATCTATCTATCAGCCATAAAAAACAGAAGCTGCAATATCAGCCTACATCACTGACCAACAAATCAATTTATGTTATATTGCCATGTCTTGGGAAGAGGTCTGATTTTTAAGCTAATTACATTGGCTTGTCAGGGACGTTGAATTTATGGCTGCAAGAAAACACATATATAAAAGCTCCCTACCGTCCCTGACAGACCAATTACTAGAGATATTTAAAAAGCCTGAGTCAGAGTGGTCTGGGCCTCCATGAGGAGCAATTCTCTTTAAATTAACCTTTCACCTCTGGACTGACTTATAAGAAGAACTGTATAACATACAGTGCAAGGGCTTCCCTGAGTGCACATGTGTCATATTGCTCTGTAAAGGAATGGATGGAGGAGGTTGAGATACCGGGGTGACTGCTGTACAGATACTGTTATGTTAATGAGACCAGCACTTCCTTGTTGAAGGAAAATCCTTAAACACACAGTGTGTAATTCTATTTACGCTCAACTCATATCAGATAATTAGCGTCATCCTTCTGCACCATCTAGCGACCTTTCTTAGTTTTATTATGCCATTTAAATCGTCTCAAAACTTTCAGTAACTGTACCTCAGTTTCTCAGACAGATGAGGCAATATAAAACTCAGTCTTTCAAATCTGAAAAGGGATTAAAATATTCTAGTTGACGCATGAGAATTGATTTGCACAGACAGAAAACTGAACTTGTAACTGACCTGTTCCAGGTGACTGTTCCCGATACTCTCTGCATCTCTCCGAGCGCCGCCAGCAACAGAGACGATTTTCCACAACCCACCTGGCCCACGATCATAGTCAGTTTACCTGAGAGGTTGGATGAGAGCCAGAGGTTATATCATAGTGAGCAAGCACATAGGTAACAGAGGGAGTAACTGGATAGATAAACAAATAAAAGAGAAGAACTCAGGAGGCACCTGAGCCTGATGCTCACCAATAGGAATCTTGATGTCCACGTTAGTAAGTGTTGGTGGTCCATCGGTCCAGGTGAAATAACCGCTACTTATCTGAAAATAGCATAGCACAGATATTCAGTCTTTAACAAGTAAACATGTCATCCATCCAAAATGATGCAGAGCGGTGGTGAGGCAATACAAAGTAAATGTGACTTCATGCAGAGGAAGGAGGATACCGGGTGCTATTCACTCATACAGAGAATTAAGTGAGCAGATGAATCACTGCAGTTTGACATTTTACAGAGTTAAAATAGCGAGACAGGATATTTGTCTTATATTAATGATAATCCAATTAAAGCATCCCAAATATCAATCACTAATTTTAATAGTCCCCCACTAAAGCAAATCAGTGCAATTTTGAAAACTGTGATTAGTGGTGAGCAAAAATATTGTGTATGCAAACTATGCTGTAATGATGAAACTTCAAGCTGATTAATTAAATTGTGAAAATGCTGTTGAAGAGCAATCATTCTCATAATAACATAAAAACAGGCTCAGTGTATACTGTATATAATGGTATGTAGATGTTGTTTCTACCTGTCTTGATTAGGCTGATTATGTGAGTCACTCAAAGTCTCACCTTTGTTTATGAAGATTAATTTTGTTTCACACCTATGATTACGATATGTGTGAAGCTTTTAATTTACTGTCTTTAAATGCAAGAAGAAAGTCAATATAAACACCCAGTTCACCTGAAGCTACAGCCAGCCATAAAGAGTGTGATGAGCTTTGCTTTGTCCCTTCAGTCTCTACAACAGGGTTTAAAAGGGTAATTTTTCAGGCTTCCTTTTGATTGGAATACTTACACATTCAATCTATAACATCTTTTTGATTATTCAAAACCAGCCTTTTTTCTTATTATTGCTTCTAAAGTTCAGTATATAATTTATAATTTTGATTTCCTGACAGTTTTTTTAAACTATTCTCACGTTTTTATTGTCAGTGTCTTTTTTATGCACCACCACAGTTGTAGTAAAATGTAATGACTTTTCAAAAATGGCCTCTCCTCTCCTCTCTCTCACCTTGATACAGATGTCTTGGTCCATGTCCTGGGAGGGTCCGTCGCTCTCGTGGTCCCCCTGTGAGCTGTAGTTGTTCCAGTCGTCCCTCGGGGGGCGCTTCCGGTTCACCACCTTCAGGGGCTGGAGGTGTCGGGACAAAGAGGAGGAGGAGGATGAAGGGAAAGATTTAGAGGATGACTAGAGGAGGGTTGTATAACGTCAGGCACAAAGGACAAAGGAGTACATGGTGATATTAACAGGAAGACAATAAGGTGGTGGAAGAAGAAAACAACATTCACATCAGAGACAATCTGGATGCACCAAACAAACGTTGTCTACCTTTTTTGCCTAGCCAACACAACACATGTACTTACCACAGCCTGGTATCTGTTTTGGTTGTGATTGCTGGAGCCAGGGGTTAACATTACTCTGGGCTCCTGTTCGTCGCCAATCTCATCGCTTGAGAAAAACTCGCTGAGCTTTTGAACACTGCAGATTAAACAGAGGAGAAAGAAACGTTGTCGTATGTTGTATCAGTCATTATGTTTAATAACTCTATTATGTTTAATAACTCTCCCTGTCACGCACACTTGCACATTTCTTTATCTCTAAAATTAAATCACTTATCTTCTATTTCACTACCTAAATGAGAACAATGGCTTCCCTGATTGATGCCATCTAAATCTAATTACTAAATCTGTGCTAAATTACTAATTTCCTTCAATTTACTCATGTATCCATGTGTCTCATGGATTAAGACATTTAGTATGCAGTAGAGAAGTACAGATAGTGGACCATGTGAGCAAATACACTGCAATAGTGACATCAGTATGAGAAGTGTAGGGCATTATGTAATGAGAATAACTGATGCTTACGCAGCTTGTGACAACTCAAACCTAATGCAATATATTTAACCATGACTATGCCCAGTATTGTTAGACTATTTTTCTTCTACAAAGAAACATCTGTGTGAAGATAAACTGAGGTACTGAATTCTTCTTTTTCTTGGAGTCTGACAAAGTGTGTCAAATCGCACTGTCCCAAAAATAGACATCTCAAAGGATCACAGGCAGCTTCCACATGCACGACACAAAAAAATAAGGTGCGTTGCATAGTGTAGTCTCCTCTCAACCCATACAGAAAATGTGTGATCTGTAATTTAAGGCAATCCTGTAGCAGTCAGTTTAATCAGGCCCAAACATTACACTCCTGGCCTGTGATCCATATACAGGAGTTACACAGTTAGACACGATGACATTTAAACTGACATGCCTTCATTGCCTGTACAGCCTTAAGGAAAATAGTTCTACTTCACTGAGTTTATGAGACATCCTCAGAAGACTTTTAAGCAGTAAATTAATTTATACTAAATTCTGTTAATCATCCGAGAGTAGCGATCATGCATATAGGAGGCATGGATAATCACTTCAGGTAAAGCAGTGAGTTTATCATTTACAGAACAGAAATGTTGAAAATTACATTGTTTTTTTTTTTTTTTAGTTGCTTTCTATATATGGGAAGTGAATTTTTTTTTTTGCACATTTATACTCTCTCATCGAAAGCTTTTAATATTTTGCTCTTCAATATGGAAGTTAAAGGTCCAGTGTGTAACATTTAGGAGGATCTATTGGCGGAACTGGAATATAATATTCATAGGTATGTTTTCATTAGCATATAATCACCTGAATACCAGATCTTTATGTTTTTATTACCTTAGAATGAGCTGTTTTTATCTACAGTCCATCATGTTAAAAACCCTGTTTCTACTGTAGCCCGGAACTGACAAACCAAACACTGGCTGGAAATAGCAATTTTGTGAGTTTCGTGGCAACTGTAGTTTCTCCTACATACTTCACAGCCTGTTCTCATTCCCAGGTCATCAAATACAGATGTGAGTGGTGTTCCATTAGTTGCAATCTGCAACTTCAACGCTAGATGTCACAAAATGTATGTAAATCTCTGTATTTAGTTTTTCTATTGTGAACTAATGTTTAAAGATAAAACTGGTAAAAGTTTATTATCACTAATGAAGTCTACTCTATGCTGCATACCTGTCATTGTAGTTATTGTGCTTGTTTTCTGTCTAAAGTAAATTAAGACATCTTTTGCACAAGAGCTCCCTGCAGATGAAAGCATGTAAGCTAAGACAGGCTGACAATATGTATACTAAATGCCTACATAGATCTGCAAAAATAGAAAACGAGTACCAACAGCAGTATACACGATCCAGAAGCATGATAGGATGGGGAGTTAGTGACTTGTGCAGCGTCCAATTGTGGAAGGAGAGAGATTTGTAACTGTGCAGCAGCCTAATCACAACAGATGTCTTGACTGCCAAACTAATTGTGAAGCTAATTGCTGAAACAGGCACGAATGTTTTGCTGTGTCAGACACAAGTGCACAAAAACAACAGAGAAATGAAGCACTTTGTTACATGAACAAAGGCTGATCCGATAATGCAGCTGATCCATCTACTGCAGGAAAAAGGTCAGGCATTTAATTTAATCATGTTGCTTTTCACTACTCTGCTCATTGTTTGCAGTATTTCTGTTGTTTCAGTTAAAATCCTCCTTCTGCATTACTATTTTTGGACATTTCCTACCAATAAACAGAAAACTGAAAACAAACCTGTGTTTTCTGAGATTATGAAACTGTATTCTTTGTCATTTATTCAAAAAATCTGCATTAAGACGATAAATCTGACGTTGCACTGTACTGTAAAAACATATTTTAGTTTCTCACCTAACAAGAGCCTTGACAGTGGAGCGCACCACGCTGGAGAGCAGGAAGAGGGGGGTGACCAGGATGTGAAAGAGGGACAGAGAGGCAAAGGCCACAGCTGGGGACAGATCAGCGTCCTCAGAGATGTGAACATGAACCACAAACGTCTGCAGGATGAGAGGGAGGACAGAATGGCCTGAGGTTAGTCTCAAACAGCATGGATTTAGATTCCTTGAATCTGTGAACTGGTAACTGTTGAGTCACTGAGAGCCAGTTCAAGGTAAAACCCCATCAAAGAGAAACAGAAGTAATTCCCTGGCTCTCAGCATCAAGCTGCTGTTGAACTTGAGGAGCATGATAAAATCGAACCAAAGAGGATTCTTTGCCTAGGTTTGTCGTTCATACTCGTCCCTCTTGGAATCAGTCTGACTTTTCTAATTTACCAAGTCTACAACCATGAAGGACTTCTATAAATACAGACAGGATTTAGTGTGGGCGCTGTCAAAGAGCCCTCCGCCGTGTCACTTAAAATCTGGACATGTTACACTCAGACTGCCTGACACCGTCTCTGCTCTGTCCTTCACACAGGGGGAAAGTCAACAGGATGCTTGATAGTTATTGGCTCTATTTATAACTAGACACAACTGTATGCAGAGTCATCCTAAGCTGAGCATATTGAATAATTTACATTTAGGTGAATTAATGGTAGAGCTGGAATTTAAACTCACCGTTAATACAGCTGCGATGGGAATAGCTGCATTCATGAAAACTAAGAGCAGAAGAAAAATAGATAGGAGCATGTTAAGGCATTTTCCAAGACTTTAAACTGATAAAATAAAAATTAAATGTATACATTATAAAGAAGAGAACTACTACTTTTAGCCTTTTTTAAATTGCTACTATACATTAGCAAAATGTAACATCCTTTTGGTTTCATAGAAACAAATTAGACAGACAAAAACATGTTTTGGGTGTGCTGTTGGACCAGCAGTCTGTAAGCAAGTGCATACTGGGTAATTATAGCATCCTGTGTTCGGACATCTGTTGCTCATTATCAACTTCTCTCTGCCAATCATTTTCTGTGACTTTCCATTGTCAACCAAGCAGCAAGTTGGATGAATAAAAACAAGGCTGTTATTGCAGAGATAGTGTAGTCTCATCACTGCACTGGTTTCTATCATTGCCATGAAATTGTTCTGTTCCATCACTCTCTTAAGAATTGTACAGGAGGCAACAATGACTGCTCACTCTCCTTAAATCTGCAATTATTGATTTTTGATTGGACCCAGTCTATTACAGGACTGGAACCTTGCAGGCTGCAGCCACTGTTCATCTGAGAGTGTGGAAGAAGATAAGGAGGACAAACTGTGAAAAACAAATAAGTTTTGAGTGCATATTTACAGTGATGTCTTAGTCTTAGTAAAATTAATGAAAGTTGCTGTACCTAAAACATTACATGCATTCATTTTTATACTTGTGCGTTGAATTATAGATGTTGACAGGAAATTGTGGGTTCATAGAGTTGGAATTACGATAGAAACACACTATTTAAGTAAATAGTAATGTATTATAAAGCTTTGGACGTTTGGGTGAATGTTTTTTCTACTTCATGAAGATCAAATCTCAGAGAGCAGAGTTCAGCTGCAGAGGAAACAAAGTGCCTTACTGGATATTGATGAGTAAAGAGCAAAGGCCTTCAGGCTGGTGAGCTCTTTGCTCCTGGTCTCCTCCACACTGTCACAGAAAATGTGCTCCCAGGCGTACAGCTTCAGCAGCTTGATGCCCCGCAGTAGCTCATTGGTCTTCTTTAGACGTTCACTGGAGTATTCCTGCCAGTGGAAATCGAGACTTTGATGACACCACCGTAATTTGACACATCAAGGACAGATAAACTATATGAGGTGCAGCCAGAGGGCAACAAGAGTGTAATCACCTTTACTTCTTGGGTTCAATCACCAACACAAACATCTAAGCCATGAAAGCAAAGTGTTTTTTTTCTAGTATAAAATAAGGCTCCACAGTAAAAGGAGTTCGGTCTAGACCTCTGCTCTATTTTGAAAAAGTGTCCTGAGATAACTTCTGTATGAATTGGCGCTAACAATAAAATTGAATTTAATTGAATTGACAGTAATAAAAACAGTATCAATACATGTGACTGCTCTCACTGAATGTAGCAGCAGGAAGCAGAAGAAAGGCTTGAAGCAAGATGAGCATGTCGTATGTGATTGAATCCAGCTTGTTGTTCCTTCTATCTGGATAAAATAAAGATTTTATTCCCCAAGGAGATAATAACTGTTATTTCAGGTTTCCAGCGGTGTGTGTGTGTGGGTGTATGAGACCTGTACGTATCTTATAGTTGGCGGGATGAGGCAGAGACGGAATGCTGGTGCTTGTGACCCCTGATGGTCCCTGCTTACCGTTTTTCCCAGCTATGCTCAGCCGAGGCTATCCGGACCCGCGTGCAGTGGCCTATTCGCGGTTGAGGCAGAATCGTTTGCATCCGCCAATCAAGTGGGCTTCTCTGAGTAATGATACGTAGCATCAATACCTGCTACCGATCATTTCATTAGGTACTATAATAAATTAAGTGATAGTTGTTATTTCCAGAAATAAATAGAAAAAAAAAGCGACGCCTTTGACTAGTTTCACCCATCCGGCCACCCTAGGCTGATTTATGGGACGCACAGGCTGGCGAGGCAGCCCAGACACTTGTTTTTTATCACCTGCGGAATCAACTTAGTTTAAAACTTTTTATTCTCCAATACATCACAGGAGAACTAAAGTAGGTCGGGCGGATAGCG
>NW_023339762.1:22308913-22340182 GCF_004916995.1 Morone saxatilis
TTTTGTGTTTGGGACAGCTTGGTGGCCACAAAGTATTGGACAGGAGCTAACACAGCGATGACGGTCGCTCCAATCAAGGCACTGATTCCCAAGAGGTAGTAGAGCAGGATCACTCCCACAATTATCTGAGAGAGGAAGACAGAGAAAGAAAGACAGAAAACATATTACCCTGGTGGAGAGAAAAAATGAGTTATACAATATTACAAGTCGCTCTCCACTGACCTCCACAATGCACCGCTTTGTGAGAGCCAGTGACCTTGAGCACAATAAGGCTGTTAGCATGTAAGTGACACACAGCTTAAAACCCTCATTTCTGAGAATGACAACAGCCTTTCGAAGAAACTGGATGAATTCGCTGACATTTACACATGCTTACAAGCAAAGCAACAAGCAAAGCAGCACATTTCTGCAATGTAAGTTGAGCGATGAATTAAGAATGATCAGGCTTAAATATTTATGAAAATGATTTTTATCATCCTCCACACACAGTAACTCTCTCTGTCTCAGAGATGAGTCATGTTTCTACCTGTCCTTGGCTCCCTTCCAGCCACCCACCATCTTTGGCATCACACTGACCACACGCTGGGCTCAGAAATCCCCAGGAGTCGCAACCAGATGGAGATAGATGTGACATTTCACACTCACACACCCTCTCCTTCATCTGTCAAAGGATAATGTGTGCCACTGGGGACGAGGAGGGTGATGGGTAAAAAGGAAAGCATCATATGATTTCATTTCCTTCATGTAATAACTGTAGAAAAAGCTAAACCTTTTTACAGTTGCTGCATTTTAGGTGTGAGTCATGTGTAACCACGGTACTAGGCAATTCAATTGCAGTGTAAAGTCGTGGAGAAACCAACCCCCGCAGTGTTTCTGTCAGCTTCTCGCTACATATAACAACATACAGTACTTCCTCTAATTTCCCGGAACACTTCCTAACTGCATTACTTCCCCAGCACCTCAAGCTAAAGGAGTCTAAAGCCCTGCTACCTGCTATATTTAGGCAGAGTGGTGCTTTGAGTTAAATGTATGTAATTGAGTTAAAATATAAACAGCAGCGTGCTAACAAAGTCACAGTGACAATGCTAACATGCTAATATTCAGCGGATATAATGTTGTATGTACACCAGCTTAGCTAAGTACGTACAGCTGAGGCTGATGGGAATGTCAGTAGTTTTTCTGGTATTTACCATAAAACACATTCTGACAAATAATCGGAGGTCTCAATTAAACACCTGGTAACGATTTTATAGAAATTCTTTGGATGTCTTAAAAACCTCTTAAAGGGGGGGAATTAAACGCCTGTCCCATATAGAGGCCTGTTCCAAATAAAGACAGGTTGAGTCCAGTGATTGAAGCAAATAAAATCCCTGGCTATTAATTAAAGTTTTACAGTAACCAAAGTCTTGGTTTATGAGTACTGTAAAAAGTGTCATGATTATGGCACTAGGCACAAAGAAAGTCAGCGAATCACCAGAGTCATTAGAATTATTGTAGGGAAGCAGAAATGTCTTTACAAAACTTTGTGCCACTTTATCTTGTAGATGTTGAGATATTTTACAGAAAAAGTAAGATAGTTTTAGTCTGGACCAATGTGGTGAATTATGAGTGTGACCAAAACAGCCACCACCACCACAGCATTGCTAAAAACAAGTTAGGCACAACAATCTTCTCTCTAGAATGACACCAATATGCATTTTTCTGTAATCATCTTACGTAAAAGCTATTTAATAAGCAGCTTTGAACCTTTTGTTTCCTGATTAACTGCAGCACATTTTAACAGGCTTTGGAAATAGAACTCAAATTATCAGGTTAAGTCTACTGAGCCGATATATAATAGACCTTTTTCAAGGCAGATATTTTGGGTTGTCTTAGCAGGTAGAAATGTTAACCACAAAAACGATAGCCACCCATTTACGTGAGCTAGTTTCTGAGTCCTGGTATTGTGAATGCTGGCTCACTTGATGATCTATATGATCTATTGTCTTCACTAATGGAGACTGATTGAGATTTGCTTTGTGTTTTTGTGTAAATAATAAAATAATGGTGAATTGCATTAAACTCTCTCCATTTGGGTCCTGGTGGTGTGCGTGCTGGCTCACTTACTGCTATTTCCTGTGTTTTTTTCTACTGTGACCAGTCAAAATATCTGCTGTGAAAAGCAAATATTGAACATGCTATGCTAAAAAGGGTAGCAAGATACAGTACAGAGTTGGTTACTAGAGAGACATTACTTTGCAAACAATTCCTGTTACCATTTATTGGGTGAGGTGACAAAAGGGGCTGTAAAACGTCAGTGCAGTCATTTAATTAAAACAGGAACTCAAAGATAGAAGCTTCAACAAAGATAAAGAGCCAAAGACAACGACAGACAAATCTGAGATCCCTGGTGAACTTCAAAAGCCCAGTCACACGAGCCACCAGGGCAGGATACAATAAAAACCGAGCACAATGGATTTATTCACAGTTTGAGGCAGCCAGGTAGATACAGATGGAGAATACTAATGCTGCTCAGACCTCAAAGAAACCACCAGTGGGTGCATACTGCCACTGAAAGATGTACAGCCTGTTTCTGTCTTGTTTTTCATAAATATAACATTCTCATATTTTTGCTGACAGTTTCTATGAATATATTCATTATGTATTGGTGAATTGTAAAATAATTTCTCATTCCGATGTTGGTGTTGTGTTTTTTATTAGAAATTGGAAAAAGTTCTGATGTAAACAAAGATCTAGAGAGCTTTTATAATCTTCTTCCAAACTTTATTCAAGTTTAATGTGAAATTCATAATAAATATGAGCTAAAAACTGATATAATTCAGGAATGTGTTTGTATTGCGATTACAGAAGCAGCCTGTCCAACGATTCTTTGTTAACAAATATAATACATGTTGTATTTTGGGGCACCAGGATTACTTGTATTTTATGTCTTGGTCATCCTTTTTGGCATTTCCAAATGATAAAGCGCTTTGAGCTTTTTCATGCAAGAGAGGACACATCCTTAGCACAGTGCTTTCTGCTATACAGAGATAAGAGAATATTATTCAAATATAATAAGAGGTGCCAGCACAAGTCATAATAGGCCAGAAGAAATATGAGCTGAAACAGAAGAGAATCAGTATAATAGTACTCCAATAAAGCTTTACAGCACTCACTGTTTTGCTCATTGCGAAAGCACATTTCTGCAAAATGAAAAAAAGCTGAATTTCCATATTTTTATGATTGACCAGGATGTTTGTTTTTTCAGCTCTATTTTCCTGAGGAACTTAATGGTATATAATGGCATATCCATATTGATGATACAGTGCTGTGTGTCATGAATTTCAAAATCCACTTATAGGACAGGATAACAGAGCATGAAGGTCACAGGCTTGCACACATCGACTGCACACATTTGCAGTGAATCTTTTCTAACTCCCACAGGGGCTATAACACCTGGCGCTCCTTGTTCAGCCTTCAAATCTCTCTATACTGATGGGTAAAGACACAACACAGCGTACACGACAATAAAGACAGCATGCCGCACAAAGCAGTACACAAAAGTGCAGAGTAAAAAAAATGCAGTGAAACAAATACCTTTAAAACACAGCTCAATAAAATTTTAACACAAATAAAAAAAGTGCAACAACAACACCATGAAAGAGCAATGCAATAACATAAAGGAAGCAAAATGGCCAAAAGCCAACCTACTCGCAACACATCATTATACAACACATGATAGCCACAATATAGTGGCTGAATCAACTATAAATAAAATCCTACGGTGCCCTTCAAACCCTTGGTTTGACGATAATACCTAACAGAGTATACAATCATGTTTCTTACCTGTACTGGCATGGCCCACAGGTTAGGACAGAGGAAGAAGAACCACATGAGCTGGTTGGTATCTATGGCAACCAGGTTGCAGATCTGAGCAACAGTTAACTCGCCCATGGACATATTGGAGGTGCACAGACGCATGATCTTGTTGTAGATTTTTGTCTGAGGAGAGGACAATCACAATCAGATCCATGTGGACAAATAGCAGGACCTCATGGATCTAAATGTTAGGTGGAGAATTTCCTAAAAACGCTATACCTGTATGGCCCCACGCAGGTTGATGCCTGTTTCAATAGCCACGTAGTAGGAGGCCTGGAGGAAGGTCCTCTGCAGGAGTAGGGCCAAGAAGAGCAGCACGGCCAGCACATACGCATTCTCCAGAAACTCCTTGGAGGAAATGAAATAGATCCCCAGCAATGTCATCTGGAAGCACAGTCAGATAGAGGTATCGACCGGTTTATCATTGTTAGTCAGGCAGGCACCTCGGCTACGTCAATCACACAGACTAAACTCTGCAGGATTGGATTTGACTACAATCGCTTCTGTCAGTAATGAATTTCAACTAAAATTCGAAGGTAACAGTATCCATTTAAAATGTATCATTTCCATTTCACAGCAGGTGATGTTACAAAATTGCCTGTAAAATGAAACTGAAGTTAAGTCCTCAGACTGTATCACACAGCTGATATGTAGAGTGTGAGCTGGAAACAATAGAAGAATTAATTCTACATCGGGTAGAGATCATTCACCCAGGACAGATTACAAATTATTGATTAGAAACGTGCCTCAGTTCCACATCCAATCATCCTTGAAATTTCTCTTCTCTCTTTCTCATCCCACTCTATCTCTATATGAATGAGCCATAAACACCATCCTGCTACAGTCTCATTGGCTATTTTACAAACTGGCCTAGTCTTCTCTCAAAATTGACTGTCGAGGGCATTTCATTTGAGCGCTTGACAAGGCTTTTTAGCATTTTCAAATTAACTTTTGATATGCCACTGGCTCATGTGGTTGAGACTCTCAAGCAAATAATTGAAGAGTTATTCTTACAGAAGGATGCCCGAGTGGCTGTCTCAGTAGTCAGCCCTGTGTGGAATCTAAGAAAGCGAGACAGCTCCAGCAGCAATAAGTCTCATGCATATTTGACACTGATTAAATTAGTACAAAGGTGCACTGCGGGAAAGCGGGCAAAATAAATTTCTCATCAAACTGTAACTGTGACCTTTGAGAGGGTTAAGATTAGCCAACATGTCTTTTTCATGTCTGCTGAAGTTGTGTTTGTCTGTTTCTGAATCCTTGTCTCAGTTCTCTGTTTAATTCTGACAACATCAAGACAGGGACTGTACTTTCAGCAGAACTCCTGTACTAACCAGTGTTTACTGCTGCGGCACACAATTGTCGTAGGCTCACAATAAAGATTCAACAAATGCAGGTAGGAAATGGTTATTGCAGACAACTCTGATGTTTCTGCCAATCACACTGATGAGAGCTGAGACTGAAATCCACAGTGAAAGAGAGCCATCGGAGCCAAGATTCATTCTGTCAATCATTGTAACTGTTTCTTTGGCCCTGAAAACCTGAAAATGTCTCTTTTTGGACACAGACTTTTCTGCCAAAGTTTCGACCGCTTTTGTTATTTCACATGTAAGATTTCTGGCTGCGCTGGCTTGAGCTGGGACACCCACACAGTCCTTTTTTGAGTGTTAAACTCTTACTAACAATTAACCTTATTCATAGTGCTTCGTATATATATCGTATATAAGTATTAAATGTTACTACAGGTGCCCCCTAATAGTTAACCTAACTGTTAATGTGAAGAGTCTTAGTTGACCCACTTTTCATTTGTAGGTTAGTCGCAGAAAAGCAAAAGACTATTGGCTTTATCTAATAGCCCTAAATGTTACTGTATGCAAAAATAATTCAGATTTGCAACCCATGAGCTTTAAGAAATGATGTAGAGATACATTATTGGTACAAAAAGAAAAAGTTGTTTTAGAGGACTATGAGACAAAACAACAATTGTCACTGATGAAGAGATGAAAATAAAGACAAAGACAAGACAAGACAAAGCAGCTGAGGAGGGAAAACCACAAGCAGTTAAGACTTATTTGTCTTTGCAAAGAAAACAAGATTAAGTTTGACTGCCAGATTTGGGAGAAATTTACCAAACTTAACGAGAGAATGAAACAAAGATGAGACAGCTTTGTTTCATTTCATTTCACTGATGCCATTGAAATAATTTGTATGACACAATAAAAAATATTCAGAGTAACTGTACAATATGCAAAATCTGCATTTATACATTTATAAATCTCAAAAAAGAAGAGTTTGATTGAGCCCTCACCGGCTGCTGAATGGTGCGGTTGTCCTTGCTGATGTGGTGGACGATGCCAGAGATGCATAGAGGGCCCGCAAAGCCCAGCAGGTCAGCCAGGAAGCGGAATGTGATGCTGAGGATAAGAGGTCTGCCAAACGCTTTCCTCAAGGCTTGCCAGATCAACTTCGGGCCCTGGGGTGCTGTGTCCTGAGGCCTCTGAGGGAAGAGGATAAGAAAGGGGATGGATTGATGGAAATATATCAGCATGCTGAGTGAATACATTGAAAATAATCAGCTTTCAAATGTTGATTGCTATTTGTAGAATAAAGCTAATTGAAATGTAATTTTCAGGGAAAATCTAAATTAAAAATATAAATCACCATCATCAGTGGTACAGGCACATTGTTCCATGAGTGTAATTATGATGGCTGCAGTTGAAGGTAAATTAGTTGGTTATTACAACACCAAACATTGATTCATGGCCATTTCTCTGTAGAGCTGAACTGGCAGCACAACAAAGGAAAAGAACTACTGGGTCAGAAAAACTAGCCTGCTAACAGAGCAAGAGGAAGTAATGGCTTAAACATAAAAGCTGAATCGACACCATTAACTCAAGAGTCGGTTCTCTACTGCAACAGAAACCTACAAAATGAGGTCAAGTTCAGCATTTCCATCCTCCACACTGCTGCTGCGGCATCATGGGATGTGGTAATTGATGGCATATTTAACTGCCCTATGACTTATGATACTGGAAAATTACCTCAATCGCCAAAGAAAATCTTTGATGAAAGACATTAAAAAGCACTTTAAGAGTTAACTAGATTGTCAAGGCAGACTGGAAGAGCTACTGAGCTTCATTTACAGTGATTTATAATGTCCAATATATAGTAACTTTGCAAATGACACAACAGCTTGGTTCAGTCAGTCAGTTAGCAATGATCAGAGGAAAACATCTGGACTATCACGGTGCAGTAAACACTCCCAGAGCATTTTCACTTTGTGTGTGTGTTTGTGTGTGTGAACATGATTCATTCTGAGAACTGTGAGAACAGACGTGACCGTTGTCATGTGTCTTTATCTTTCCATTTGAGCTCATATTGAACCTCAGCCTTCATACAAGCGTCACACGTACACACAAAACGCACACATCCTTTCTTTCTACCTTGGGTTCAAACAAGACCGAAGGAGGGCGTTTCATTCTCACACACACACAGTGAAACTAGCTTCCCATGAAGTGCAGTGCTTTCACCCCCGCAGGGGTCGGGATGTCGCCTCGTTCACAGTAGAATGGGAATGACCCGGCGCCTCCGGGCTCTCCTCTAAATGTCCCACCCTCCCACCTCTCCACTGGGATCTCTCCGTCTCTCTCATCCCTCGCTCCTGCCGGAAGGAAGTGGGGTTGCGTTCACACCGGACGCACACGCAACAGTGAGGAATCTCTGTGACCTTCCAAACACTGGAAAACAGTGACCCTGTAGAGGAGGCCCTTCACCTCCGACCCCTGACACGTGCTCCGAAAGTGAGTGCGAGAGAGGAAATAAGAAAGAATAATATCTGACGGGGAAACATCCTCAGTTTGGACTGCATTAATGAAACTGGAAGATCACCGCCTCAGGGTGAGAGTAGTGATCCTAAGAAGGGAAGAAAAAGCCTCATCAGCCTGTTCAATTCTCAACCAAACAGATCACATTATCATAATTATCATCTTCCATCTTTACATGAACTTTAATGAGCTGTATTGCAAACTATGGGTCAGAAGGACAAATGCTAATCAGGAGTTTGCTCAAAGGCACTTCAACATGTGGACAAGAAGAGCTGGGGATCAAACGACAAAATTCTTGTATTTATAGTTGCATTAAAGAGCATCCATCCAACCACACACTTTCTATACCAGCTTGGAGTTATAAGCATTCGACGCATCCTAGCATGCAATGGACCAGAGCCAGGGGAGTCTCCAGTTCACTAATTTCTTTGGACTGACTGTAGGAAGAAACCAGAGCACCTGGAGAAAACCCACAATGACAGACTCCACACAGACCAACCCGCCACTGACTCAGTGTACCACCCTCATCTTGAAAGGTGTCTAATATTCTGTCCACCTCAATTAAATACACGGAGGTGAAAAATATTAAAAACACCTCACAGTATATAGTAAGGCAAACCAAATCAACACCACCAAAAACAGCAGCGTTAGAATGGACCACCGGGTCAGTAGCAACAAAAATGTTTTACAAAAATAGTGGTCAAAAGGTCGATGGTGAATTTTTTGTTTTTCCAAATAAAAGACAACTTTACAATACTAAGATAGAAAGTATTAAAGAACTTAAACTTGAAGAATAGGCTTGAGCATGTACATGTGTACACATTTAAGGGCAGTATGACATTTGGACGTCTGAATACAGTTTAATGGTCCCAGTTCAGCCAGACTGAGTCATCACGAGACAGAGATCAACTTTTTCATGGGAACAGCTGTTTCAAAAAAATAAATACATAAAAAAAAAGAAACTTTGTAGGATTCCCAGATCACTTCATGCACGTCAGATAATTAAACATATTTTATTAAGACAGTTGAACTAACAAATGGGCTCAAAATTATGTGAAGTGGAGGGGCAGTGAGGAGCCAAACGAGCTGCACTCTAAGCTCTTACATAAATACTTAAAACCTTATTTGCGTCTGTGATTGGGAGATCCAAGTTGATCCCTTGACGATAATCACCACATTCGGAAAGACACAGCAGTTTTCTCATATGTCGTAATCTGGTTTGTCCCAAGTATGTCATCTTAAAATAACACCAGGACCTTTATAACATGCAAATATTTGCTTTGATATCTGTGAATAAAATACAGAAACTAGAATTCATGGGAGACAGAGCCCACTATTATCACACACTTTTTGCAGATCATCTACTGCTACTTTCTGTTGCAATCAGCAGCAGAGCTTGATATATCCGCGATTATTTATTCAGCATCAATGACGCAAGAAACCGAGTGATGCCACATCAGTTAGAAGATCTCAGATATCAAGAAGTGCAACTTGGGACTCATCTCCCGCATATTAAACAACCTGCACTTCCTCTCAGAACAGGATGCCACCAGTTTCTTTGTAAATGCACTTGTATTGGTTGAATTAATGTTTCACATGAGCTGTGCGTCTTTTAATACTGGTATATGAGCACTAGACAATAATGGCAGGTCAACAAGTCAGTCTGTGCACTAACCTTCTGGTCATCAAAGGCCTTGCGCAGCTTAATGTAGTTGGTGAGGGCTCTCATCGCGATGGGCAGCTTGCCGATGACTTTGAGGTCAATTGGTCGTCTGTGAGCGGACGTAATGAAGGTGTTCATCCACCAGTAGGTGGCTTTGGACAGCAGGTTGACAAAGGGCTGCAGGAAACGAACGCCGAGGTCCTGGAGGTCCTCGGGAGGCTTCACCTCGGGGGGGTCGGCAAAACACATGTAGCGCTGTAAGAGAAGAAAAAAACATATACATTTACATCTCTATACTGCACGTGATTGGTACAACACAAAGGATATGACAGTATGAACACATAACATTGTTATTAGTGGGATTAATTATAGCTGCCAAGAAATAAATTGTCTCTACTATGTTTTAATTACAGGATATCACCATGGCAATCGCTAATTCTTGGTAAAGCTGAACTGGAGCTTTAGTGTCAACAGAATGGAATAAATAGAAAATAATATATGTGGCGCAGTGAAATTTTGCTTCACATTATATTTTTATGGCTTTATGGAAACTATGTTAGTAACTGGCAGATGAACTACCCTGGAAAACATCCAAACACTTAATCTATTTATAAACAAAAACACTAATAATTAATTAATTGTATGGTAGGTCTCATTATATTCTCTTTTCATCGTTTTTGTTTGAAAATGGGTCAAGATAAGAATAATATTCACCAATTATGTTTAGCAAATTAATGGTTTGAAGTGTGTTAATCAGTTGAATTTGAGTGAACAATTGATGGTGATGTAAGCCAATCATAACCAACTCAAGACTGAAATCCAACAAATGCAACAAAATCACTCAAGTAATATTTAATCATAAGAATGCATTTACAAAACAATATTTAACCTTTAAAATAAATTGCACACCTATGATCCGGAAAAGAATGCTTGAATTATTTCCCTTTTCTTTTCTGTTCTCCCGGAGTGAGACTCAATAACAGATGTGTGCTCAGTGCAGAGGTTAACAGAGGCAAACACAATCTAAGCTGTCCAGCGTGTACACCAGCCTGACATTTTCTCAGATGGGGGTAGCTATCACAAAATGATAAGATGACTGTCAAAGAATGTCAAAAACTGAATAATCAAAATATGTGACCATGATCAGTTTGTAGCGTGATTCAATGCATTAGAGTGAGATAAATGATTAGAGATTAACATAAAGTAAATGCTGCTATCAGTTTTATACATATGTTTGATCACTTTTCAGTCACAGTTTGGTGTGGCACCAGGCTAGTAATCACATATGAGCCAGATGGCTGCCTGAGGCTCTTATTGTCTATTTTATAAAGCTGACCTTTGTCTTCATGCAATAATCTTTATGTCTTATTTTGTCCTTCCTTTTATGACTCTGGCTGTGTTTTTATTTTTCTTGCTTTATATTTGCTCCATTTTTCTTGAGATGTCTGTCTTTTTGTTCATTTATAAATGTGTTTTAAGTCACGATATTATATAATATCGTGGCTATCGGCACAGATTATTGTGAACGGTTGTACAGTCATCCATGTTTTTAGGTGAAATATCTCAAGAACTATTGAATTAATTTAATGAATTTTTTTGAATAGCAACATTAACTTTTCATCTAGTACCATCATCAGTTCAAAATGTCTTTTAAACCAATATGCTGGTTCATAAATAAATATTGTAAATGCAAAATGACATCCCCATCAGCCTTGGCTGCAGTGTGTGTTTAGTGCTAATAAGTAAATGTTAGCATGCTAACATCAACATATTAGCACTGTCAATGTGAACATGTTGTCATGCCAACATGATCATTTCACTAAAATAAGTGTTGTGCCTAATAGGATACAGTGACTGTAGACTCTTGTTATTGCAATTTTGCTTTTTTGTGCACTTTGGTTCTTTTAAAAATCTCTTCATAAAGAGATTTTTAATGTAATAAGTGATGAGTATATTGTACTATCATTATCACCCTCAAAACAAAAAGAAGAGGTTGAAAATGATTTAATGAGTAACAAGCAGGGTCAATGTAACTCCTGTGTGTAGCATCATCAGATCCAATCTATTTTCACCCTGAGTAACTTTACAGACCACTGACTGGAGCCGCTTTACAGACCACTGACTGGAGCCGCTTGGATTTCAAACTAAAAGAAGGAGAGGTGACTGAAGCTAAAAACAGGCAACAATCAGACGGCTACACACGCCTGCACATGAGTGACACACACACACACACACACTCACCCTGCCCAGGATGACATTGATCTCCACTGCTAGCAGGAGTCCATACAGCAGCACCAGCAGCCCGGTGATGCAGTAACGTAGCTGCCTGGGGCCGATGCCATGCTCGGTGTACTTGGCAAACTTGATGGTCTTCATGGTGAAGGCCAGCACCCAGTAGATCAGCAGGGCTGAGGAGATGTAGCCGGGTTCAGAGAGAAAGAGCAAATCATTGGGCGAAAAGAGCCAATTAAATAAATTGGATAAATCCAATAAATAATCCAATAAATTGGAAATGGATTTTTGCCACCAATATAAAATCAGTTTGCCTGAAATTGGATTTGCACAATCTAGCCATGACTTAATTGATATTACAGTTTCTAAGTATTTTCTGTCTGTGCTCATTTATATTTTTATGTTTTAGTCTTCAACTATTTCCTATGCGTGCTCTCTATTGCAAGTGCTTTCCTCTTCTACTTATTTCCTTTTTGCACCCTCCTCTTCTCCCTTTCCTCCTTCCCCTCAGATGTCAACAGCAACATGTCGGCAATGTGTGCCTACAAGCTCTCAAGGTCAACACCTTTAATCCAATAAATAGCAGGTAAGTGAATTGTCTTTACTCTGTGAAAATGTTTTGATTGACTCACATCATCTCAGTTCATTATTGAGAAACTGATCATGAAAGATGAGAATGCTATCAGGCAAAGATTACACTACTGAGTAACAAGATCATCAGCTCACACTCTGCAGCAGACTCTGATACAGTGTTGAGAGGATCTATACTGTGATAATAGTGGAAGTGTGGGGTTTAGCCTTGATTTAGTGGATTCATTTGTGTTTGTGCAAGAATGAACCCAGCATCACTCCGTCACTTCCCTCAAGAGACCGACTGTGAAACGGAGACCTAAACACTGAAGGCTCAGCGATGTGATGGGAGTAGCGGGCAAAGCATCGAGAGCTGAACACAGATGAGTTAATGATGCATTAGGAAAGAAAGGAAAACAATGAACAGTCGAAGAGAAGCATCAGGGTGATCATTACAGGAGCAAACGTGGGAGTTATATAACTCAAACAAATGGACTAAGGTGAAGGGTAGTATTGATGTGTTTCACAGTAAATGGATTTATGAATAGATCAAATTGGTTGACAGCTGACTAAGAATATATTTTCTGACGTACACAAGAAAAACGTATGCTGCATCGTTACTATGGGGATGTTTTATTAATTCTCCCAGGTCATAAAGAATTGCGATGATTGTTAAAAACACAGAAAACTGTGCAGATCTTTTACCTAAAATTCATTTTCTGAATGAAAAGGGATAACTATCTGAAGGTAATGGACCCTGTAAATGGCTGCACTGACCCCGTTGCCCTGTTTTATAATTAAAGTTTATAATAAGGATGCAATTTGAATCAGTTGTTGTTCTGAACTAAATGTTCAAAGAGTTGACAAGGGTCAGTTTTTAATTACATAGTGTTGTTAATCTAGGCTTTACAAGCTCTGATCACTATTCAGCAATGTTTTCATAAGACTTTTGATTAAATGTTGATGCTATACAAAGCTCTGGGCTCTTGTTTGAAACCCTGACTGAGTGTTTTAGTGGAGCTACCTGGAGACCAACAGTAAAATGTACAAGGGGTGTGTTTCAGTGTGCTCAGTAAACCAGTTCTCAGTAAATAAATGACAAAGAAAACATGCAAATGATTAAACAAAGGATTGCTGATTTTATGATTACTGTACCTAATAGCAGTTTGGGAAAGTTGGAGGTCTCGATGTTATGATAGTAGATAATAGAGGTGATGCCAGCCATGAAGGCCAAACCTGCAGGCATGTACAGGTGAAGATGGAGAGATTGGCTGAACCTGCAAATGAACATCAGATAGAGAAGGAAAAGGCTTAGCGTAGGCAAAAAATCAAAGCAAATGTTTTGGCTCCTTTAACCACTGTCTGTCTACATTAACCAGAAAATATTTTCCGTAATGTATCCTGCACAGGTTGGAGCATGTATAACTACATGCATCTCATTACATGGTGGATGTAGAAGTGATGAACCTGTCTACCCATATTTGTCAGATGCCTCATTAAACATGCACACAAGTTCACATATACACAGAGAGAGACATAAACAACCATCCTGAGCTCTAGTCAGTGTGAAAAGCCCCCTCAAGTGGCGAGCAGATGGAGAGGTCCTCTATTCACTTCAGCAATTACTCAAATGCAGCTACCCACCACCACCATGCAGAAATGGCTGTGGAGTGTTTACTGGACCTTGTCACACATTGACTCACTACACTAGACAACAACAGGATGCACATGGCCTCAGCAGAGAGATGGAGGGGGATTTAAAGATAGAAAGTTGGCAGAGATGGATCCTCTATCCAGCTGTGTCTCCCTGTGTGTAAGCCCTAAAACTGACATTTACCTCAGCGACAAACCCATGAGCAGGCAGGAGGGTAGATTGTAAATACACAGACATTTATATATTTTTGTGTCAGAGTTTCATTAGAACACATTTTGATATATTTTATGTGCTTGGAAAGGCATAACATGGTAACACTGGCACTGCTAAACAGGAGCCATTTTGATATGAAATAGTAGCATAAACACAGGTGTTGGCACTGATACTAATTAAGGTTTGGTTCCATTTAGGTCAAACAGATTCAGGGTGCTGCAATTACACATGTTGGCTCACTGGAAAGGAACCGCTACACTAAATGGAACTGAACCGTAAATGAATGAATGAATCTGTGTTTACGCTACTATTTTATGTCAAAATGGCTCTTGTAACAACAACTGTTTAAAAGCAACCGGACAGCATGCTGTATTGTTACAATATTGCTAATTAATTTTTTTGTTTGTTTGTTTTATTTATTTTATTTTAAGAGTCATAGATGGAGTCAAAAACCCACTACGCTCCTGCAGCGGATAACTAACTGAAGCGAGCAACTTCAAGCTGCTGGTATTAAGGCTGAAGGCGTGTGATAGTCTCCTGGGATCTTCTGTTCATACTAAAAGGGTATGTAGCGTTACTCATGTTCTGGATAATAACATTTAAGCAAGAAAAAGCTGTTAATTTGTGAGCAATCAACAACTACAACTTCAAGTCTTAGCCATACTGCAAACTTAGACAGGAGCTAGTTGTTGAAAGATAACTAAAATATCAGCTTTTTGTCTCGATAAAGATTACAATTTTAAAATAAATACAAAGTATCACAAAGAAGTATTGTTGTAGATATTAATTTAGTAAAGAATATGGTTGAAAAACCACTATAATATTATAACAAAGACCTACACTGCTTTACGTCATTACAGTCCATGCTTTACATAACTATAAACAATTATAAAAAAATATAAATAAAGAAAGAAAAATAACAAACTAAACATGAATATAAACTATAGAAATATATTACAGCTTAATAATAAACGTTAGCAATTGCTGCTGCTGCTGCTGCTGCTACAGGCTATGATGTTGGATTATGAGGGACACATTTATATTTTATTCCAGTTTGAAATTGGGTTGGTCTACAGAGCCTTCAGGTTTAAGGAGAGAACAAGAGTTATCTTCACCACCCACAGCCCATCTCAGTAATAAGGTGAGTTTGAACATGGTAGTATTCTCTATGGTGAGCATTACAGAGCATTTCTCAAATGGAAATTGATAAATAGTAATAATTGCAGTGAATTGTATTCACCTGCCATCCCAGCTGTGAAATGATCTTTAATTAGATGACAAGTGTGAGGAACTCTGATTACCACGGTCTGTCACACAACAATGAAGCTGAAGCAGCACACCAACTTTTAATACATTGTGTCTCATTATCTCGTTGTTCATTTTGTTGTTTCATCATTAAAAACACTGCCTCAAAACTAATTATTGTAAAATATTATAAACAAAACTTATGAAGGTGAGTAAATTAATACATTTTTTTTAATAATTAACATAATCAGTGTCAGGAGTTAAAATAAAAAAACCCATCACATGCACCTGACTGTAATTCATGATGTGTTTACAAGGTTAGTTTGTCAAACATACCCATCAGAGACGATGCCCTCTGCGATCTCACAGACGAGGATGAAGAGCAGGACAAAGGTGAGCAGCCAGCGCAGGTTGTGACCAGGAAAGTGAAGCCAGGTGCTGTGGTGGATGTGGACCTTTGAGCTCTGGCTGCCCCAGCCTCAAACAGGAGACAGGAAGGACAGTGTCACTTTAAATACACAGTCAGAGACAGTAAAATACAACAGGTTTTCTGTAGTCAGAAAATTAAAAAATATGACAAAATGACTCAATTCTAAGTGAGTAGCTGTAAATTTTCACTTGAATAACAACCTTGTGAAGAGTCTTTGTGCCTTCTGCTCCCAGTGCAACCTTGAACATCATAACACAGTGTTCTCAAACTCGCAGCAAGGGTTGTCGACTAACAGAAGGTAAACTCAAAGGATGGGTCTGCTGGGAGCTGGGCCTGCCAGAGTCTCTTGTCCATTCACAGTTTAGGAAACTCGTGTTATCATTAAATTGCTCGATGCTTGGCAGGCAAAGCCATTGAAAGCGGCTAGACGTCTGCTGGCCTGAGACCTATAAGTGAATTATTTTAGATCTTCTTCTGGCTACAGCTTTGTCCTTTATCCTTTGTCCTTCATGTTGCTAGATGTTTGTCCCAACTGAGACTATATGTAACAAGGATTCAGTCATCAAAGCGCATTTTATTTCATTAATGTGAGTCACTGTCACCATTAAGCACATCTCTGCTGATCAAATTACGTTAATTACTCCTCTGCTGTTGGCACCTTAGCTGTTGGACATTTTTTCTCTTTGAGGTGTTGGCACAGGCTGGCAATCACAAACACACACAGATGCACTGCATACCATCTGCTCAAGTATTGTGCAATACATTTAAAATGAATAGTAATATTACCACAAAATTCCCATATCAGTATCACAATATGGCAGATGACGCAGATAATTTCCCTGGTTTCAGCTTCTTACACGTGAAGATTTTATGGTTTTATGGTTATGTGATATTGAATAAAATATCTTTGGCTGATTCAAATTTTCTGACATTGTATATCCAAAATAATTAAGCGATTAATGAATTAATAGAGTAATTGATGATGAAAATAATCAAGTTGCAGCCCTAACGGACATACAGCTGACTGCCGGTGTAAGGCAAACAGTCTTGTGGTGCATCCTCTTACATTGGTATCCTTGATGTGACTAGCTGAACTTATGAGCCAGCACTAAAAGCAACACATTATATAGCTGCAGGGCAGAATATAATACATTAACAGGACTCTGGCTTGAGAGGTTTTGTCAGGCGACTCCCTAAGGATCAACTTTGGCAAAAGTTGTTAGTGAAAGTGGCACCACCAAACATTTATAGAGGCAATCTTAAGAGGGTTTCTACGAGACAAAATACTAATACTATACAGCCATGCTAGCGGCAAAGACAATGCAGGAATAAAGTTAACCATGTTCATCCTCTTAGTTTAGCATGCTGACATTTGCTAATTAGCAATACATTTAGTGGTCCAGCTTGGGCTGATGGGAAGGGCATTAGTTTTGCAGATATTTGGTCATAAACCAAATTGTTGGGAAGATTTTAATTTTGACCTGATGATGAAGTAATTATAATTCATCCTGATGGGATCATAAATATCTGCTCCAAATTTCAAGGCAATACATCCAATGTTGAGAAATTTCACTCAAAACCAAAAATGTCAACCTAATTGAGGCAAAGTCTGGATATCACCAGTATGGTTCATCCTCTGGGCACCACGAATGTCTGCACCGAATTTCATGGCAATCCATCTAATAGTTGTCGAGATATTTCAGTTCGGACCAAAGTGGTGGACCGACTGACCGACAGGCGGACAGACAGATCAATATTGCCATACACAGAGCCATGATGCTAGCATGGCTGAATAGAGTTATACCTACTACAAAAATATCCAATCATAAAAACAACAAAATAAAAAAATATATAATATGGTTAAACAATATGGAATGAATTGGAGATGTAATGTGTCACTAAGGATGTCTCTCTGTGTTATAAAGACACAACAACAGCAACACATCCACTGTCACCCCAGCTGTATGGAGTGACAAAGTGTCCTCCTACTATAAAAAAAGCATTTACTGCTTCCAAATGGACACATACACGCACTGACATGACAGGACAGATGATGAGGTATGTGTGACTGTAGCAGCAGTGTCTGTGCAGCGGTGCAGGTCTGGCCAGTTATACACTGACGATGACACTAATAGATTGGCCAGCAGCCAGGAAGGAGAGCAAAGGAAGTGTAACCTAATGCCAGCATGGTGGCATCTGTTTGCCCCTGTACACTACACTTCATCAGAAGAGTCACATTGGCTTGTAAAATTGCCTGCAGCTCAAGAAATATGTCCTTATGTGCTACCAAAGTCATACTGTCTTCAGTGAGTGTATTTAAACTCAGAAAATACACAATCAAACTAGCTCATTAATAAAAATGGTATAGGCACTAAAATTCTGTATTTTTTTATATAAATAAATGCTTGCTTGATAGACTATACCATGCAGTAGTTTATTAATCATGTCCTTAAAGAGATAAAACTGAGAAGGGGCAAATAGAGAACATGCTGAAGACCATCAATCCTATTTCAAATCCTCGTGGAGTTGTGCTGACACAAGTCATTTTTGCACAAGCGCGTGTGTGTGTGTGTCTGTGCAGGAGGTGTGGTGTGGGAAGAGGCTGAGGACCTCACCTCCCTGCGAAACTCACCGATGAAGAGGATTGGAAAGGTGATGAAGAGGAGGAAGACATGTGGCACCACATTGAGCGCATCCAGGAAACAGCCGTTGTTCAGAACCCCCCCATCCACGTTGTAGGCCACCGAGTTATTCTCGTTCCCACAGAACGCCAAGGACATGGTTGAACCGGGACTCTGCAGGGAACCGGCCGGAGGAAGAGGAGGAGGAGGAGGAGGACCAGAGACAGAAGGGAGACAGAGAGATTTTAAACAAAGACTCTCAGAGCATGTCGTGTTTTAAAAAGGACTGCTGATGGCGTCTTCAGTAAATCCTGGTATCTCCCAAAGTGACCTCCTCCCTGCTCCCTCTCAAATCCAGCTCTTAAATATCAGATCCAATGAAAAAGAAGAGACAGAGGGAGAAGGGGTCAGAGGCAGTCACAGTCCAGTGCAGCAGCAGCAGCAGCAGCGGCGGCTCCCTCTCCTCTCCGGCAGTCTAAGCAGCTTTCCCGTCCATGCTGGTGAGAAACATCTGCATCCCGTCTGCCTGCAGTCCTCAGACATCCTTTGAAACTGGAGCTTCACTTGCACACAGCGCTGCACAGCTCCACTGGAATGCATACAGTCATGCTCACACATACACACACAAACGTGCACATAACAGCGAGAGCAGCGGTGGCATTCTGCAGTGCACCTGCTATTCCTGTCTCTTTGCAAAGGAGAGCTCAAACTCGACCTTGGAAGATGAGAATGGAGGATTGCAGAGTGTGCAGGCAGGCTGAAGGACTGAGCTACGGAGCTGCTAAAGGTAGGGGGCGAGGGCAGGAGGGAACATGATTGATGAGGAGAGAGAGAGGAGAGAGAAAGGAAAGAGAATGGGGGCACAGCTGCTGAATGAGCAATGCAAACGTCATACAAAGGTACGTGTGAAGCATGAGCAAGCGCTCTAATCTAAATCCCAACACCACGTTTTTTAGGAATTACATAACTCAGTCATTTGTCACTTTTCTTCACATTATATATAGAAAGAAACTGAACAAAAAATGGGACAGAGGTGGCTGAATAACCAGGCTGCACACATAAATAAAGGAGACATAAAATATGAATGAATTCTCGGGATGAATGCATTGTGCGCCCGGTCCTACAGGGAGAGATCCTGCTGCAGCCAATGGCAGCTGACTTATTCAGAGGGATCAGCAAAGAGCCACATGGGAGCAGATTTTGATAATCCATGCAGGGACAGAATTGTGGCCCTTTTATTAGTGGTTAAAATGATTTGTGTATTTGATCTAATCCATGCCATGGTGACCTTCACATAGTCAGAGCAAAGAGATAAGCCTAAATGTAATGAGCAGTTTACACACACAGTCACCTGCTGTTTAACAGGCATCAAGTGACACAAGAATACAGTGAGAGATGTACTCAATAGTTCTTAAACTGTTATCAAAATGTGGTCCTGTACTCGCAATCCCATTGACTAAATTGAGACATAGACTCATCAAAACAATAAAATGAGGACTTACAAACATACATTTTCCATTTATTTCAATGAAAACACACAAACTGCTGACTTAGCTCCTGTAATATAATGTTAAAGTCCCCCTCCACTCACAAATATGTTTTTCTTCTTGTTCCTACAGTTGGATGTTTGAGCTCCACTGTGCAGACCGATGTATGCACTAGAAGGATGTTTTAACATTTAGCTGCTGAAAGTGGAAACATTTTAGGGGCGGGACCTACAGTCAGTGTTACAGTGTTTTTACAATTTGTTATTTCACAAATTTGGAAGTCAAACCTCCATCCAGTTTCCAACTTGTACAAGTGTGATGTAGAAACTTGAAGCCGCCAGTGCACAAACACTGAGAATGGACTACAGTGAAGTAGGAGACATATTGATTCTACTAATTTTTTTCCTAAAAATAACTGGAGATGCTTTTTTCTTCTCTATTACATTACACTGTAATTATATCATGAAGATATGAAGCACAACAAAAACTGGGACATAAGAATGTGTTGGAGTGTCATCTTTAATTTAGGCAGAATGGGAAAGTTTGGATTAACTGTGAGAATGGTGAGAATGCGATGTGAGGAAAAACTAGGTTGGATTGTTTGCGTTAATGATGCCATTAAGAGTTTGAAACAGTGGGCGCCAGATACTTCCTGAAGACAATTTACAATTTTCCTTTTCAAACACGGATTACTATTTTAGTCAAATTTTAAAAACAAATTTTTTACATTACATTACATTTTGGCTGTAAGGGAAAAAATTTGGTGTTCTTATATTCACTGAAGGTAAAAAAAAAAAGCACTTTGGAAGCAATAAAATAGGAACAACACACCAGACATAGCTGAAAGTGAAGAAATTCCAGTTCATTTTTCATTTCACACCCAACATGAGGAGTTCACAGCAACTGCAGGCATGTCCCCTCACTTCCTGTCACACATTAATTCTTACTTGTGAAACCATCCTTACACCAGTAAACAGTTGGACAGTACATGGGGTTTCTTTAATGAATAAAGCCCAGGAGACTTCTATTTCCATAAACAACTGTTAATCTGTTAATCAAAACGGCACAGCACAGCACCAGATATTATATCAACAGCAGATTCACCAACTAAATGAGAATTCATCTTGGAATATACTACCAGCATCAGCACCTCAACTAAAGATTTTTTTTTTATCACGCAATGTGTCTTTAATAGTATTCTACAGCCGGGATAACTGGCCGGGTTCTAGTTCTGTAGTTGCCCTACATCAGAGATTAGTCCTGTCCATCACTTGGTAGCCTGGGGAGAGTTGAAGCATTAGTGTGTGTAGAAAAAAAGAGTGTTGAGCAGCAGTGGAAGGGCAGCAGCGACTCAGAAAGCCACTCAGAGAGAAAAAAAACAACCCAGCAACAGGAACTAAAGGTTAGGGTATAGCAGGGGGGGGGGGTCTTATTCCAGCAAAGACCACTAACAATGCATTCCTAAAATCATTAAATATCACAACAGCCCCCCCACCCCCCAAAATAGACACTGCCATTGTCATGTGGTGACTTCACATCTTTGCCACAGTCCCACAGATACAGACTGATGCCAGCTAAATATATCAGGTCTGGTAGAGTAGAGTGTGTGTACTTAAATACTGTGATCATTTTGTTTTGTAGGAGTAAAGTGAGGGTGAATGATGAGTCATGCATCGGTAAATCTATCTTGTAGGTCTCTCTCCCTCTCACCTACTAAAAGAAGAGGTGGTGGTGGGGTGGTAATTGTGTTCCTGCTCATCTTTTATAAAACTGTTCTCCATCTGGCTGTGAAAATGTGTTACCACAATCTCTAACAGCCCTGCCGCGAAACCAGCACATCCAATATTTCACACCCTCCCATAATTGCCCACTAGAAATTAGCCCAGAATGATGTATGGTCCCATGGCAGGAAGACACAGGGATACCTTGACTAACTATGACCTGGAATGACTTACAGGATCATTAGATAGTCTGCAAATGAAACAGCTCTGTCCCCAGTGGATATGTATATGTATGGGATTGAGGAAATGCTGTGCATGTTTCATGAAATACTAACAGTGCAGCCCAGTATTCAACAGTGAGAGCATCGATCGGTGTGAGCGTCCAGGTGACACAGCCAGCAGCACTTACCGGTTTATACCGTGAGATCATGGTGTTTCCCTGAACTCCCAAAAATCACTCTTCAGCACTGTCACATCCGCCGCTTGGGATGGTAGGAAAAAAGAAAAGAAGAAGGGGTAAAAGTCTTCAGAATCGCTCAGCGTGCAGCCGGCTCCCTGCTCTCCTGCTCGGTGTTTGACGACCCAACCGCAGGCGGCGGTTTAAAGTTGGAGGCGGGGAGCTGTCCACGGTGCTGAACCCGGGTACCGAGGAGGAGGAAGAGGAGGAGGAAGAAAAAGAGGGCAGATCTTCTTCCACCCCAAGGCCACCTTTGGTCTCTGTCATGAAACGTCGACCGTGGGGTCGGGAGTGGGGGGGTCGCTCAATCAGACACACCGCAGCGGTCGATGCGACGCTGAAACACGCGGCGGACAGTGGTCACTTATGCCATCCTGAACCCGGAGTGGATTACTGCACAGAGCGGTTATATAACTGTAAAGTGGGATGCTGCACAGCAAAGCATCACATATGTAACATTACATGATGCACTGCTCTGCTTTCTCTGACTTTTATTTTTCCATTTAAGATTTAAAAAAAATTACATTTAACACAATTGACTCTGAATATAAATCTGATCCAGGCCCATCTAATGATATTCAGGTTTATTACGAATTATAAACACGGTTGGGTTCTCTATCATTTAGTGAGTAGCTTGATATTCAAGAAGGAGCACTATTGCCCCCTGTGGACATTTAATTAAAGAACTGAATGGCTCCCCGTGCTTGAAGTAAATCGAAGCAGACCAACTTAAAGAAGGTGAATAAATCCACAAGAGAGGACGTGATGCAGGAGAGCAACTTTGTTTAACTGAAGCCCCTTTTAAATGAGAAGAATACTGTTCATCCACCTTCAACACAACCTTACATTGTGTCTTAGTGATTTAACGTCATTCCTCCTCGGTAGAAAAAGTGAGTACAATTCTGTCCAATTGCATCTGCACCTGGATTACTGTTGACAACTGAGGCTTAGAGCTTTTTCTTATGTTTGTTAGTCAGCTCTCCAAGTCTCTCACTTTCTGCTACTCTTTTCTGTATTTCTCTATAGCATGGACCACATTATCACAGAATTCTGGCTTTCAATAGTGCTGATTAGTGCTTTATTCTTAAATAAAATCACAGAAATGTACACTTAATCTTGTATGTTTTTTCCTGAAAATGCTGATAATGTTGGCTGTTTGTCTTGTATAATGTTGAAACAAGCGACAAAGAGAAAGCAGAAAATGTGTATGCACAACAGACACTCACTTCTGTGATGGTGAGCAGTCCTTTATTAGGGCTTTGAAAAAGGCAGATCAGATTAGAGAGCTTCTATTGATTACAGTTTGCCTGTTTTAACTTGCCCTTCATTGTTTTACCAACTGATGAATCACAAGTCTGAAGGGAAAGATCAGCGTCGTCATGCACGTCTAACTGAGGTCAACCATGTCCAGGCTTGACAAAGGTGAGGAAGATTACAGGAGACAACTAAATATTGACAGGTTCATCCCTCAACAGGCAGAGACAGTGAGAATGCCTATTGACCGCATGGTGTTAATGTCTTTAAGCATGACACAAGGCTTAATTTTTAAAGAGCATAGGGAAGTGGTTCTCAAACTTTTTCTATAATTTCGTCAAGTGAGGACCCCTCACTGACTGACATATTTTATGGATATTTCATATTATATTCAAAACAATACAATTAAGCCAACTACTGAACTCTGCAGGAAGTTTGTGTAAAATGAGTGATTTGGCTAAATTCTGAGCAGATTATTTCATTTTTGGGGAATTTTTTATACAATTCTCAACCTGTATTATGTATTTTTTTTATTTGTATCTTATTTAAACAATCATACATACTTAATAGGCTTCTCTTTTGACAGATTCAGTGTTTTCTTGCCCTTGACGCTTGGCCATTGCGCTATTTGACAATTTTTTCTTTACATTTACATTTCTTCACAGAATTGAACCAAATGCTGAGATACAGGCTTACTGAGTTTTCTTACACCCCTTAAAATCAAGAAGGCCTCGCGACCCCCCCATTAAGCTTTGGCGAGCCCTAGGGAGGACCACTGGCCTAGGGTAATGATAAGTAAAAACTGAAAACCATCTTCAGCTTGTTTGTTAACAGGTGAATGTGACGATGAAGAGGAAAGAGAGTTATTTTATTGTGATCAAGAAGACGGTGAATCCAGAAAGAATCATCAGCAATAAAAAGCTTCTTGGTTTTCTTGGCAGGCTGTTGATGAGATTAGAAGAACGTCCTGCACGAGAAAAAAGAAGAATTAATTATTAATATGTGAGATAAGAGCAGAGCTACTTTTCAGTCAGTCAAACTTTAAGTAAGTCCACTTTATTAACTGGACATGGAGAAATGTGTGAGGAAAGCCTTTTATGCTTGCTCCGGTCACTGCACATTAAACACAACAGACAAACACACATGCAAGTGATATTTAGATAATCAGGGCTTAATCTTAAACACTTTATCATGTCAATGTTAAAAAATAACTTTGATCAAACTCTGGGAACATATTATTTTTACTGTAGCAGAGGGGAAATCCTTGCTCCAGTACCACGCAGTGTCACTTAGTGTCTATGTATGTCAGAACATGTAACAGTCCCGTGGAACAACATCAACCAGAACAACTGCTGAAGGCTGGCAGGAGTCCTCGGCTGCTTGTATGAGTGGCCATGACCTGAAGACACAGGACAATACCACTGAGGCCACACATGTGGGTATGTGTTTATATACGGCTCCCTGGGTCGTGATTTGACAGATATATGGTGGTATGGGTCACTGATCGCATTAGTTTGAAATGTCTTCACTCAAATAGCATGCCTGTATTGTTGTGGAGCACATGCTTCAGCAATAAAGAAACATTGCCTTGAGGCATTTTTGAAATACAAAAAAGGAAAGCTGCGCAGTGTGTGCTGTATACATTCACTGTCACGCTAGCTTTTTGTGGACAGACATAAATCTGATAGTTTGACAAAGGTGAGGGCAAAGACATAGCAAAAATACTCTGCTTGTTTGCTTCTGATTGACAGGGAGACTGTCACATGTGCTCAAAATGGGCAGAAACAAAAACAAATGCCACACCAAACCTCCGCCTGTGAGACGTGCAGTGAAGAGGAGGAAGGCTAAAGTCGATTACCAGGACGAGGGTGAGGTGGGAGGAGAGGGAGGGCTAGTGCCGAAGCAGGTAGCCGTGTCTGTACAGTGTTGCACTGCCTTCAAACACCTTTCTGTTCAAAGTGGGACTGAGTGATGCTGACTTTGGGCTGCGTACACGTGCACACACACACACAGACACACAAGCCACACTGTCACATACTGTATACTATAGTACAGGCCCAGTTTGATGAGATTACGGCCTAAACGCTCACAAAAATGTTTCAGAGAATAACAGTATATGTGAAAATGTCATTTGGATGAGAACATAAATCATCAGGAATGCTTACACTTCATCTTCATATTCTTTCGGAGGGGAAACAGCGATTACAACATCGATCCAGTCCTAAAGGTAAAAACAAACATTTATTTTTCACTTCATAGAATCAATAAAAATAAAAAATAATCCAGCAGCCTGACTGAATCTACCAGTAAGAATGTGACAACAACGCGCACTGGGCTGATGGGGTTCAGCTATAATCAATAAAACAGCCTCGTCAGCAGGGTAAATGACATCTATCCTTTGAAAAACTAAGTATAGCATCACTCTAATCTGAACCCTACCCCTCCACTGCTCCAGGCTCGAGCCAGAGAGTTTTGTCCTTCAGTCAATGTGGCATCGATCAGGATCTTCCCATTCACAGCCATAAGTTCATCCCCAGGTACGATGCCACCTACAGACAGACACATCGGAGACGGTTAACTGACAAACATATTTATTCACAACACTGCCACACAGAGAACCCGCTGCAGAGATAAACATGAATCTCTACATCAACTCAAGTCCAAAGCAGTGCATGTAACTGTATACAGACTAGGGAAAGTTAACAAGCATGTGTCATGCACTGACATCCTGATATTGTGCATAATAAATTGTACCTAATAAAAACTCCCTCCTTATATTTCACCATGGAGACAGTAATGATACTATAATAATAAAGTACAAATACAGGCACATTCTGTCCACACAATAAACATAATGATTTACTTTTATAGAAGCAGTATGACTAATGTTCTGACATTACATATGTTTGCATTGCAAATATGTTGTCAGTGGCTGAAGGAACATGAAGTCTAGACTTAAAGGTCCAATGTGTAACATGTTGGAGGGTCTATTGGCACAAATGGAATATAATATCCATCAGTATGTTTTCATTAGTGTAAAATCCCCAGGAAATAAGATTTGTTGTGTTTTGGTTACTTTAGAATTAGCCTTTTTTTATCTACAGACGCCATGGGTCTTCTGTAGACGTTGTCATGTTGAACTGCTGAGTTTCTACAGTAGCCCAGAAGGAACAAATCAAACACTTGCTCTACATAGGGCCCTTCACGTTTTTCACGTGTTTCGCAGCCACCATAGTTTCTCCCTTGCAGTCCATTAATTGGCAATTTATTAGGCACACACTACAGTATCTTAGTGAAGTTGAATGTTTTGGTTTAAACACTGTTTTAGAATGAGGAGTTGGAGAATACAGTTTGTGGAGCATATTTGGTAAATGGACTGCATTTATATTGCACCTTTCTTGTCTTGCGACCACTCAAAGCACTTTACATTACATGTCCACACCCACCCAGTCACACACTGATGGCAGAGGCTGCCATGCTAAGTGCCAATGGTAGCTACTGCTCAACAGAAACAGAAACTAATGCTCATTCGCATTCACACACCAATGGCACAGCCTCTGGACCAATTTGTTGTTTAGTATCTTATCCAAGGACACTTCAGCTTGCGGATATTGAGTGGTGTTTCTAATATTCAAATTGTTTTCCCTTGGAAGCAACTTGAAGAAATAAGTTAACTTGTCATTAAGTTGAAATTTGAAAATAAAACATGAACTGACCGTGCTTATCTGCAGCACCACCTTCATACACAGAAGACACCACCAACTTCCCCAATGGAGAGTCAGCACCTCCCTCCAGAACAACATCAAGCTGTCCAACCTTAAGTGGAATAAATCCAAACATCAACACCATCAGTCATGTTTTAGAATATCTTACTTTAACAGTGATAAGCCTGATGAGATTCCTCTTATCATTTAACTGAGTTATCCGAAGTGAAGACAGAAGATGCAGTCGGTACCTTTTTGATTCTCAGCAGTCTCACATCTCGCCCGTCTATCTGGTCCGAGGAGAACTATTAACAAATGAAGGGTTGTAAGAAAGAAGAGCACAAAACAACACTGCAGTTGCATAGTAAGTAGTGAAACAACACTACTCTCTGAATATGTGTATGGTCTTGCTCACAAAAAATATAACAATATGCCAACCCCTAAAGAGAGGACTGCTGCTCTGCTCTAATAATTATTAATGTTCTTCAGAGAAACTGGATATCTCCCTTATAAAAAAAAACATTTTAATTTTAAGCAGTTAAAGTTTAATAATTAAGCTTAATTTGCTATATTTGACCCACTAGCTGGCTACTGGAAGTAAGCTCATTTAGCAGTTAATGCAGTTATTGTGTAATATTATTGTGTAAAATTTCAGCTGTTAGATTTGTCTTAATTGTTGCGGTGATTCTAGTTTTAAGGCAACAATTGATGCTGTGGGAATAATGTCAACACATTTTGTAACCTTTAGCAACATTGTGGTTAATTGATTCTTATGTAGCAGCAGACACACAATGTTAACACTTCTAGTTAGCAATCACTAAAACCTTGTTAGCTGCATTGTTGTAGTGCTAACAAGGTATACAATACCATGGAGTAGGGATCAAATTCTTCCTCGTATTTCTGAAATCCCTGAAAGAGAATCAACATGCAGTTCATTAAAACGGATCGATAATGTCATTAGGCAGTAACAAACAGGGCATAAAGACAAAAAGGAATATCTAAGAAACCTCACGTGACAACAAGTCACTGCATGGAGTGCAGGTCAGATTTCCTTTGACAACCAGTTCTTTGCTAACGTCTGAATACCACTCTGAATAAATGGACACCATGGAGACACTGGCAGCGGCTTTTAAAGCCTCACACTTTAATTCAATTCACAAATAAAAATTATTCCTAATGATTTCAACCAACGACGACAGCTATTTCATTTCAAGGGAAGGAAATAGAAAGTGACATCACATTCATCCAGCTACAAGGACTCAAGGTCATTTTTCTCCCTGCAGAATAAACACACATTAATCTAACTGTTCATTTCCTGTTGTTGTGCAGACACTCAACATTGGACATAAAAAATGAACTTGTTTGTAATATATGCATTTATTTGTCATGGCTGAGCCGGCAGTTGAAAACAACATAACCAATATTATTAACAGATACATTGAATTAAATAAGATTGATGTTTTGTCTCTGAGCAAAGTGAGGGTACGTGACAACCAGCTTCCTTTATTTTAGTAATGCAACCTGCACCAACCCATGTAGAGAGACAGATTACGATCACTTCAAGTCTTGGCTGAGCCTTTCCAGGACAGTCCTCGACATAGAAACCATCTCCATTGCCAGTGACGATCAAAACCAAACCACAACACATGCATTCCCACACTATGTGTTCACAGTACTATAGTGTGCTGCAAATCAATAGAAGCACAGTTGTGCATAAGCGACACAACTAGACCTAAAGGCAGTGATGCAGCCAACACAGAGAAGAGATAATGAAAACAATTGAGGAAGAGGCATCACTGAGGCTCCAGTCAAACATGAGGAAACCTGATTGAGTGAGTATGGAGACAAAAAATGCAGAAAGAACAGGGGACAAAAGCACTCAACAGTAAATTAAGACAGCTAGTGATCAGGTATGGATTACTTGTCGTTTGTTGTTTGATTTAAAAGACGAGTTGAAAGGCACCATCCGTTTCAGCATTTCCGGAGGCTGAAAAACAAGACCAGGTATCAGCTTTTATTGATTGCACTGACACACCCTGGAGTACACTTCTACATCACTGTAGCAAGGTGAAAAGTTGAACTACTGAAGGATGAGTGCTCAGTGTGATGAGCACATACAACAGTCAGTATAAGCAAAGAAGATTCTTTCTATCAATAAATCAAAAGTGTTAAATAACATCGACAACATAAAAAGGGGAAGTGTTTTTGGTCCAATTAACAAAGTTACAAACTAAGATCAGTACTGGTTAAAAGATGAGACTGGAAATATTCAAAACCAAAACCAACAACGTATAACTCTGTGTCTCAATACTTTGAGACTACACTTCACTGTCTGTCGCTGTCTGCCCCTAGCCAAATACTTCCTACTGAAGAAGTAAAAAAACCCTAAAACAGGTCACTAATAACTAGTCTAATTATTAAAAAAGGCTAAAATGTACCTAAAATAGTTGGACACTGTAGCTATTACTCAGACATAGTGTATTTGTTGGGGATTACTTTCTGTTCAATTTATACTTATTGTGGATGATGTCTGTGTGATTGACTCAAAATAAACTACAGGGTCAGTCAGTGCAACAGGAATAAGAGAGGAATAAGGTTTGTCAGGCTTTGGCTACACAGACACTGCTTTTCTTCTAGAGATTTGTTAACACAAAGTATTATAATAATAGAATATAGAACATTATCAGCTTCATCCATATTCTTTAACCTATTCTTCATCCATTTCAACAGAAATCCTTTGTAAACACTACAGTGTATGTATACCACAAGCCTTTGGGATAAGGGCATAAAACGTGATACAAAACAAAACAAAACCATTCAGCATCAGTTTTCTTTCATGTCAATATTTCCAATTCAATTTATGAAACACAATATTTGAAACACCAATAGTACAGCTGTGTGCTGCAGCAATGTAGAATACTGTGAATGTCCAATTGTATCAATGTGAGTTAGAGGATTAGTGAGTGTGAAAAATAAACAATCTGTCCAGTTTCATTAGAGCTATATGACAGGAGAGAGAAATGGCTCCCCTGTGTGAAGTAATAACCACAGACTGGCTTTCTGTGAAACAGCTGGAGAGTCTGGAAGACTCACCAGGACTAGAAAAAAAGAGTCAGAGATTAATTCTTCCCCCAGATGATGGCACACTGTGTCAGATGTCTGAATGCTTTATGACCCTCTTGAAATGAATGAAACAGGGAGGAGATGATTGCAGTGTGGTGTATTTCATACCAGGCCATCAGAACGGACTGCAGATCTGTGTGGGTCTGGTCGGTGGGTCTGGGACTGGGGTAGCATGACAGGTTTAGACATGACCGGAACCATCTGACGCCTCTGGTTAGGGGGACTAGGAGCTAGTTGCTATTGAGGAAAGACCATGTTTCCATGCAACAGCTGTGTATAAGTTTGTATTTAAACAGGATGGGTCATTTTACAACAAAATCGTTGTACACACTTTATAAAGCTTATAAGTATGACTTAAAAGGAAGGGAGTGGTTGCAACAGTTGACATCAGATTTTTTACAGACTCAGACTCACCAAAGGAGAGCTCGAACTGGAAATTCGACTGGCATGGGAGGTATTTCTCATTACCTGAACCACAGTAAAATAAAAATGAATCTCTCAGCCCTCTGGCACAAACAGAGCACTGCAGAAATAGCACACACCCAGAGTCACTCACATCAATGCATAACTAGATGAACTGCAAATGTCCAAGCAAAGGCCAGCACACGCATTTAAAAAAACAGAATCAGCTATAACATGCTTTCCGTCACCACTACACACCAAACAACGCTCCTCTAGGTATAACAAACCACACAGCTACAAGCATTTCTGATTGCATTTCCCTCAGCTAGAAGAAAATTGTAAATGACTGCCCAATTGCATGCTAATATTGTGTATCGCTCTCTTGTCATGCATAAAACATTCCAGTAAATAAAGCAGAATATGCACATACACCTGCCGACTGCAGGCCTTGGAAATGCATGAATTCTCTGAGCTCTATACATATTAACTGATGCAACTTTTTTTCCACAGATGGAAAAAAAGATCCTCGCCATCCATCAGTTAAACACACAAAAAGGAAAAGCCACTCAAACACATTATCACCCTCACATGAGAATCTCTAACCTTTGGACTAGAGGGGTAGGACATTTCACTGGCGTTAGACGAGTAAAGTCCTCCTCTAGGGAGATAGCCGCCTGCCTCCCACTCGCTCCTGTGCTCTGGAGGACTGGGAGGATGTTGGAGGCGATGGTGATGATGCTGGCGGTACCCGCTGAGAGTTCCTACACGTTCCTCCGAGTGTTGCGGGGGTGGGGGCGGAGGCGGAGGCGGT
>NW_023339762.1:22340282-22347952 GCF_004916995.1 Morone saxatilis
GAGGGGGTTGGGGAGGATGAGGATGAGGCTGTGGGTGAGGCCGCCGCCCCTTGTTGGTCACAGTAGATGGGGCAGAGGGAGGTTTTCTAGTGCTGGGTGGAGAAGGAGGCCGTCGCTGTGGGGATGCTCGAGGGGACGGAGGGGAGTAGTTGGGTATTGTAGGGTTCAGCTTGGGTGAGGGTGGAGGGAGGGGCAAGGGAGGGGGAGGTTGGCTAGTGCTGGGCTGAGTGGGGGCCAGTCTCTTCATAGGGCCCCGCAGGCTCTGATCCACGTCATCCAGGTTTATGTCGTCCAGGTCAGTGGTGGCCAGGTGGAGGCCGCCGGCGAAACGCTTCACCCTGGGCTCGGTGGCAGGAGAGCGCGGCGGGGAGAGCTTTAAGTCACAACCACATGAAAAATGACTCATTTCACCTCAGTTCTCCTTTTGATATATTTAACAATGCAGGTAATCATCAGGAGGCAAAAACACATCGATAAATTCTTTGCAGGCGCTGGGTAACAATGACGCACAAGAAGATGAAAAAATACCTGCAGACTAATGTCTCTTTCTTGCTTCTTCTTTTATTTTTTGTAGCCAAAATGTTTTTTGTGGTATTTAACTATTTAGACTCGAACATTTATGTTTGTGTCACTCTGGTGTCTCCCTTGTATGTATTGTATGTTCTTGCTGGAAAATAAGTTATTTTAGTGGTATGAGCAGGTGAAAATCTAATTTTCCATCTCAACACACTATTGCCTCACCTCATAAAAATCATGTAACTTATCATTCGAAGTGAAATAAGCAATAACATGGCAGATAAAGTGGTGTAAACCACACCCTTCCTCTTTTGCTGAATTCAAATGGCTGGAAAGAAAGGCTTTCTGAATGTCTGAGCGCTACTAAACTGTCCTTCCTCGTGTCATTTAACTGTTTTAGGCATAAATATGTTGTTATACAGAGACAGTCGCCAACTAGATGGAGGAGTTGTTGTTGAATACTATCATCATCAACGCTGAATGCTATGACAGAACATTGTCGAGGAGCTCTGAGTGCAGACAGAGGAGGTCTTAATCTGTACCTCTGGGGAGTCGTTCTCCACACAGGAGATCTGCTCCAACCGAGTCTGACAAAGACGCTCCACCCAGTGTTGCACTTTTTCCGACTCCTCAAGGTCTTCTCTTTCTGTCTCAGAAACCTGGTACAGAGCCACGCCCGTGCAGCATCAGACAATAGGAATTAGATCTATACACACACGTTTACATGCACAGCCTTTAAAGTACAACATATATGTCAATTGCTATAATCCACAAATCCTTTCCACACTGGTAAACTCCTCTTTTCGTACCTCCTGAACCAGCCGATTGATCTTCAGTTGCTTCTCTCGTTCATGCATCTCTTCTTTCTCCTTGGCGAGTTTCAGCTCGAACTCCATCTCCTTCTTGTTCTTTCTCTGCTCCTGCAGGGTGTCTGTGTTGGACATTTTCTTCTTTTTCTTTTTCTTTTCTCCTTTCTGAGGTGTCACCAGTTAGTCAAAATAAAAAGCAGGGTACCGACAAATGTGCCACTCCAAACCACACAGCAAGACATGCATAAATAGCTAGTCACAGCATGCTGTTTATAACCAATAAAATTCAGCAAACAACTTTAATTTTGTAAATCATTTTAGAACACAGCTCTGATCTTAAATATGTAACCACCATATTAGACATTAGAACTGGTTAAAAACCATAAAGGAGTTGTCCCAGTCTTTCCTTTGTAGCCACTCTTACACCACACTGAACACAGGCAGCTGACAGTACCTTGTGAATTGACGGCAGTTTTCCCTCATATCGATAAAACCAGCCAAATGCTAAGGATGGAGATGAACACAGGTCAATCTCACAAGCAAGTTAAATTAAACCCAAAGTTTCAGCAAACTCCAAACAGTTGTAGAGTCACTACACAGCAATCAAAAAGAGAAATGACAGATTTTTTTTTTGCTCGTTTCCATTTCAGCAAATTCTTCTTGAAAACCAAATGATGCAAACTGCATTGGAACTGATGCAAAAACGATCTTTAAGTAGCTGGAAATGGTTGCCAGGGTCATTTTTCTGACAGCATTTAGCAATAATAAAACATTTTCTCTAATGTTTCAATTTTGGTTGTCAAAGGAAATCTAGCACTCCGTCTGACTGTATGCTGGTTTGCTCGAACACGCTCCTACAACAGCTGTGGAAATGGCAGCTGAGGCTCCAGACTCACTTGTCTATCCTGCTCTTCCTCCTCGTCTTCCACTGAGAAGGAGCTGGCTTCATCAGCTTAGAGAAGAGGCCATAACAACAGCACAGCACGGCACACAGAAGTGACAGAGAAAGAGAGAGAGAGACAGAGGGCATGCATAAAGAAGGGAAACTAAAACTCTCAACTCTATGGTTTCAAAGGAAAAATAAATATGTAGGTTCAGAGATAAATAGAGGATTCATGCAGTTCAGGAAGATTCTTTCACATGTCCTTACGAGAACTCTTGGCCTTTGCAGTGGAGGCGTTTTTCTTCTCAGGTGGGGCGGGTGATCGGCTTTTTGGAGTGTGGGGGCTCTTAGGACTCTTGGGCCTGTCTTGGGCTCCCCAATCCTCCTCCCACTCTCTGTTGTGCTTACTCTCCACAGCCTCAATCCTACAGTGAGCGACAAGACAAGTCAGAGATGTAGGATCTTTTATACATGCTAAGACAATGTGGAATTTATAGACATTTAAAAAATGAGTGTATACTTCTCCATCTCTTTCTTATAGCGCTCCTCTTCCTCTGCAGTTTTCTGAGAGATCTCCATCTGTCTCCTGTTAAATTATAAATATACAAAATAACGCAACATGCTATATATTACTTTAATCTAGTTTATGGGCGCTATTCAGGGTGCCAATCCTGCAGCACATGATATGCAGCCCCATTATTCATCCTCAGATATTGCTGGCATCAAACCACTGTGCAAACAATTCAATGAAATGAAGATAAATCTATATAATAATGTACCTACAGAGCAATATAAGTGAAAGTCCTCAGATGGAAAATATCTGCAACTCCTGTTTACTTCGTTTTTACTTGATATCTGCAGATGTATGTTTGTGAAGCATATTCCTGGTTGACAGGGAAATTATCTTTGCTCAAAATTGTCTCGCGTTGTGGTCATAAAATACCCTGCATGCATTTGAGGTATTTGAATTCAGGGTGACAGGAGAGGTTTGATTGCCAAGGCAAAATAGAAAATGGTATTGCAAATACATTATTTGGCACTGACTGACATTTTAAAAGCAGTCTCCTCCAACATCATCTGTCAGTCAACACTCTGCTATTGGGTTATGACTTTCAGCCTCAGACTGACCACATGTTGGTATTCTCCAAGGTGGTTATGGGACCCAGATGTTGGTTGTGCATGTTTCTGAGAGAAAATTAGCTGTGCCCAACAGATCTGCAAAGACAGCGACGCTCTCAGAATAATCAGGAAGACAGAACCTTCTAGCTGAAAGCAGATTAAAAAAAGCCCACTGGGCACACACTGGGCACCATTTGTGTATCAAAATGTCAGCCAATAGACCCTTTTCAGAGCGGCCAGTTTGACATGAGACCAATAATACTAATTAAGGTTCTTTTCCATTCAGTGCAGAGCTTTTCCAATGTGCCAACATGCATAATAGCAGCACACTGACTGGATTTGACCTGAATGGTACAGAACCTTAATTAGTATCATTGCTAACACCTGTGTTTACCATATGGTTTTATGTCAAAATGGCTGCTATGAAAAAGGTCTATTTCCTAGCTAGTTATCTCAATTTCAGAGTTAGCCATAGACAAACGACAGATTCAGTCGGTTTGATTTGCACTTTGGCACACAAGCGCCTTCTTCCTGATGGCAGAAGTTTGTATTCAGAGAAATACTGCTTTTCAGCTGCACTGTTAGGTTGCCAAACCATGCTGTAATTCCATATCTTGGCTTATTATCTTATGCCCTCTAGGATTTTCTGGTAGAACATCAGCATAATTTGGCTGCTCACTCCATACAGTCTCAATTGCCTTGGTGGTTCCCAACAAGCAATTTGGCAACTAGGGGTCGCCTAAGCTTAAAGGGGGGGGGGGTTGCAATACCTTGATTTTAAAGGTAGTAAGAAAACCTAAAAATATACACAGTACGTAGTATGATTCCAGTGTTGTGTCACAATATCTTTCTGGAGTGAATTAGACCAAATTCTTTAGTTACAAGATTAGATACTTCCATAAATCATTACACAGATACTAAATCTAATAAGACATCTGTCTCCTGTTCAAAAGCCCAACAAGACAACTGTCATTCTTGTGCCATCTGACAAAAACCGGGTTCATTTCAAGAAGATGAAAGTTTTGTGCTCTTCACTCACTGCCTCTCCTTCTCCTGCTGCTCTTTAATGATTTTGTTGGTCTCCAGTGCCACCCTCTTCTGCTGCATCAGCTCCTGCCTGTCCAGCTCCCTGCGGGCCTCCACTGCCAGCCGCTCCTCATCTGTCATAAACAGCTCTCTGCCCTGAGAGAGTGACAAGAGCAAGAGGCAATAATCAGGGAAAGACATCGTGTACAGCCGGGGTCCTTAGACTTTTGGCTCTGGAGACCAGAAGGCAAGCCCAAACCAGTCTCCTGGACCAGGGAGAGATGGAGTCTGTTTTTGTCACGTAACATCTTTGAAACCATCACAGCCAAAGGATTGCTAATCTATAGTTTGTGAGCAATGTCTACAATTAGTTTATAACTATTATATATTCTCAGGTGCAAAAGCATATAAAACATACTAGAGTCACTGTACTGTATATATTCCTGAATATTTTGCAAGATAGTTGTTGCAGGATTCCGGACGTTGATGTAGAAAAATTACTTTATGTCTATATGGGAAGCCAAGGTGCCTGATAAATATTAATTAGAATTTACTGGTTTTGTTTTAATATTACCGATCAATCTGTCACATATAAACATTACTCATTTTTGACTACAGCCTTGAGTTTCAATAACCTATAATGGTGGATGTACTTCAGAGCATGTGTCCAAAGAACACGTGCACACATAAACACAACTGCATTTATAAGACAGGCACTAAGGAAAACAGTAGATATAAGGGGACAGCTTGTCAGTCGTCGTCACTGAGTCCAGAGGCAAACAACCTGCAGAGTGACTTGACTAATGATTAATGTTGCTCCTGCAGGAAGCGGCGCTGAGGAACAGGCTAGGTAATGTGATGTCTCCAAACCAATATGGCACATTAGTCTGTGTGGTGCAGGAATGCAAAAGGGAGAAGGCAGAAGTTTGTGTTCCCACATCCATAACAGATGGTTTTTATCAAGGAATATTAATTAAAGTTTAAAGGGCTGAGTGTTTCATATGCAGATGTAATCATATATCTTGAACTCAGGGGTGTTATATGTTGTGTCTTCGAGGGAATTCAACAATATTTACAAGATTTGAGAAATGAGAAAAAAAAACTAAAGTTATGAGTTGAGCAGCAAAAGAGAACGCTATAAATTATTATTTTATTAACATAACAGTTATTGTACTTACAGCTCCTGTCAGAACGGTAATAGTCAGACTCCTGCTGCTCTTCAAGGCTCTCACAGCCTGGGAATATAACAACAGAACATTTTAGGTAATGCCATTCATTTTAAAGGTTTTTTTAGTATTTCAGTAATTTTTAATATTCAATGAATAAAAGTCAAGGTAACACATTAACAGCGCTCCATGGCCTGTGTTATGTGTATTTATCAGGCTGTGAAATTATCACCAACTCCTGGTAAATACTGCAGGCTTTGTTATCTCCATCAGCCACTTTTGCAAATAACCAACAATCCATGATGGATTTTTTCGATTGCAAAGCCATTTTGGCTGGGGTTCTGCATCTCACTGAGTTAAGTGTAGATCAAACACTGCCACTGATACAGGGTTTTAGCCTCTACTGGCATCACACGCTCAGTCTAAACAGATGCCCTCATGGTGTTGTGGGGGATTTGGAAAAAAGAGTACAAAACTGTATATCTATAGTACATCATATTAAAAGTCACTACTTAATAAACATTGGACTTCATCTGCCATTATTGCAAGTGGACAAATCTTTTAATTTTGCAAAATTCACCTCCTTATGGTCCGCGTTGGTGAAATCCACCCCGTTCACCTCCACAATCTGGTCTCCAATCTACATTTTGGGATAAGACATAGATGTTCACAGTTCACAGCAGCCAGGTATGTGAGTCTAAGAGTTTTTTAGAGGTGTTTCTGGTCATTTTTGAGCAATCACCTCAAGTCCAACTTCTGCAGAAAGAGAGCCTGGCTTGACGTTACTGATGTAGATGCCAGGTTTCTGGGTTGGACCACTGGAGATGCTGATGCCCATACCCTTGGTACCCACGAGGCTGAGGAAGACCTTCTTCTCCTTGATTTCTTTGCCTCCAATCGATGCCAAGCCTGCAATGCTGTTTTTTTTCTCCTGAGGTGTAGCAGAAAGAATAAAGAATGAAGTCCATACGCTGTCCACTGATGTGATAAAACTTTTAAAATTGGAAATCGCCATGAAGAAAAGAGTATATCTGCCTCTTACCCCTGACTCAGACACATACTGGTCGACAAACTGCCACTTTAGGGGTTCATCAGATGAGCTGGAGCAATGAGTAAAAGCAAATAAGAACACAGTGACCTCTGCACATCAGTCCCCATTTCACCAGTCAAACAGCAGCATGTTAATTATCTTACCTTTTCACTGGGATCATCCCCACATCTGCACAGATAAAAAAAGAAATACAGTCAAATTAGTTTCACGCACATGAATCATGCTACCGTTGTTGTAAAATGAGTTTGTGTTTGACGTACGCCTGACTTTGAGTGACACAATCTTCTTCGTCTTGATGAGACTGATGACCTCCTCGTGGATGCAGGAGGAGATTGAGTATCCATTGATGCGCACAATCTCATCACCGATCTATAAATCAACCCAGGATGTGATATTGTGGATGACGCCTTCACTTTCAATACATCAAGCCAAAACACACCATGTTATTGCTATTCCACAGTTACATCCCTGTCTGTTGAATAAACCAATCACAATATGATCTATTAAACTGTGCGATCTATTTACATTTTGATGTTTCAGCTATTTTTGTAGCTGATGCTCTTAGTTACAGTCACTTCCAATTAAACAGTCGACATAAACAACTTCTGATTGGATTGTTTGATTCACCTGTCAAATATCTGCTTAAATCACACCTATATGTCAATGTTTACACAGTCATGTTCCATATATCACACACAGACATATGCATATACACGTACACAGTCCGTTTTTATGTCCTGTTGTTTTTATACTGAGATTTAAAAGACTAACCAGGGACGTTGGCTGCACATTAGCTTCAGCTAGACACCCTACACACATTATCTGTCTGTATTTATCTGTATGTAACTATGTTTACCTATATGGTCTCTGTTAAATACACAAATAAATAAATGCCTTCTACAGTACATATTTTAAATTGATTGAATAATTATATTATATAACATTATGCAAAGTGCTGGCACACATTGCGACAATACATACTGTAGCATTTCACCTTTTGTTTTCAAATAGTTTTTGTATAACTGCAAAAGGTTGTCACTATATAAATAATGACAGTGAATTACATTTTACACAAGTACTAGAATATTCCTTAGAAATAA
>NW_023339762.1:22348052-22351350 GCF_004916995.1 Morone saxatilis
TACTTACTTTACTTACTTACTACAAGCAAGGTAAATTGTTTTCAATTTAGTTTCTGAACAGATAAATTGATTTTGGTACTTTTGGATCCACATACAGCGATTTTGAAGCATGCATTGAATTATTTTATTATTTTTGTTACAAGCTTAATGCACAGTGCAGTCACTTAGACTTCACCCATTCATTCAGATTCTGCAACTGAAACCCAGACCTTCAATCAGCAAGTAAGTTACAAATATTGTGGATATTAATAGAAGCACGTTGAAACCAAGTCCATCCCTATAGGCTTGCATTAGGCTTTAATAATGATTCTACATATACCTGAAGGCCAACATTCCCAGCCTGACCATCTTTGACAATCTGTGATATGTAGAGACCACAGCCAAACTCCAGCCCTCCTCGGACACTCAGACCCAGTCCATCACGATGAGTCCGATCCAAACGCACCTCTTTCAGCTTCCTGCACATTCAGGAAAGAGAGGAAGACACACAGCAGGATGTACGAGCCAGTCAGAGGGTCAAGAGGGATGGTTTGGATGATATAATGAAATCTTCTTTGTAAGTTGTTTTTATTATGTTATTATTATTTGATACAGACCAGATACACACCAGTACCAGGACATGAGTCTATGCTGTACTCACCGTGACCTCTTCGGGGTAAGCAGGTCGTACTCCACCTGGTGTTTGAGAGGGATCAGAGGTCGGATGGCGTCAAACAGAGGCAGGCGCTTCGGTTCATTGATGACTAGCTTTAGGTCCCCCACCAGCACTGGCAAATCCATCGACCTGAGAGAGGAGAGGGGCAATAAGTACATTTTTAAGTCTCAATTTTGTGCGCTTTTTATATACATTACTTCTACATTCTGGAAAGATATAACATTTCTCCTTTTGGGATTAATATTTTGGCCATTACACTGTACAACTCCTCCCTCAGAGTGTCAAAACTCTGAGTTATTAGTCATTAAACTGGTGCTGATAATGTGCAATAAGTTGATTAAGGTGCAATACACTTGATTATTATGTTATTATTGTAATTATTCAATCATTCCTTGTAATTATCTATAACTTCTGCAAACCACAATCTTAAATTCAATACTATTTAATTTATGTCAGCATATACTGTGGAATATGTTTACATTCACATTTACTTTGTATATAGGCTCGTATTATATATTTATTTACCTATACATACATTTCTATTCTGTATATTGTGTTAGATATTGTAATATAAGTATTAACATGTTAACATGTGTCAGTAGAACAACTGTAACAAACTAAGTTCCCCCTCGGGATCAATAAAGTATTTCTGATTCTGATTCTTATTCTGATAATAAAGTATATCTAACATATAATATAAGGTACCAAGCAACTTTCTACAACATGAGTAACTGTGGGTTTATGTTACTTTTTAATATAAGTAACAGGGTTTCTAATAGGAATACAGTATGTACTTATATCTCCAAGAACAAAAACAAGGAAAATGTTTTTATATCTGCAAATAAATGGCAATATGATGTACATTTCTAAATTATATCAGCTACATTAAACAGAAATAAGGAATTAATTTAAAACAATATAATGAACTCTGACACAACAATACTGGAAATTATACCTTAAAACTTAGAGCATAGATCTGTCTTTGCTCATTTTAGTCACACTTTTATTATTATATAATAATTAGGGTTGAGTGAGTAGTTGGCTGAAACGAGTGCCCGGTACAGATAATGGACTTGAGTATCAAAGGTTTATAAAAAGAAAATTGCTCAGTAAGTAGTTCTCTTACTCTTGTAATCAAAAACATTGCTCTGAAGCTCAACCATTTTCTAATAAATATAGAAACTTCTTATCAACCCTTATCAATTTCCAGCTTAAATGAAAAACTTCAGGTAAGCCCCGCCCATTTAAGTTTAAGAACCACCCACGTCCAGTTTAAGCCCCGTTAGATAATTTAGTTTGATTTAAGTTCAGATAATTTAGTTTAATTTAAGTTCAGATAATTTAGTTGGTTGAACAAATACAGATACAGATAATGGTGTGCTCACTCACCAAAGATAATATAAAGAATAAGAATAATATTGAATGACCAGCTTTAGAGATACTGAATTAGTTCTAAATATCTAATTGGAAAAAATAATCCAACCATCTTTCTTTCACAATTCAAAAGGAAGACAAAAGGTCGACTAGAACAGCAATTAAAGGAGCGTAGTAAAAGCTACAGTATAAAATCTGTCCGCCTGGCCTCCTCTTTGAATTATTAATAGGTGCCATTTCAGCCCTATTTGGAGGATGAACATAAAAAGAGCTTTTGTGGATAACTGGCCAGGCTTGTCGGAGCACAGTGGAAACTGATCAGAGGCTTAACCAGTAAGGCCAAAGAGTTCTGCCTCTGTACAAAAATTAATTGAAACCTAGACCTGTAGCCCCGCCACCCCCCGCCTCGCCAGTCAACCTCCTCCCCAGCCCTCTGAGACCAGGCTGTTATCAGAAACCCTGATGGAGTTTAAGATTAAGAGCTTTTAAAAAACTAAACATGAAGACGTTTAAAAGTTGGGGTGAGGAGCTAAAAAAAAGCATTTATGCCTCATTACACAGGCAGCTAACACAGAACAGGAAGGAATTACAGCAACACTTGAGGCCAATGAAGATATAATCTATTCAATAACCATCAACATTTTGTCCAACTATACAGATTTGTGCACGAAAGAGCAGAACAAAACAGAAAATGCAGCTTGCTCACAGACACACACACACACACTGTAACCACACTAAGCAAGGGCAGATGGTACTCACTGGTGATACATGCGGAGGACATCATACAGGTAATCCTTCTCTGCTTCATTTTCAATCAGCAACTCCACCTGCAAGAAAAAGGACAAAACATCTGGTGCCATCCGTCTTTCTGACTGCTGGACCAGAGGAAGCGACACACGCTGTACCTCTCTCCTGTGGTCCTGTCAACACCACAGGGGGGGCCGAGCCATTTCAGTGTGTCTATACGAGCGTGTGCAGGAGTCATACAAACCTGATGGCGGCTCAGATGCAGCAGAATGGTTTTGAGGAAACGCTTCGGCCAATTACTGATATAACACATTTCACTTGTTTCTCCCCCGACTAAAGCTGTCCCAAACTAAGCCGCTAAGCTTCAATTTCAACCTTTTCTTTTTTCTTTTTAAAAAAAAAATCAGAACAATAGTTAAAAATAAGCTTTGGAGATGATGAGACACCTTGGGCTAAAGCAGCCTGCCACAGGACTGCCCTTCCCTAACCATCAATCCACTGGTGGTGGTGGTGGTGGTGGTG
>NW_023339762.1:22351450-22353856 GCF_004916995.1 Morone saxatilis
ACAATTTGGGAAATTACGAGAATAAAGTCGTAATATTACGAGAATAAAGTCGTAATAATACGAGAATAAAGTCGTAATAATACGAGAATAAAGTCGTAATAATATGAGAATAATAATTCTCAATAATAATTGTTGTTGGAGCCAGAAATCAAGTTAATATAATGCACAACTTCATGGAGAAAAAGTATAAAATTCGTTTTTTTTTTTACTGAATGTGGAATTAATACATTTATAATGAAGTCCATATTTTCTTTACTTTGACTTCTATAAAAGCAAAATACCACATTCTCCCACAATAAGGCAAAGTCTTGGTGTGTAAGCAAATACTAAAAGAGGTGCAAAACAGTTTCTAGGTGGTCTTCACAAAAAGAACAGTTTGTGTTGATTTGTTTGTCTCTTTTAAATTTAACCATGTAATGATTAGCAGGGTAACGACACTTCTTTCACCTTGTTTACTCTCAGGTATCTGTGAGGAATCATCCAAACTTTTTTTCCAGTCAATGTCGTTTACAAATCGGTTCCAATAAAACATAACATTTGGAATAGATACTATTTCTTTGTAATACGAGGCATTAATGTTTTTATTATTTCGTGGAAGTTTAAAAAAACAGATTTTTTATTTAAATCATTTGTAACGTCAGTTATGTGGCAGTTATAGTATGAAAGCAGAGCCGATAGGTTTGCTCTGGATTAAAGTTAGTGTTTTGTTTTTACAAAGTAAAAGTCAACCATGATAATGATGTCACTAGAAGCCAATCGTTTATCCCTTCAAAATAAAGGCCTACATTTAAAATACAAAACACAAAAAAAAATGACTAAAGGTTAACAGATAGGGTATGTTTTTGTAATTTTTCACCTTTAAGATGATCAAAACCATCTATAACCCTTTGTCCTAATTGTCTTATTGTGGCAGTCTTAACCGGATGCTTTAATGTAACACCACGACCAGCTTGATGTACTGACCCGGTCGCGTCCTGTCAAACTTTACCGACACTGGGATCTCACGTCCGTCTGTTTGCCACTGTCTCTCAGCGATGGAGCGGAAAGTAGCTCGAGAATTTAGGCACAAGGTAAGATACAAACATTTCCCTCTTCTTATATTGATCGAATAGCTTTTTAAATAAAAGAAAAAGCTCTTGTAAAGCTCTTTATCTACCTGGTGGCTCAGGTGTCTCAGGCAGTGGGATGTTACGCAGACATAGGCCTGACCGACAGCCTCAGGAAAACAGAAACAACCCTTAGAATAATTCAAGGATTATATTTTAGTATCAGCAAAGGAAAAATAGTATATACAAGTATATAAACATCAAATAAATGTTAATAATTTAGAAACTGTAATGTACCTTCAGAGTTAAAATGTAGTTTATCATTAAGTCCATTGGATAAATTAGACTAAACTATTAAACTAATTGTTTATAGATTAATAGGTTTTTATTGTGTTATTGCCTTTCTTGGGTTATCTAGGGTGAAATAAATATGTAATGAAATAAATGTAATAGTTCCCACAACTGTTCTGTTAGGTGATACTTACGGGCACACATCTTGTGAGTTATAAGCATAATTTGGGCTTCAGTGGATCATCCTATTTTCCTTAAATTCTTAAAACTTAAGCAGCCACAGTGTGATTTAAATATTATTTTATATTGGAGGACATCCATTATGTTTTAGTCCCACTGCTGAAACCTTTTTCTCTGCCCCAGGTAAAAACATAATGCAGCGGAAACTACCATGATAAAATAAACATTAGTTGATTAGTTCCATGAATTAATTACAAATTATGCCTTGTTTTGTGGTTGGCGTTGGCATATTATCTGCCTGAAAAGGTAACTGTGAGTAAAAGATTACAAAGGAAAGGGGAACATGATACGTTCAGGGCGTTTTCAGGTCCAGAGCATGCAGGGATCACCAAACAGCCATCTGTGCTGCACTCAGGCGGGCAGGGTCCCATATTATGGGCTCTTCACAAAGGGCATCTCAGTTTTTATGATAATGTAGACTGTGTCAGAGATGAGCAGCTGAGCGTAAAAGATGGGACAATTTACTGGGGTTTAATTAGAGGCTGAGGGCCAAAGGCTGCACAATCAAGCTTTGTTTCTTTTTGGGACAGTCGCTGTCTCTCTCTGTGTGAAGTTCCAGTGTACTTTTGTAGAAGATTTGCATTATTATCTGTTTTTGTCAGTTTAAAAGTTCTTTGTATGTACTGCAATTTATGTACATTGTAATAGGAAAAAGTTATTCTGTGAAAACATTCATTTAAACTAGACAGTGCACTCTTTAAAACAGGTATCTGCCGGCCCAACGCCTCCTACCTCATTAGTTTATGGTGCCAAAGTCTGCTGTTAGTTCAGGCTGAAATTTATGACAGTCATAAAACGCCATGTCACACACACCCACACAGCAGGGTCC
>NW_023339762.1:22353870-22354145 GCF_004916995.1 Morone saxatilis
CATAAAGTGGCCCTACATTTATGATTACCACAATGAGTCTTAGGCGATCCACCTAGGCTTTATCCCTACATAAAATGACACAGGAGTCTCTGAATGTGCGTGTATACATGTTCTTATCTTTGAGCGCACGCTGCTTTAGGTGAGGATCCTGCATGTGTGTGTGTGTGTGCGAATGTTGGGTGTGAATGTTCACCTCTGTTTGTGTCGTGAGATGTAAGACGACACTCCTGCCCTTCCTACTGCAGCCTCTTTTTAGCTCTACTGCCTTTACCCCC
>NW_023339762.1:22354245-22364446 GCF_004916995.1 Morone saxatilis
CCATTGTGGGACTATTAAAGGAATATCTTATCTTATCTTATAGACGATTCCTAAAACAAGAGGACACAACTATAAAGTAAAATAATACAAACATTTAAATTGTATTGCATTTTTCAGTATTCAGCTAACAAGGATTTCTCACAGTGGCTCCCCAAGCTGACATATCTGTATTAACATGTATATCCTGTACATAGTCGACTACTGCTGACCCCCTCACTGGATTTTCAAGCTTGCCTCTTCCCTGTCTTGTTTTTTTCCTGCAGTATTGATAACAGCCACATTTTTCTCCACTTTTGTTTCCAGTGTTTTGTGCCGGGATGGGATCTCCAACAAAACATGCGACACCGCACCGGTAAGATCGTACAGTCAACACGCAGGAGGACAGATATTGTTTTGGTTTCCCTGCACGATAAATGTTGCCGTAGCACTGAGAGTGAACATTGTTATACGGATGTAAAGCTTTTAAACTCTAATCTCCCTGAATGATGATGGGATTTTGTCGGTCTGGTCCCCCACTGTTACGGTCTTATCAAGTCTTATCCTACAAGAATCTGGTCTTACTCCTTAAGCGCCTGGCTAATCTGTCTCTTTTTAATGTCCTGCTGTTAGTAAGGTTTTCTGCAGGCGTGTACTGCACTTACACACATGTTATATGTTAAAAGATACAGCAGGGTTCATTATCCACATGTTTTTTTTTTTACTACAGAACCAACATCCGTACCCCCGGTCGAGAACCTGACTCCCCACTTCCCCCCATCCACGAGCGGCTGGCGTACTTGCGCCCCTCCAGGGAGCTGCTGGAGTTCTACAGACAGAAGATCGCCCAGTTTGACGGAGAACACGAGGAGCTGCTGCAGATGCTGGGGAAATACAAAGGCCTCAGCGATGACCAGGTGAGACACAGCTAGAAGCCGCATGAGACGTTGCTTTTCCAGTGTGTATTAGTAGAGTGTATTCGTTTGAACTTGTCTTCTTTTCCGTCGCGGATATCCTCCTAGCATAAGCTACAGTGGGAGGTGCGACAGCGTGACGGAGAGATCGCGGAGCTGCAAAACGCTCTGAGTGACATGCAGGTCTACCTTTTCCAAGAGAGAGAACAATCTCTGCGACTTTATGCAGAAAATGACCGATTAAAGATCAGGTGGGTGCACAGTTGGTGATTAAACCATAGTAATAGTACATGGTACAAACATACAGGTGTTTCACTTTTCCTGATAAGACAAGACTATGTGGGCACAAGTCAGAGTAAAGGAAAATACCTGTGTGATTGTGCAGGGCCTTTTAATATCTGTCTTTAGTATTTTCTTGCCGTTATTCTTCCAAGCACTTCTGTACATAAAACCATTTAACTATTCACTGTTGTACAGAGAGTTGGAGGACAGGAAGAAGATCCAGCACCTTCTGGCCCTGGTGGGTCCTGATGCAGGAGAAATCACATATATGCACCGGGAACCTCCGCACAAGGTACACACGTTTATTTCACCGTGGACCTTTCACACAGCGAACATTTTGTCATGTCAAACACACGACTTATAGCTCTAATTGCTGTTTAAGGTGTCGCCACAAAAGAGTTTAACATAAAGGTTTGCATGCATACCTTTCATGATATATTTCAGGTCACTATCACACAGAGGAGCGCTGAGTCCAGATTGGAAAATCAGGAAAATCTCAATCTCAGGCCAACAATGCTAAAACCTGCTGTGTCCAGAAAAGGTTTGACTTTTTAATTTTTGCAAAAGCCTTTTCTAACCGTAATAATATTTAAATGTTGTCTGCCATTGTGTGTGCCATTTTTTTATGTCATGTCTGTTTTTAAAGCAGAGAGTAGCAGGAGAACAAAATCAGCAGATGGAGTAAATGGAGAGAGCCTGGAACAATACAAGAGTGATAACCAGACATTGTTACTACAGGTTGGTCTTTCTGAATGCAGGAAATGGAATTTATGTTCCATTCTCTCTCATTACCACCATATTCATTTTTAATACTGGAACGTATAATGTAGGACTGAAAGTTTTCTTTTGTGGTTGATGTTTTCAGGTGGAGGCTCTGCAGGCTCAGCTGGAGGAACAAACCCGTCTGGCAAAAGAGCAGGTAGAGTCTCTCCTGGAGGATCGACGGATTAAAACAGAGGAGGCAAAGGCACAGCAGCACAGAGATCATGAGCGAATCACAGCTCTGACTGACAAGTGGGTCTCCATTTTCAGTTGTTCACTACTTCTGTCGGACCTACAGCTGAGACATGCTTTTTAAACATCCCTTTAATTTTGCTCACTTGTGAAAAATTGGAAATATCACTTTGAATGATAATGTCATACCTCAGGCTCCAGCGAACCCAGAACCTGCTGCATGAGAGCACCAGGGATTTCTTACAGCTAAAGTTCGAGTCGCGGGCTCATGAGAAGAGCTGGATGGTGGAGAAGGACCGACTGCTGAGGGAGCTGGACTCCTGTCACAACCGTCTGAGGAAGACTGGGTCAACCGGTGCCGAGCTGGGCCAAGCGTGGCAGCCCAGCAGCAGCACAGCCCTGCTTCTCCCCCGGCCTCAGCCAGAGTCACAGCAGACTCACAAGGAGGACTTAAAGGTAAAATTGATGTCATTTAATTAATTAATAATGTTTAAATTAGAATATCTATATATTTTAATTTTAATTAATATTTCTGCTGAAGTATCTGTTGTTTGAAATGTAAATAATAATATTGATGACCTTTTTCTTTAATATAAGAGTGTCAAAGGTCTTTTTACTTTTTTATTTACCTTATTTAAATGAATATATTTCATCAGGCAATGCAGGAGGAACTGAAGCAATCCCACCGTCTGGCAGAGATGTACAGGGAGCAGTGTATTACTCTGGAGACAGAACTGGCCCAAATCCGAGAAGAAGGCGATGTGGGCAGGGAAATATTTAAGGTACCTTGGTTGGACTGAAGGTCATATATGTAAAGTTTTCATACACACCTCTGGTCGATTGTTACATATTCTACGGTGATCCCCAAGTGTCTTGTAACTGATATTTTCGACTCTTTGAACCTTAATGCGTGCAGGACCGGTCGGATAAAATGGCCAAGCGTCTTCAGATGATGACTCAGCGTTACGAGGCGCTGGAGAAGAGGAGAGCCATGGAGGTGGAGGGCTTCAAGACGGACCTGAAGCACCTCAGACAGAAATTTAAAGATGTAGAAAAACAACTCCTGAAGGTAAAATTGTGTCTTGAAAATGATTTTTTTCAGTTTTGATCATAAAATCATGTAAAATAATTTCACAGTTGTCGCCTTCCATACTGCTGATATCATAGTTCAGTACATTTAAACGGTTTAACCTGATGTATACGTATCCACTGCTTCAGGCTACTCTGAATATTGGGCCTAACCAGGACATGGCCATCCTGCATGAGGTACGTCAGACCAACGCCAGGACGAAGAAGGTTCAGGGAGAGCTGATGACGCTGAAGGCGAAGATCTATGGACTTGAAAATGAGCTGCGATTCAGCTGAAGAATTCACTGTGATGTCTTGTGTCTGCCTATAGAGGATGATCTATGTGAAGTCTATGTCATGTATGTCTGTGCCACTGTGTTTATTATTGAAACTTAGAATCAATGTTATTTCTATTTTGTACTACTGGACTAATAAAGATGCTTTGCTGCAATGGTTTTTCAATTAAAGAACACCCACCCAGAAGCTTTTTCACAGCAGAAATGTTTGATTTGTCATAGTAGGAGAAGCACAAGTGTTACTTATAACACAAAGGCCTCAGTTTTATTCAGCTGTCCCAGTAAGACATGATAGTGAGTCAGCATGCAAAACCCTAAAACTGAAACAAAATGCTAAATTCAGCCAAAAACTTGTTTTCTTTTTAGAAATATTTCACTTTTAATTTCATTCAATTTAGTATTTATTTGTATTTGTATTTTTGCTCTCTCTTCAGTGTAGTATTTTGTATTTTTTTTTACATTTTACAGTTCATATTTTGCTTGTTTGTGTGTGTTTTTTTTCTCTCTCTGTTATTATTTAATTTTCACCTAAAAAGAGGGGGAAAGGACAGAAAAACTAACATATGTTAAAAAAGATAAGATTTAATTTACCCCACACTGGGGCAGTTTGCAAGTTACAGCAACTCAAGAAACAACACAACATAACACGAAAAGATAAAATAGAAGGTTGTAATAGACATAAAAGGAGCTACTACAAAATATATACTTTATATTTGAACATCACAAAATAAAGTATTAAATAATGTTTTTTTTTTTAAATAATGTTTCAAATATTTAAGTCACAACTTCCAAGCAAATAATTAGTGATTGATTCAGTTTCATTTCTGCAGAAATAAACTCCTCCCACTGTTTCCGGAGGGATAATGTGACGTACTAGTGTACTTATGAGGAAGTTCGTGTCGCGTTTGCGGCTCTGCGCATGCTCATTGATTGCCATTAGAGATTGTGTTTACTGAATGATGGCAGCTTCACTAACAGCATGAGGAGAGAGCCCGCAGTCGGAGTATTGACTCTCACTGTTTGAGATACCATGACCCACTTCTTCAGTCGTCACATTTTGCTTAGTGTGCAAGTTTACTGTCCGCTCAACTAAAGCTAGCTCGGCTCAGTGTTTGTTTTTTTGTTTTGTTTTTTATCACCGTTTGTTGTTTACCCGCCGGCTTTTTACGCACAAGTGCCCGGAGAAATGCAGAGAATAAGGTCTTTGAGAGCCGGTTGGCAGCTGCTGAGATCCAGCTGCGAGGGAGCTGCAAAACAAGTAAACAACTCGCCTTCGGCCTCTCGAAATTATAGCCATGTAAGTAGATGCTTCATTCAAACCTTATTTAAATTAACACAGAGGTGAATTGAGACAAAGTTAAGATGTCCTTTTTGTCTTTTAACAACTGGCTGATGTACTTGTTTCACATTTTAAAAGTTAAAGGGGAAATATATAGAAAGAAACCCAGTGAACACCATGCTGAAGCCAATCTCAGCACACACACACACACACACACACACACACACTGGTGATTAATATGGAGTACAGCACACATTTACAACCACAGTTATTACAATCGTATTCATTCAGTTCACTCATCTGTGAGTTATCTACTCCAATAAAAGTGTGGTGTGTAATTTATATATGTATATATATTGTGGGGAACAAAGTCTCTGCGAGTTAATGAACAACCCTATGTTTTCATACTGCACATGCCACCACAGCTCCCTCCTGAGGGCCCGAACTCCTTTGGACTCCTCTTTGACATCGATGGGGTGCTGGTGCGGGGCAGGACGCCGATCCCTGCAGCCAAGCAGATCTTCAGGAACCTGGTGGACGGCAATGGGAAATACAAGGTGCCCGTGGTGTTTGTCACCAATGCCGGGAACAGCTTGAGGCAGACCAAAGCTGAGCATCTGTCTCATCTGCTGGAGGTGGAGGTAAACTGAACATTTAACACCTTTCATACTGTTTAATGTCAGAGTTTTCCTCCTCTTATATCGGCATTTATCTGTGCACTCCCTTTATCTCAGGTGTCCCCAGACCAGGTGATGCTGTCCCACAGTCCTCTGCGAATGTTTACTCAGTTCCACAAAATGCGAGTTCTGGTGTCGGGACAGGGTCCGGTGGAGGAGGTCGCTCACAAGTATCCTGTCTTAAATCTGAGACTTTGGTTTCTGCCCTCCCTCTGGATGTTGACCTTTTAAAAGTGTGCATGTTCTGTTTATTCAGTGTATTTTTGTTCATGTCCCACTTTGTTATCAGTATTTAATCTTTGTACCCTTTGTTCCCTTGGCTGCCTGACTGTCTCAGCGAGGCCATTTCACAGATGTCTTGCTTTTTTTAAATTCGTCTTGAGGGATTTGAGGGCGTTTTGTCTTTTTCTCATGTGTGGTTTGTCATTAATCCAAGTGAATATGTGGATATTTAAAGCCTTGGACTTTAATCTCTTACTTTCTTTACTCCACAAGTCTCTAAACAACTAAAATAGTGGTTAATACCTTCCTAATATATAAAGAAGTATAGTAATTCATACCTCAGTTGCAAGCCGGTAGTGTCTGGTATCTTCTGTTTGATCTTATGTGTGTTGTAACTCTTGCTCACCTGTGTTTGACTTTAACCTACCAAACTTCAGCCTGGGCTTTCAGGATGTTGTTACCATAGATATGCTCAGAGAGGCGTATCCTCTCCTAGATGTCGTAGATCACAACAGAAGGCCCAAAGACAGTGTAAGTAGTATTAATATTAAAGCCACTGTATGTTTACTTACAGAATAATTAGACATCTTATCAATTGTGTATAATGTCTTACAGATTCCACCCTCCAAAGGCTTACGTCCAATAGATGGTATGTTTCCACATACAGTCCGAGTCTATAATAAACACATGTATGGCCGTCTTTATAGTATTTCCTTCTTCACCTGTTTGCTCCAACAGCTGTCATCTTATTTGGTGAGCCAATCAGATGGGAGACCAACCTCCAGCTAATCGTTGACGTGCTCCTGACCAATGGGAACCCAGACAATGCCTGGAGTTCGATGCAGTACCCTCACATCCCGGTCATGGCCTGTAACATGGACCTGCTGTGGATGGCCGAGGCGAAGAATCCCAGGTGCGGTATGCGTGTGTCACACATTAGTTTGTAATTCACACACTGAGAGATATTATTAAACGCAGTGTTATTGTACTAAATGTTCCTGTCTCATAGGTTTGGACACGGTATGTTCCTGGTGTGCTTGGAGAGCTTGTACAAGAAGGTCACAGGCTACGAGCTGAAGTACGAGGCTCTGATTGGTAAACCCAGCGTGGTGACTTATAACTATGCTGAGCTGCTGATTAGACAACAGGCGGAGAAACTTGGCTGGACCTCACCTGTGAAGACACTGTATGCTATTGGGTGAGTGACTCAGTCATCTCTTGACTTCAGACCCACATTTGACACTTAAAGGTCAGGGTGTAACATTTAAGAGGATCTGTTGGCAGAAATGAAATATGAATACTTCATAGGTTTGTTTTCATCAGGGTATAATCATTTGAAAATAAGAATCGTTATGTTTTTGTTACCGTAGAAGTTTTTATCTACAGAGGGAGTTCTTCTACAGAGGCCTACATGTTGAATTGCCATGTTTCTACAGTAGCCCAGAACGGACAAACCAAACAATGGTTCTAGATAGGGCCTTTTGCACTTTTGCAGCCACTGTAGTTTCTGCTTTGAACTTAGTTTGGTCAAGGGGTTTTTGTTTGGTTGCAATCTGCAGTCTCACCACCAGATGTCACTAAATCCTACTCACTGGTCCTTTAAGCTCCCTCATGACAGTTGCCTTTGATTTTGATTTTATTTATACAAAAAAAAAATGCCATGAAATCCCCATTAATCCAAAATCAGCCCACAGAATCCTGGAGGAACTGTTTAAGAATCATGCTGTTAATCATTCTATCTAACACAAAAGCTTTGCCATGTGTTGTCAATCCATCTCTTTTTTTTTTAGTGACAACCCCATGGCTGACATATACGGCGCCAACCTCTACAACCGCTACCTCCAGGCCTCTCACCGTACCAAGGCCCAGATGCAGGCTAAGAGTGGCGGAGGAGGTGCAGATGCCTTGGCGGAAACGATTGATGACACCCTGAAAATGACATCAGCCGAACTAGGCGGAGCGTCAAGCGTGTTCGGGGAAGAGGAGGACCTTCCCGAGGGATGCAGATCCATCCTGGTGTGCACAGGAGTGTACAGCAGGGACCAGCAGGAGCTGCCCTCAGACCCATCGCACACTGTCACGGAGCAGCAAATCTTCCACGGTCACAGGGACTTCCGCTTTGACCCCAGCCTCACGCAGCCGTCCTTCGTGGTGCAGGATGTAAAGGAGGCAGTGGAGATGGTGTTTCAGGAGGAAGGCTGGCCTCTGGACTAGGATGAGTGTCACCTTATCTCACAGCCGTCCAGTAAAGAGCTCTAACATCCTTTAACTGGTAGTAGTAGACATTTTATGGGTTTTGTTTTAATAATCGATACCCCTGATTATTACAGGGGAGACGTAGCTGTTACTGTGGCTAAGTCTTAGAGCTTTTAAGTGCCATGCAATAAGCTGCAAAAAGCAACAATATGAAGTTTAACGCCAAGTATAGGAAAGTTACACACATTTTAAGTCGGTCATACGTGGTAGTTTTTTAACTCAATACTAAGTTACTGTTGATGTGATGGGCCTAACTAATGTGTGTGTATATATATATGTCAAGGACTCCAGTTCATCAAGTTGGCTGTGTGTCCTTTCTTGTCTTGGCTGTCACTTTTTTTAAGAAGAACTCAAGTGTATCTGTTGAGTTACATGCATTTTTACTACACTCAGACTTTTATAAATGATCTGTTCAAGTTCATGGATGAGAGTTCAAACATAGCAACACTTTCAGCCAGATAATGTCATCTGTGATGTGACAAACAACGTATTGTCCAGATTTTATACTTTGCACAACACTCTACAGAAGTGGGTCATCTTTCCTTTCCAAAATATACACCCTCCCCAGCAGGTCTTAACTAGACCAGTTCTGCTGTTTGTTTTTACTGCTATCATATTTCAGCTTGATTTGTTCTTAAACTAGGGTGAATGCATAACCACTAATGCTGATGAGATTAAGTTGCCAGGTTTCAGTTTAGTACCTCATGAGTTTCGATTTTAGCCTTTAATTCAGAGTATGTTCATTTTATTTTAGTGCTATTTTGTGAAATTATCAGAATTATACAAAGTACCACAGAAATGAAAAAGGTGCTATTTTTCTGCAAAGTGGTTTTAGTTATAAAAATCTTATGAATGGTTCATGTGAATGTCTGTATTCAAGGACTTTTGTGGGAGAAAAAATAAAGTATAGTTGCAGCACCAGTAAAAATGTCATAACGTGCTGGTTATATTTGTAACTGACAGGTATAACAGGGTGTCATATGCAGGTGTCTAATTGCAGATTAAAACTATGGAACTCTGGAAATGTACCGTGAAAGCCATACTGCATGAAAGAACAATTAAAAAGGATGAGAGACACAAGCAGAGGTGTGGTTCGTAATGCTCGAGTCATTATCACATTCAACAGCACTTAACCTCACAAGAATATTACAAAATACATTTTACAAGCAACCGCCATTTAAAACCTGTGTTACTGATACTACTAACTGTATAAATATTAAAGGTCAAAACATATACAAAACATACATCCACACACACACACACACACACAATTCCACATACTCTATGTAGTTTCCCATAAAACAAAGCTTCTGTAAATAGCCTTCCTTCCTAGAGAAACTTTTCAATCACACGTCAGGTTGCCACCACCGGTTTTCAAACAAGCCTTAAACATCACCACTCAGCACCCACACTTCTTATCTGAAGACAGGGTGCCATAGACTGGGTGGGAGCTGTTATTGATCATGAACTGAAGCGAGTCTTGAGGGGCCTCGTCTGTGATGGTCATGCCGTTGCGTGCTAGCAGCTCCCGGGCCATGAGGATGAAGGCTGCGTCCACGTTCTGGGCCTCCTTGGCTGAGGTTTCCAGAGCAGCCAGCACGCTGTTGTTTTCTGCCAGAGTGCACGCATCCTCGAACAACACCTGCCTCTGAGCGTGGAGGTCTGATTTATTACCTGCAGTGACGAACAGAACAGGAAGTGTTGAAAACAAAAAGTGGAGCAGATATCTGACAGCTATCATGTTAGTTAGAGCTAAATGCTGAGCACCTGGCAGGTAACACGATCAAAGGAGCAAATCACCAAAGGCACAATTTAAAAAAAGTGCTTCCATTAAAAATTATTTTTATTATCAGTATCTGACGTTATTTTGTCTGTAAATGTCAGACAATTGTGAAAAATGCCACAATGTCACAAGTTGCCAGAGCTCAATATTCATAATCCTTGTTTCCTTCGCCAGCAGTACAAACCCTAAAGTATTCCATTTACTATTATATATGACAAAGAAAAGCATGAAATCCTCACATTCAAGGAGCTAGAAACCAGATAACACATCAGCATTTCTGTTTGAAAAATTACATAAATTACTAACTTATTTATAACAAATTTTCTAACAGAGAAATGCAGCAAAACTTCACTCTGGAGAATTGGAGTTATTGGTTAATGAAATACTTAAACAGTTAATAGATAAACAAAAGAAAGTACAGGGCGGTAGTAGCTCAGTGTGTAGGGACTTGGCTTGGGAACCGGAGGGTCGCCACAATATGGAGTGTGGACTGG
>NW_023339762.1:22364585-22364710 GCF_004916995.1 Morone saxatilis
CCTGTGTGTGTGTATAAAAAAGTGTAAAGAAGGATTTCCCCAACTGGGGATTAATACAGTATAAAATATATATATTATATTTAGAAAAATATAAAGACTATTAGTTTCTAAAAAAAAAAAAAAAA
>NW_023339762.1:22364810-22404829 GCF_004916995.1 Morone saxatilis
TTTCTAAAAAAAAAAAAAAAAAGATACACCACTATGTGTCCTTGCTTTTTATAGCTACAACTGCAGCGTAGGAGCTTGTTTTGTCGTTTGCTGACATAAAACCAACTTATTTTCATTCTGCTTACCAATGAGGATGAGCACCACGCTGGCAGCTCCATAGTGCTCCACCTCCCTGATCCAGTGGGGAACAGATTCGAATGTGGTGCGGCGTGTGATGTCATACGCCACCATGGCCCCATGGGCACTGCGGTAGTAGCTCTGAGTTATGGTGCGAAAGCGCTCCTGTCCCGCCGTGTCCCACACCTGCATCTGCAAGTCAATACCATACTATTACGAGCTACTCGCGCATGCTGACGTTCTCATTGAGCAATGCTCGTGTGTACACAACCAAAAACTAATCAGCATAACGAGACATCCAAGCAGTTACCAAATCAACACACCCAGAAAGCTAACACACAGATGAAATCATTTGCCACTCCTCTTTCTCTCAAGGAACAAAAACTTTTATTAACTGCAACAAGCAGCAGGGATTATTTACTTTAAGACCACAGTGAGAACATAGACACATCTCCATGTTGATTTAATATATTACAGTATACCCATAATAAAATCAAATGGTCCCTAATGTGGCAATGATTGATTGTTATGAGCATGAATAAAGGAACAAACTTACACATGATGAAATAAGAGTTAAAAGAAGAACAGGGTCACCTACCTTCACCTTCTTGCCATCGATTTCCAGGGTACGAACAGTAAAGTCGACCCCGATGGTGTTTTGCTGCTTCTCCATGAATATGCCAGACTTGAAGCTCTGGACCACACAGGTCTTCCCCACATCTGAGTCCCCAACCAGGATGATTTTAAAGAGAAAGTCGAAGGAGTCCTCAATCTCTGGGCCTGCAGACTGCATGGTGAAGGGAGGAATATTTACACAAAAACACACACACTGAGGCTGAAACTATATCCAAGACCTCTGTGCCCTCTATGCAACAGAACTGGTTCCTTCCAAGTTGTGTAAATAATAACTGAGACTATTTACAGAAACAGCAGTCACAACCTTGTCAGAAAAAGGGGCAAATCATGTTTACACCAGCTGTAGTGCACCCATACGGTTCCAGCTGACTGTGTGTGATCCAGAGATAAAGTCGTCCCAGTCAGAGGTTAAAAATTATCTTTTAAATGCAGTTTTTATTCTAACAGCTCGTGTCTTCTGCCATTTTTCACCTAATTCACAGACTCAACTCAGCAACCAACAGAAATCAACTCTAAAATCAACGTAATGACCCCATAGCAGAGTAAAAGTAAGGATCCAAAAGTTATGTTTCGTCATCCTGTACTTCCTTCCATGTCTGTGTTACACTATCGGCCACATTCTTCAAGTCTTAAAACACAACTGCAGTTCTGCCCTTCAGACTGTCACTCTCTGTGCCCTCTACACCTCTCCCCACTCACTTTCATTCTGGGCTTATAAAGAAACGCCTCCTACCTGTCTCGGTAGGTGTGATCTCCAACTGCCAGCCCACCTGCACCACTGCATCTTGGGATATGGATTTTCTATTCAGGCTCTGTAATAGGACACAATACCTGGAAGGGGCAGAAATAACACATCGTTCATTACCAAAAGTACTGACTCAGGCATTAAGATTACACATATTGAGCTCTATTTGGTTTTATAACTAACTGGTTAAAGAGCTGGAGGCTGACATTGAACAGAGCCATGTTTCTTTATATAGACAGCTCTTGCTAACAAGGCTCAGTGTGCAAATACCCCAGAGCAAACAGCTTAAACGACTCCTGCGATTTAACTATTCTTGACAGAATGTAAACACTTCACGTCTTTGTCTTAACAGCAGTTCTTTGGACCCTGAATGGGTTGGTTTTTTTTTGTCCACTTACAAATGCCTTTCATTATTAGCCCCCCTCCCTCGCTGACTACTGTCAACTAACACATTCCAGAGCAGACTACAGACACGGCAGACAGACTGAAAGGATGTAGTTAAAGACTGGTTAATCTAACAAAGTGTAATTGAAATATATTTTACCTCAGGCTGCATACACAGTGAGATGTTAACACAGAATGAACACACTGCTCTGAATCTGAATCAGTCTCTCCCTCCCTCTCTCCACCCCCTCACTCGTTTCTGTCGTCATCTCAGCCCATAGAAGAACAAGGCACAGCTGGACGCAGAACAATGTGTGAGTGTGAGGGGCACTTGACCGAGCTGGGTCTATCTTTGGCTGTGACCACCAACCACCTTCTTTCTGTAGTGTGGTTGTCTCTGGTTGATGCCTTATTAAATGCAATAAAAGGCAGCTTTGTTGACCACTTAGTGGTGGCACAAATAAGACAAGCACACGAGGGGAAAAGACAATGAATGTGCCTCTTTTATATCAAATAGTTCAATTTATAATACAACATAGAGTCCATATGTATGGTATGGAAGTTGACACACAAGTATCAGAACAAACTATAAACATCTTTGACAAGTCATGTAAAAATTCTAAATCCCAAATATTAATACATCCTTACATATAAACTAATCTGAGCTAGTTAATCATTACAAAATCAATCCAGTGTACAACAAAAAATAACTATAACTAAAATATACATATGGTAGCATGTCTAATTACCACAACCATATTAGATAACAGCAATACATCAGTGATTCAGCAGAGTCTCTGTGCTGTGGTGGTGCGGATGAGTCGTGCTGAAATCATAATTGAGCCGTAGCTAAGCTACTGTATCAGTCACAGACGTCAATCTGCTGTGTCATCTCCTCTGCACCAACTGTCCTGTAGAGTTTTTCAGTCTAAAAGAAGTGCTGAGGCTCTGCTGGCATTTCCGTTGTTTCTGAGGTTTCTTGCCAGACGTCTTGTTCATCGGCGGTTCTGGAGGAGGGACGGGAATCGGTTTCCAGGGGATTGGATTGTAGAAGCTGGGTGGTGGGTAGGATTTGTCGTAGGGACCTTGAAGAAATCAAACCAATACTGATACATTACACATATCCAATGAAACTAATGAGCTACAATCACATTTAATGGAGTCTGAAACCAACAGTTTTATTGCTACTGCTCCTGGATGACGAATTGCATGAAACAGATTTTAAATTGTTCAATTAATCCAAAAACGAAACATAAAACATAGTTAATAATTCCCAGATGTCTGAAATGACTTACTTGTTGGGTAGCAAGGTGATTTGGGACTCGCTCTGCATTTTTCATTGGCTTTTGCCACCCATTCCTTAAACCTCTCCTCTGCCCTCGTGCGGCGCTCTTTCTCCTGCTGCTCCTTCAGGGCAGCTTCCTCCTGACAAGAAAAAAGGACCTTTCAGAATCTGGCAGGAATAACATTTAACTTATTCTTATTAAAAGCAGAATGACTTTAAAAAGATCCACATTACTTTCTCCTTCTTTTCCTTTTCCATTTTTTCTTGGTTCTTCTTCTGCAGCCAGTTTTTGTACTTTTGCTGAGCTTTCTCTTCAATCTCCCTCTGTTTTTCCTGCTGCCTCTGTATCTCCTCCTCTTTGCTCTGGTTTACAAGTTGCTTGTACTTTTCCTGGGATTGCAAGAAGAAAACAAATAATAGACATGTCAGCATTGGACTGTTTGAGATCACTGGGGCAAAAGTCTGACCAATTACAGTCAATCTGCTATGGTGCTTTGTGTGGTTTGAGTTTAAAAGGAGCAGCTGTCTACCTGTTCTCTTTTCATCTTTAGCCATTCTTGGATCCTCTCTTCCATGACAAGCTTTTTCCGTTCCTGCTGCCTTTCTTCTCTTTCTTTCTTTTCCTTCAGTATCCGCTCCTAATTCAAAGAATGTAAAAGACAGGATGAGACTCAGAGAGGATGCAATAAGACATTTGGGAGAAAAAATATTTATGAATAAGAGGGGGGAAACTATGACTAGCCTTGTACAGAAAGCAAAGGAAAGTAAGCACTGCTGCAGTTATACAGCGCCATAAATAATAATTCAACTTGCCTCCTCTGCTTTCTTTTCCAATTTGAGACGTTCTTCCTTGGCTTTGGTCACCAGCCACATTTCCCATGCACTGAGATTAGGTGAGCCTGCAGACTCCACAGCTGCAGTCACCATCTGCTCTGAACGTGTTCTTGGTAGCTCACATCTGAAACAAAAACAGATCGAAAGTTATACATATTCTACTCTATTCTACTGTCACATTTTGTCTCTATGAATAATGCCCTCAATGGTGTTTGACTCAGTTCATAAGCAGGGTTCCCACTCTTTTTAAGAAATCATTTTCCAGTTTTCTTGAAAATACAGGACAGCACTTACTTACAAATAGTTATATAATTTACTGGTAGATATAGTATTGACGCATTTAACCCCAGTTTTCCTCCTTTGTTAATGATGCAGGTTCATGATGAAGTGTCTCAGGTTCATGACAGGTAGGTGGTCAGTGTGTTTGAGACACCACATTAATTCACTTGCTGGTTTTTCCAGTTTTCCTGTAACATTACTTCGGCCACAGCCTGAAAGTAACAGCTCAAATTAAGCAGAATGTATTTAATTTTACATAAAATGAATCTTCTTACCTGTTATCCTATTAAAAGAAGCAGAAAGTGGTTGTTGCACCTACAATTAATACTGTGCACGTCTTAATACATTAAAAAATATAGTTATTTCCAGGATACTTGGACATTTTAACCAATCTTCCAGCTGTTTTCCTGACTGTGTGTGGGAACCTGAGGACCTCAAACTCAGCAGTACCTGAGCGGTGAGTCGTCGCTCTGCTGAGCCCGGCCGCCCTCCACATCCTCATCGCTGTCAAAACTATCATGATAGATGGGAGAAAGCAGAGAAAACGTGTCCTCTTCGTCGGAGAGGACACCGTCGTCCAAGCCCCTGGAGGTGTGCACGTCTTTCCCCAGGCTGGTTTTAACAGGAGTCGAGCTGAAGCCATCGGACGCGGACGCAGGACAGGTCGGCATCTTCCCTCCGGACATTACAAACCGACGTCTGCTTGGGAGATAAAAACACACACACAACGTCGGCACATGAGTTTTAAGTTATGCGTGAGTTTGGGGCCGTTATCTGTAACACAAACGTCCCATAAACCTTCAGGCACAATAAAGAAAAACAAGTTGTTTACACGGTTAGCGAAGTTGGGGCTAGCGCTGGTTAGCTGGTTTAGATTTGGCGTTTAATGCAGGTTTAATGCTGAACATGTGCTCCCTCCGCGGTGTACGCGGTGCGCACTGCTCCCAGCTAACTATAAAACAACTCTGAACATTTAGTGAGCTACCTTTGTGCGTATATTTGAAGAAAAGTCTCGCTGTAGTCCTCGTCTCGTTCACCGACGCTGCGACTGATCCGCTAACGACTCCTTTTCCCATGATACACCGCGGCCCCACGCTCAACTGGACGCTGTTTCTGTAACCATGGCGATGCCCGACGCTACGCTGTTTCTGTAGCCATGGCGATGCTCGACGTTACGCTGTTTCTGTAGCCATGGCGATGCTCGACGTTACGCTGTTTTGTTTTTTTTGCGAAAGAAAAAAAACAAACTGATAAGTTGAAGAGACAAACGTCAATCAATCAATCAATCAATCAATCAATCAATCAATCAATCAGACACATAAATACCCAAAGTGTCTTTGTAATCATTTAAAACACGAACTAAGGAAACGCTGTCTCATTAAACAGGGGAAAATGACAACTTAAAATAGGAAAAAAGGCTCATAATACATCTGAATGAAAAGTATAAATAGTAGTATAAAAAGTAATACAACTGGTTAAAATGTTTAAATAAATAGACACAGCATCAGAATAATAAAAAATACATCAAAAAGTACAATTATCTGCTAAAAACATATTAATAATGATTAATAATAAATATACGCCACCCCATAGCTAAATAAATGATACAAATAAGTAACGTTAATGCTATAAAAAATATTAATATTATTTTTTATTATTAAATTATTATTTATTATTTTTTAATTAATATACATGTTATATTATCCCACACTTCCTATCCAGTATGTTATCTTATATTGGTACTTTTATGTTGTTATTTACATCTTAATATGACTTAGGTTTGGAGTTATATATAGACAATTACAATAAATCTTTTTTTACATTTTGAATCTCTTAATTTTAAGATTTCTTACAATTTTACCTCGAATTAGGGATGTTTTCACTGACTTTCTACTGAAATATACACATTTTAAACATCTGAGGAGAATATTTAGACCCACAGAAAATAATCTTGTTTTATATTCTTAATTTTAGTGATAAAGATTTTGGTCACACTGAACATTTCTGAGTAAAAAAATGTAAAATAAACCATTTAGATTATATTTGTTGTTCATATTTCTATGTGAACAGGTACTCTTATATTCTAGTGTTATTCTGGTCAGTGCTTCCTTGCTGTGTGTTTTGTTGCTTGTGCTCCGGACAATATGTTTACACCCTTACTGTAATAACAGGCAGTTGTTGTCCGTAGCAGGTCTGATCCAGTTGAAGTCAACCTGTCCGTGCACTCTGTCTCACTCCCACTTAACATTATCAGTCTAATTACCAGCCGGCCCTTCCAAAATGTGCTTGTATACCGAAGGGCTGCTTTCACAAAGAGATGTGGCATTTTGTGAGTGTTTGTAAGCAGCGGTAAATTAATTTGTGTCTTGTTTTATGTGTTTTAATGCTGAAGCCCACTGCCTATGGGCGACATGGTGTGTTCTTGTTGTTGTTTACCATTTTTAAATTAATTTTTAGTATTTTAGACAGACAACAGACAGGGTTTAACATAGGTAAGATAAAATGCTTGACATTGTATAAAAAAGGAACTAAAAAAGACATTGTAGTATAAAATTTATTTTGTCCATTGAAATCATAGAGGCCCTTATGATCTGTAAAGCCAGGGGATTTTTGGTTACTCAATTATAACCAATCATCCTTAATGTACTTTATATCACTGGATTGGAAAAGATGGAGCTAATTTTACTGTATGTATAATATGTATAAAAATACATAATAATTATTACTATTAGTTATATTTATTTGCTGATTATATTTTGTTTTAATAATCTGAATTTACAACTAAAAAGCTGTCAAATGAAGTCAAGTAAAAAGTGTAATATTTTCCTGTTGTCGAGTATAAAGTAACATAAAATGGAATTACTCAAGTAAAAAATACCTCAAAAGTTCAGTACTTAATCTACTTAATTACTTTCGTCCACTACTCTGTATAAGTCATTAATTAAACAAACACTGACCACATGTCTGTATCCTGTTGGTAATTATAGAAATATTTCTGGGTCACTCTCTACATCACCCCCATCCATCAACTCCTCCTGGATACAATTTTGCATAATGTGTCAGATCCCTGTGAGGCGTCCACAGTTCTGAGTAAGATGATGACACAGGGGGATAATCAGCCACCAGCACGTGCAGAATGCAGGTAGGTGTGTCTGATGCTACGTGTCTCCAGTCCAGCTCCAGTCACACCAACGTGAAGGATTCCAGCTCTGACCTCTGCTGCTCCTATCCTTGAAGGGGCCTTCAGAGCTCTGTGTGTGGTTCAGTCAAGCAGTCCAGCAACCAGTTCTCTGGGGAAGGTGGTAGGTTGATGGGGGACATCCAGAGGCTGCCGGAGGGCAGAAGCCGACTGCGCCGACTCTCCCGGACCCCTTGTCCAGACCAGGGACCACCAAGGAAGTCACGCAAGAAGCTCCAAGTTATCATCTGTGTACTGCTTGTGGAGCTGTGTGAAAGATTCACTTTCTTTGGGATTGTATGCAACATGATTCTCTTCTGCACTGTGAAGCTGGGCTATGATAACTACCTGGCTGCGACAGTCAACCTGTGCTTCATAGGAGCCAGCACCCTGACCCCCGTTCTGGTTCGGTGGTTCTCAGAAACCTGCTTGGGAAGGAGCAAGGTGCTCTACTTGTGTGCTTTCCTTCATTTCTTTGGTAAGAAACAATGAGTTAAAGGTTGATGAAATGTTGTCTAATGCAGTGGTTCCCAACCTTTTTCCTTAAGGGACCCCTTTTCTATCATTTAGTAAATTGAAGTGACATATTTTATGGATATTTATTATATTCAAAACTGTACAATTAACCCAAATACAGTGAACTCATCGTAAAGCAGGAAATTTTGTGTAAAACTTTGAGTTTTGAGCACTGTTTAGGCAACTTTTTATACAATTCTCTTTTTATTTTAAACAATCATACATACTTAATAGACTTATTTCTTCAAATTCACAGTTTTCTTGTCCTTGCCGCTTGGCCATTATTCTATCAGACAAGTGACTTTACTTTGCATTTACTTTTCTTCATAGAAGTGAACCAAACGCTGACATATAGGCCTACAAGTTTTCTTACACCCCTTAAAGTCAAGAAGGCCTTGCAATCCCATATGAAGTGTTAGAGACCCTTAGTGGAGTTCCCAACCTCCAAGTTGGGAACCATTGGTCTAATGTCATCAAATTTCTATATATTTTTTAATTCTGTAAAAATATCAAACAATATTTTATGATATTTTCTCACTTTTCTTTAATTCAATTTTGACTTTTTTTTCAAAGCCAAGAAAAGGAAGTAAATTTGGTTGGCTGGGAGGGATAGGGTTCAAATCTGCCAGTTTAAAATACATGATATTTATCTGAATGTGTGAAATGAACAAGGAAATGGCACATTCATCTGACATAGTGGTCATTATGATTCTTTACTGTAAGCTCATTTCAAGAGCCTTAGTAATTCTGTTTAGGTGCTTAGTCATGGCCCTGCTTCCGTGAAGTCACACTCTAGTTCGAAATCTAGCTGTAAATGACTTCCACCTGTCAACATACTTTCAAGGCACAGCCATGCTGCCGGTGGTGGCGTTCCCATTTGAAGATTTCTACATAGACACTCATCACATGACGCACCAGCTGGAGCATCGGGAGCAACAGATCTTGTTCTACACCGGCCTCCTGGCTGCTGCGCTGGGCATTGGCGGCATCCGGGCCATCCTCTGTCCCATGGGGGCCTACAGCCTACAAACCTACAATCAGCATCAGCTCCTGTCCTTCTTCAACTGGTGGGTGGTGGTTGCCTGAATCTGAATACAGTCACTCACTTAGTCCAGTCCGTTAATATTGTTACCATGTTGTGTTTAATCATCATTTGAGAGGTTCTTTACACTTTTACAGTTCAGTTATTCTGCATGGAGATAATATAAATCAGAACATTGGACCAAAAAAGGCCAAATTGCCATCCCTAGAGTGGCTCAAAAATCTACTCATATATTATTCTGTGTCATCTACAATCACATGCTAATGAAATGAAGAACTTGTGTGTGTGATATTTGTTTTATTTATGTTTAGGTTCTACTGGCTGGTCAACTTGAATTCTACCGTGGTGTTTCTGGGCATTGCTTACATCCAGCAGTCTGTGGCCAAAAATCTGGCCTTCCTCATCCCCTTCACCTCTGTGCTGCTTGCTCTAATCGCCATACACATGATGCGGAACAAACTCACCTATAAACCCAATAGAGGTACAATGCATGAAAAAAAAGACATAAAAACAGGTATTCAGACAATACTTGTAAATATACATGAACCATCTTGTGTCTGTCATAGGTGGATTGTTACTGACCACACTGGGAGTTTTCCTGAACTCTCTCAAGATGTGCTGCCTCCACTATCGCCATCTGAGTGGAGATGTAACATCTTGGCTGGACCGGGCCAAGGAGAACAATGGTGGCCGTTACAGCGAAACACATGTAGAGAACGTCAAAGTCCTGGCCAAGCTCTTCCCTCTTCACGGGCTTCAGCTGCTGTACAGAGCCTGCGTCACACAGGCAAGTCACTGGGAATATAATCGGTCTTTATAAAGCATGAAAAAGGATCATTTCCATGAAGAACATGTTTCCTACAGATTCCCTCAGGTTACTACATACAGACGATGAACTCAAACCTCCATCTGAATGACCTCCTGTTGCCCATCGGTGCCATGAATGTGATCAGCATCCTACCTCTGCTGCTCTTAGCCCCGCTGATCGAGTGTGTGATGACTTGCTACCTCTCCATGGAAAAAACTCCTCTGGCACCTGCAAAAGTCATCAGTGAGTATTTCTATGTGCAGATCCCTTACTAATGCACATATAATTGTAATGTGTTCACCTAACATACCTATGTCTCTCTCGCTCATCTGCCTCTCTCATCCTCCCTCTTTCCTCCTGTAATTATTCTGCAGCCCCCTCTCTCATCACCCCTCCCCTGTCCATCCTCCCCTTCCAGCTCTGGGCCATGCGTGTGCCACTCTGTCAGTCCTGGTGGCAGGTTTGTCTGAGCTATATAGGAAGACATACCCTCTGGTGGAGCAGACTCTGTCTGGAAAAGTTCTGCAAGTGTCGGCCATGCCGTGTTTCCAGCTGGCTCCTCAGTACATCCTACTCGGTCTCGCAGAGGCTCTCGTCACCCCTGCATGTGAGTAACCGACTCCAGTATTTATTCCTTTATCTTACATGGTGCATCTTTCCTAAAATGTTGACACTTTCCCCTGGTCAGAGATGTCACAAATACGCAGCAGGAAAGACAATCAAACATTTCTGCTGTCACTTTCTCTCTGGCAGGTTCCCTGATTTCTTTCCAGCTGACCCCGAGCCACATCAGAGGGATCTCCCTGCACTTCCTCACTCTGTCCTATGGAGGGGGCTGCTTCCTCGGAGCTTTCATTATTCAGCTGGTGTACTTCATCTCTGGAGGTAAAATGAATACAAATACAAACAAAACAAAACAAATTATAGTGACACTGGAAAGTGATTAAAAATCAAGATGTCTGATATGACCACAGTGATACTCGATTACAGGTAACTTCTACCCAAACACACTGCATGATGGGAATCTTGAGAGATTCTTCTTCCTCCTGGCCACACTGATGGCTATAAACACCCTTGTCTGTTGGAGGGTATCTTACAGGTACAGCATTACCTCTAACTACCAGTACTATTAAGTGGAATACAAGTTACAATTAGATTATTTTTAATTGCACATAAAATAAACACTTTTATGTATGGATAGCAGTGTGTGACCCATTGTCAGGTCCATTACAGTCCATTGTGGTATTTTCAACAGACATTTTGTGGGGAATTTCAGCAGGCATGTGTGTTTCCATAGTAGTTTAATATAATAAACCACTGTTAAATGGTATAAACATATCCTTTCTCTTGCTTTAAAAGGTTGTGTATCACGGCCCTAAGTGTGTTTTCTTGTCTCCCTGATGTTGTCCAGGTACATAGACCTGAGTGTGCAGGGTAAAGCAGTAACCATCAGCCCTCTGACTGAGAAACTGCTGCATTACAAGGCCTGTCTGCGCTTCTACGACACTGTGGATCGCTCCTACACAAACACCTCCATTGAATCTATTTTATGACTGTCTTTATTGTGATCTTTGTCAGCGGTGCTGGCGTGCATGTCATGTCAAAATCTCAAACTCGGGAAATTGTGGGCTGAATTGTATGAAATACATGGAATTTAAATATTTTTGTTGTTTTTATAGTAACTGCATATACCATTTCACTTACTGAATGTCCTATTATGTTCTTCTTCTTTTGTAGCATGGGCTGTGATTTATGTAAATAATAGCAGAAATGATAAATTATAGACATATCAATAGCAAAGCTTCCTTTATTTGAGTTGATTAAATTAAAGTAAAGTCAGTCGACTGTTGATTTTCTGATGATTAAAAACACAGAATATGTAGAACACTAGTTACAATCATCAAGGATTAAAACACATAAAAGTCTTAAAGACTTATTTCCACTGCAGTTCTCCAACATACAACAAAAGACACAACTACACTATAACACCATGTGGCACAGCCTACATGTAAACTCAACATCTCTCATCATAGCATAAATCAGACTACAACTTACTAAAAAACTTCAAGTTCACAGTTGATGTGAGGCTTGAATAAGGATTATTCCATTGTAAAGCATAACGCACAGAATAAAGTTTTCAACCAGCAAAGTTTCAAATGAAACAATATAAAGTTTGTTGGATTAGCTCGTAATAAAAAGAAAAAAGATATTTTTTTGAACCCTCTTCTTAACTGTTTCAAGCTTTCTAAGTTAGACTCAACATGTGTAAACGGATGAAGTTTAAAGATTATCTTCTGTTTTGTGTCTGTTAGAGTTTATTATCATTGCTATGAACACTGGCCTTAAATTTGGTAAATAACAATAAAATGTAATTAGCCATTTCTGAAAAGCTCTTCAGAAAGATATTTTGATGCGCTTTTTAGCAACATTTAAGAGGAAAAAAAGCCAAAATATAATAAAAGAACTTTCATTTTCCACTTTTTGATTCATAATCAAGATTCTCAATCAGTCCAAAATCATCCATATATGTTGCCTAATTTCTGCATACATATCTCTCACGCACACACACTACTTTTTTCTATCCTTAAGTCATAAATGGCAGCCAGTCTTGCAGCTACCGTCTTTAATGTGGACTGGCTCAGATGTTGCATATTCTCAGTGTTGAACCTAAATCAACAGAAAAACCAGGATATAGAGGTTCAGTGAAGGTGGTCTGGATTTGGTGCAGCAGCGTCAACGTCTCAGTGTCAGAAACATTGTAGAAGGCCAGTCTTCCTTCTTCAAAATCAAGGTGTACGCCTACTCTGCGGGAGCGAGCTGGAGGAATTTGGCCTTTGTGAAGATTATTGTGCCAAAACCTGCAGCCGGACGAAGAGCACGTTAATTTCCAGGAGAGACCATTGTGGCCAAAACAGCACTCTTTGCCCAAACCCTTTCTTTTAATGCCTTTGTATGACACGGCCAAATCGACAACGCCACCGTCCCACTCCACCTCCCAGTAGTGGCTCCCTTCAAGGCCCTTTTGGCACAGAGCCTGGTGATTGAAGGTGAATCTGTCAGGGTTATCAGGGTGAGCCTGGTCCCTGCCACCCCACGATATCTCTCTGTTTCCATCAGACAAGCAAAGACATGCTGCTACTGTGTTGGGATCCACCTCTATTTTGGAGCCTGCAGGAACATAAGAAACATTTAAAAGCTTTCATGTATATTTGTGCTGGTATTTATGCAAAATTAATTAACCTTGTGCTTAATCTTACGTTTGGTGAACAGGTCTGTCCTTGATGTTATTTCCTTACGTAGCGTTGGCTGTTTTGACACTGTTATGAAAAAAAAAATATATGAAAAATATATGAAATTTCCTCATTCTCTCTGTACAACAACAGGAAATATACTAAGCAGACCAGACGGGTATCAACAAGGTTTAGAGATCAAAACTGGACAAACTTACACATATTTTCTTCAGAATGAGCGACTAATTCATTCTTTCCTTTGTTGCACACATTTTTCAGTTTATCTTTCTGTGCAGTGACAAACTCTGTCAGCGTGTCAGGTCTTTCCTGCGAGTCTGTGAATGCAGGGAGGTCACCCAGGGCCTGGAAACCCTGCACAAAGCCAATAAATACATTGTGTGATTAAAAATACCCAACATTTAAATTAAATTTAGAGGCATAAAGATTAAAAATGGCATACACTTTCAAAGACTCTATAACTGAAGGGCTAGAAAACATGTCCTCACCTGAAAGAACTGAATGAGGTCCTCTGTTTGTGAAAGCTGGTTGAGTTTATCCTCTCTCCTCCTCAGCTCAAGCACTTCACGCGTCAGTTGCCCGAGACGACTGTCGGTCCAGTCCACTCCAGCTTTCTCTGCTTCTCCAACTTTCTCTCTCATCTGAGAGCACTTCTTCTCCACAAAAAGGGTGTAGAAACGAATGTGTTCAGCACACCGTCGCTCAAAGTCGTCACACGCCTCCCACGCGGCATTCTTGTAAGAAACATGCACCGTTTGTCCAGTTACGACGGGTGATGAAGGAAAGTTCTACGGCATTCATTCTCTGTATGTATTTGTTCATGTTTAACAGAGGCTTTAACCTGAGCTAGGCCATACAGCAGTTATAGCAAACATACAGGCTAAGTAGTATAAAAAAGTATATATTTGTTTATTTTTGAATGCATTTGTACTGGATTACTAACTAATGCACTAATGTGCAAAGAAAGGAAGGAAAACAATTGCCTAACACAGTTTACACCCATTTCCTCTTTGTAGGGCAGCTTTGCCTGTTAACAGGAGTTACTAGGATCTTTGTCTTATATCAATATTTAAAAATAATAAAAACATTTACTGATGAATACAGGAAATACTTATTCGTATGGATGTCACGCACTTTTATAGAGTCTGCAGCCTGCCTCAGCTCTGCCATCTTCCTCTCTGAATTCATCACTCTGTCTGCGATTTCTTGTTTATTCCTCTCCAGTTGTCTCTGTTGAAACACAAATCCAGAAGCTTTTCAGAACCTGTTACATTAAAAGGACAGGACCACAAATCACTTCAGCGTGGGACTTACCTGCATTTCACCCCGCTGTACTGCAACTGCCACAGTGTCGTGGCCTTTGTGCTCATCCATCAGACACAGCAGGCATATGAACTGCTGATCAGTGTGGCAGTAAACCTCCAGAAGTTTGTCATGACGGCCACATATGCTGTCTTTGATCCTAGCGGAGGCTTGAATCAGTTTGTGTTTTTTTAATGGTGGCACCTCAAAGTGAGGCTTCAGATGAGTCTCACAGTAAGAGGCCAAGCACATGAGACAGAACATGGAAGCTTTTCTTTTTCTCCCCGTGCAAGCGTCACACTGCACATCACCTGGTGCAGTGTAGGTGTCACCAGCTGCAGCACCGGTTGCCCTCCTGTGTTCCTCCAACAGATCAGCCAGAAGTGTGTTCCTCTTCAGATCAGGCCTCGGGTGGAAAGTCTGCCTGCACTGAGGGCAGCTATAACTTCTTCCTCTGTTATTATTCCTATCCCAGAAGGCATTTAGGCATTTTATACAGTAACTGTGTCCACAGGCTGTCGTCACTGGATCCTCCAGTAACTGTAAACATATGGAGCAGTCGAACAGTTCCTGAGTGTTAGCCATTTTCTCCCGCTCAGACTGACGGAGTTACTTTCATTCTCTCTGAAGGAGGAGTGGCTTGTTGGCAGCCTATGGCACAAACACTGACTGTGCTGTCTGTGTGAGTGTCTACGGGAGAGGATAAGGACCACAATTTATTTGAGTTCATAATTCTAACTTTATTCTCGGACTTCATTCTGTTTTTCTTTTACTTTAAACTCAGAACTCAATTCAAAGTTTCAAACGTGGCTCTATGTCAGTGGGAAACAAAGTAGGCTACATAACATTATCAAAGTTAAACATTAACTGGAAGAGTCAAAGTACTCAACTTTAGTTAATTACACACTGGAGACCTTTAAAACATATTTAAAGTTACTCTAATGAATATTTTTATATAACCAAGGGATATCCAGTGGTGTTGTGCAGGGTATGCTTATATTTTTAAATTTCCATTGGGTATATCCACTTCTAAATCCCCTCTGATGTAGGCTACACCATTCAGCAGTGTTCTGCAAGCTTAAATTATTTTCCTAGGATGGTGAAGGCATGACATAGTTGTCCAATTTTGTGGAGTGGGTAGAGTAAGGAACAAGAAATACTCAAAATGCATAATTATGTTGTTTTCCCACTCGTCCTTTTTTAAGGGTTTTTATCTTTATTGAATATGGAAAAACAATGACAGAGTGTTTTAAGGTTTTATTTACTAGAAAACATATATCTAGCTGAGTGAGACTTCTGTTAGTTATTAAATTTTTTATACACAATTATTCTTGTTATTAACTCAAATACTCACTTTAACAGTAACAAGTTTACAGTAAAAACTGAAACTGAACATACACACAAAACATTTGTGCCATTATCATCTTCAGCCCTTTTCCTTGCAAAGAAATATGTAATTTTAAAGAACATAATCAAACTTTAAAGAACCTTATTCAAACTTTAAGTATAATGAGAAATGTTCAGCAGACACTACTTTTGAACACCCCTGTGAAGCACTACTGTTTAACACACTGTAATACAGATGCCCGTTACTTTGGTGACAATATCCTAACAGAGGCCCCTCTGGAGACCATGAACCCAGGGTACAGAGGCTGGGAGAATGTGGTCTGAACTCTGTGAAGGAGCATCATTTGACCAGAATCAGACACGCTGTAGAAGCACAGGCTCCCTACCTTATGATTCAGATACACTCCAACAATGGAGGAGCAAGGGGTGGATATTTTGGTTTTGCCTTCACCGTGCCAAAAGGTGCAACCATGATTTGAAAGGGAAATGCACCAGGACTGGTCTGTGTATCCAAAGCCATTTTCTAATAGCTCTGCCCCTTTATAGCACACAGCGACCTCCACCCTGGGCCCCTGCCAGTCAACCTCCCAGTAGCAAACTCCAGATAAACCTTCAGTGCACAACACTTGATCGTATTCGGTAAATCTCTCTGGGTGGTTTGGATACCCCTGGGCTTTTTTAACCCAGGTTACTTTGCGGTTTCCCTCAGAGAGCAATAGGTTTACAGATGCCGTGTTGGGATCCAAAGTGAGGTGGCAGGAATCTGAAATGTAGAATTTATTATTATTCAATGTGACAACATAAGTACTTTTTAGAATCACAGTGGCAAATTCAAAGATATTCAGGCTTCAATGATGACTCACAGAGGGAGAACTCCTGTCCTGTCTTGGGATCAGGATCAGCTTGAACTAAAAACAGAAAACATGACATTTTAGTAAATTTACTATGTATACAATATCACATAATTACAAATAAAAACAACATTATTTTAATAAAGGTGTTTTCTTACTTTCCTCTGACATTTCTGCAATAGTTTTTGCCAAGTTTTCCATTTTGTCTCTCAAGTTAGAAATGGCCTTTGTCACAAAGTCAAAAGGTGCATGCAGATGGATGTTGAAATCAGCGGACACATCAGGTTCTGGACAGTCAAAGATGGACTGGCAGCTCTAGAAACACGTGAAAGAGAAACATGAACATGAACTACACCTACTTACTGAGGTACTCATCTTTTGGAAACATTGGAACAAATGTGTTTTAATCCCTTTGGACTTTGATGATTTTATAAATCTATGTTGTTGTCCATGTATTGTATTTTTATGCTTTTATGTTAATATGTGTCTGAAATAAAGTTAAACTGAATTGAACTGTCAGTGTACCTGCAGGAAATGAATGTGGTCCTCAGTGAGTGACAGTTGCTTCAATTTACACTCCCCCTTTTTCAGGTCAGAGACCTCCTTCTCCAGCCGATCCATGAGTGCCTCAGCTCGGCTCACCACAGCCATCTCCTGAACTCTGATCAGCTCATTCACAGCACAGCGCCTTTTATCGGCCATCAGGACAAATTCAGCGTAGGCCTTTTCATTCTGATCAACCGCTGCAGCCCCAGAACCCTACGGCAAAAAACACAAATAACGTCACTTTAAAGGAAAGGCACACATTAGATGCATTTAAGTCTGGTGAAAGTTGAATTCACCTGCAGTGCTTTCACTTTCTGTCTCAGCTGCTGCAGCTGTTTCTCTTTCTCCTGTATTCCATGCTGGTATCTTTGTTTCTTCTTTCCAAATTGTTTCTGAAAATAAAACCATTTGTCAGTCTCTCAAGGAAGTTTTAATGTTGCAACAATTAAAACCTGTGCAACCTTGCAATTTTGTCCAATCAACGCAACTTTGACCATCACTGTAGTTTACCATCACAGCAGCCCGGCACAAGAAATGTTGAGCCACATGTCACCGAGCTGCTAGCGATTTTATTCTCACTAGAACTCACAGAATGTTTCCTTAGATTTTGCAAAAACATGGCAACATGCATCGTCATTTTTTAGAAAAGCTGCAATTAAATCAGGCATTTTATGGCAAAGCTTGCAAAACTGATTAATTTATTTGCTGTTGAATTGTGTTTTGAATCCATTTACAGACATACATTATGATGTAACTTCCTAAATATCCCTACCATAAGTTCAAAACACCATCTAGACCACCACCTTTTGAAGAAATATGAAGAACTTACAAACACTAACTGTGGCCAAAAGTAAATATGTCTTACTTGTTTCTCTTTCCTCTCTGATGCAGCCGAGACAGTGTCATGACCTTTGTGCTCATCCATCACACAAAGCAGGCAAATGCACTGGCCATCGCTGCGACAGTAGACCTCCAGAAGCTTGTCATGCTTGGGGCAGATCTTCTCCTGCATGGAGGCCGAGACTTCCACAAGCTTGTGCCTTTTGAAAGCAGCAGACTCATAGTGGGGCTGCAGGTGAGTCGCACAGTAAGAAGCCAGACACATTAGGCAAGACTTGACAGCCTTCAGCTTCCTCACGCTGCAGAAATCACACTCCACATCCCCAGGGCCGACTTCATCTTTCTCAGGAGGGGCGAGTGCTCCTGCCCCTGACATTTTCTCTGCCAAATCAGCCAGCACTGTGTTCATGTTCAACACGGGCCTAGGGCTGAAAAGCTGTCTGCACTGGGGACAGCTGTAGACACCCTTGCAAACCTCCTGGTCCCAGTAGCCATTCACACAGGCCATACAGTAGCTGTGGCCACAGTGAAGAGTCACAGGGCCCTTCAAAATATCCAAGCATATCGAGCAGGACAAAGAATGTGGCTCTTTACAGCTCTCTGCCATCTTAATCACAGCACTCTCTAACTTTCAGTTTCTCTGAAACCAAAGAGGATTTTCAAACGGGAGGGGTTTCATCTCTTATTGTGCTTTCTCTAATCCTATAACAAGAAAACTCCTCCCACAAACAGAAATCATGTTATTCCACATATAAATCTAAAATAAAAACTGCCAACAAAGTATTTATTTTTTTTAATAGTCTTTAATGTTCCAAAGTTATTGATTTAGTGAAAAATAATTAAAAGTTACATTCAAACTAAACGAGGAGACAGTTTAGTAAACACAGGAACCAACAGAGGGGGAAAAACAAACTACACAAACGAGATTTCCTCCTGCGAGATTTGGAGCGGAACGCGAGATCTCTTCGGTATCCAAGGAGACGACGGCAGCGTTTGGTCTCTGCAGTGAGGAAGAAGAGGCTGTGTGTGTGTTTTCTTCTCCCTCAGGTGATGTCTGCGTTTAGCTGAGAGCATTTCCACACGATGGACCTGCCGGAGACGCTCAGAAGACGTTTAGAAGACTTTTCTCGAAACGTTTTGTTTGACCAGAGTCGGACTCCGCCTTTCACGAAGGAGAACGACTCGTTTTTGCCTCACGGTAACGTCAATGAAAGAGTCAGCGATGTTAACCTTAGATGACCCGAAAGTGTGTTGTTTCTCCAATCCGTGTATGTTTTCTGCTGCTTTGTTTTCTTCAGACAAGCGGGTCCTGTCTAGCCTCCACCTCCAGATGTCTCTGTACTTTAACATGTGGTTCTTCCCCTTGTGGTGGATCAGTGAAACTACAATGCTGCACCTCAAGGTGAGGCCAAAAGAGAGAAAGTGAGATAGGAGGCGAGGAAATAACGTTAAATGCTTAAAATGAACCATTATAATTACAATAAGAGTATGTCAGAATTACTTTTATTTTATTTAAGTGTGTGTATTGCTCTCAATGCACCGAAACAACAAAAACAAGCAGATAACATGGACAACAAGCTTGAGAAGGTACAAATAAACTAATTTGTACATTTATAAATATATTAGGGCTGCACAATTAGTTGAAATTGCAATATGGCCATGTGCAATATGCAAATCGCAGAACTTAAACCTTAAAAAATGGTGGTACCAGTTACCAAAACAGATATTTATGATGATAAAGTAAGAAAAAGTGATCAAATAGTTCTGAAAGGCTGCTACATGTGATAAATCACTGTAATTATAACATCATTTCATTGTAATTGTCAGGTTTAGACCTGGAAACTGGAGAATATTTAATGCCATAGCAGCTCATTTGAATAAATCACTTTAACTGCATTGTTGTAATTCTGATTTCTTCCAGTATCCCGCCCTGCCAGACTACTACAAGTTCATCCTCGTCACTGTGCTCGTCGTGATGACTCTGATCGAGGCCATCAGACTCTTCCTCGGTTACACCGGGAACCTTCAAGAAAAGGTGATGCGTCACTCACACAAACATAAAGATCTAACGACGTACACTAAAGTGCGAGGCAGAGGTTTTAACTCCTGTAACGTCTGTGTGGTTTTTTTGGGGGGGGGGGAAGGTCCCAGAGTTGGCTGGATTTTGGCTGCTGAGCATCCTGCTGCAGTTTCCGCTCATCCTGTTCCAGCTGTTCAACGAAGCCATTCTCATACTGCCGCTGGAGAGGGGGGTCCACATAGTTCTCGCCATATTCATACTCACACAGGTACAATAAGAGACTGTTGTAGTTTTACCACTTCCACTTTGTTGTTCGTGTTTTCTAGATTTCTTAATTTAGTGATTGTCATTGGTTTGATTGACATGTTTTCTTTCCTGGATGATTCAGGCCCTGTCTGGTTTCGTGGCGCTCCGAGACATGGTCAAACACACAGAAAGCCAGTTTCACCTCCGACAGTTTGACTGAATTGTGACGCTCCCGCCACATCTGGACATATTCGTACTTCACACCGCACAGACTTAGAGGCTGACAACAAAAAATAATGTGTCACTTTTTGTATTACATGTTGTATTTTAGGAGGAGATTTCCTCCCCAGGATGGATCATTGAAGAGAGAAACATCTGGATATATTTATTTTTGTATTTTATTAACAATGTATTCCACGGGATTGTATTTTTGTTTTTGTTGGAATAAATAAAATCTACATAAAGCAGCCTGTGTGTCGTTTATTAAGCAGCTGATGTAATGCTTCATAGACTTTATGTTGACGCGCCCTGAGAATCCAAGCATAAAGGTTTCTCATCAGTAAATCTTGTCTTGTTTTTGAAGAGTTTTATTAAAAATGTAATTACATTAAAGGGGACGTATAATGTCTCATCAGTGACATGCTTTACTCTTGAATCACCGTTAGTTGCCACTGAGGTAGCAGCTACTCTTACATACAACGAAACATACATATAAAACAAGACATGTGACGTAAAAAGTCTCAATGAATGCTGACAAGTAAAAAAAAAACACCCTGTTAAATTCCATCTTAGTTCAAGTCTGTTGAGGTTGGGATTATTATTCATGTGTTTTTTTAAGAAGTCTTTTAACACTTGCTTCACTCTGTGCTTCAGTGATCATAGCTGGTAACTTCCACACTGTGATGGCTCTATATATTGATGCGTTGCCTCTTGGCTTATGTGGCTTCCTCTCTCGTGATGGCGCCTGGTGTTCTTAGCCTGGAGCCTAACGAGGGTGTCGCTCTGTGGAGGTGGATGTTCCTTCTTCGTCAGGCCTGAAGGCTTTGACACGGGGGATAAAACACCCACGTGCCTCTTGTCCCCCGAAGTCTCTTTGTGTAGTCTGAGTAAAAATGAGGAAGGTTAGGGAGTAGAGAAGAGCAATGAAAGGCCATGAAAACTATGTAATATGTATAATGCTTGTCAACACACTACAACGACAACCTGAGCGTATAACATTAAGAGAACGGCACAAGAAGAGAGAGTGCTCAAGAGGAATAAACTCAAATTTACGCATTTCTTCTCAGGTCCCTGCTCCTCTTCACGGGCACAAATAAATTGCCGGGGGATTCGGTTTCTCTCAGGGCGACGTCGGGGGTTTGATTTCTCTGGTTCTGCTCTCCAAGTAGTACATCTCTCCACAGGGACGAACCCACTGAATGAATGATAAAAATCAGGTAATAAAGAGGAAGAAGTGAGGTTAGCTGAAAGTCACAAAAAAAAAAAATGCTTTTCTGATACAAAATTAGCTGCACATTAGCTTCAATTTCATACATCAGTATATTGTGTGTGCATACGAAACCTTCTGAGAACTCTTCTTCCTGTTCCACATCCTGCTGTTTGGTCTTTGTTGTGTCTGTGTGAGAGGTGGAGGAATCCTCGGGCACAAAGTAACGCTCTGAGACCCGTGAAGAGGTTCTGTCTCTGGGAATTTGCCAGCTGTTGGACTTATCAGAGGTGAAACTGGACATCAAACCCTTTGTTGGAACAATGTCTGGAATCATCTTGACGTGCATGGATATGGGAGACCTGCGGAAGAAGAGATATAACACTCGGTGAATCTGAACGTAGCTCAACGTGTAGCTGTGTCTTGTTTATACTTAAGGGTACAATGTATATGTGGGGTTTACCTCTGGGGCCGAAAGGAACCTGGCAGCCCTGAAAGGGGGAGACGAGGCAGACTTGAATTGACTGAGAGACGATGAAACTGGAAAAATAAATGAATTCAGTTGCATATGGAACAACTGTACGTGCGGACAAACCTCTGCAGACTTTATTGGAGACCATGGATTGTCGGGGGCAGTGAAGCTGTTGTGGGTTCAGTGAAGGTGGATGGATAGCACTCAGGTACAGCAGCTGAGAGGAGCATCTCCAATGTCCTGCATCCATCCCCATTTCATCTGTGAAAGCAAGAATTATCACTACTAAACAAGACCTTTCCCACTGCATTGATGGTTGGAAATACTTCTGCCTTTATCTCCAGGGAACTATGTATGTATTGGACAATGATATACTTTAAATATGTTTAATGAGTCTCCACCAAATCTCCTAAATCAGTCAAAAAGCAACCAGAACTTATAAAATACGGAAAAGTGATGGTAGTGGTGAATTAGACGCTGGGGGGTTAAGTGTGGACGATTTTTAGAAAAGCTGAGCCTCCAAAATAATAATAATAAAACCTTACCTGTGTGAGGTGTCAGAGCTTTGTATATGCTGTGATGTGGACACGCTTTTGTCCTACAACGCTGGTTTGCAGCTTTCATGTTTTCCAGAATGTGGTCCTAAAACACAGAAGATATCCCAAAATCAAAGTCAAAATTGTACAACCTTTTCATTTTACCCCCTACGTTTTTACACAAATATCTGTACTTTACTCTCAGCTCATTACTTTAGTTTTAATGCTTTTGAGGGAAATAATGGATTCTTCTTATTATTTTTTGCCTCATTGCACGCATGAATATGATATCAGACAGACGTAACAAGACAAAACAGACACAAGAGGGAGACTCAACCCTATTTGAAGTTTCAGTCAGATTTGCACAGAAAGAGCCAGTAGAAATGTCCTTCAGAGAAACCAAGAGAGTACCTTTTACCTTCCAAGTTCTTCTACTTTACTCTTCTACGTCTTTTTTCACACAAGTATCTGTACTTCTACTTGAATAAAGAATGTGTGTACTTTTGCTTATTTGAAACCAGATCATCTGGCTCATCTTTACCTTGACAGGCTCGCAGCCCTGCCACAGAGTCACCTGACTGACCTCCCCAGGCTGAGTGGTGGGAGGAGGGATCGCAGCTTGTCTTGTGGGGCCCTTTACCTTCACAAAGACAGAAATATTAACAGGAACAGTTCAGGAAATGTTCTCATTAAACGTATTCACACTTTCTCTACTTCATACCTGATGTTTTTTCCTGTATCTTTCAACGGGCCTCTCTTGGATGCTCTCATTAACTGTGTTCTCATGGGGCGGGTTGGGCTCCTGCAAAGACCGTTCACTAATCAGTCTTGTTTAAAGTCATTAACACACGAACAAGATAAGGCTGTGTACTAATTAACGGGTAATTTACAATGTTTTTGATGCTGCTTTGTAGGACTTTTGGCGGTGTGTTTTTCTTCACTTTCTCGTGTCGCAGCCTGTTCCTCTCTTTATGACTCTTCAGGCGTTTCTTTTTCTTCTTCACAGGAGTTTGCTGTGGAGGAGAGCAGGAGCATGTGGTTAACAACAGAAGACATTCAAAACTGATTTTAACAAAGGAGCCGTTCACTGGATCCAAATGTGATATTAACCTTAGAAATAAAGTAAGGCTCTCATACGTAAAAACACTATTCCATGGGAGAGTAGATTGATGTCAGTATACCTCTGAATTGGCAGCTTGTAGCTGGTTCAGTAAATGAACTGGGAGTCCATCAGAATCTGAACTATCTGAACCACTGGTGCTGTGAGAGTAAACAGGAAATGTTCACATTTTATACCTCTCCCATGGGGATGTGGGTTTTGAAAGTGAATTTAAAATAATAATAATAAAATACTACATTACCTGGTTTCCAGGTCAGACACAGAGATGTTACAGTTAGTGCCCAAATCTTTTCCCAGCCTCTCTCTGACCTCCTTTCTCAACAACGCTCCCAGCTCTGTCAGACAGTAAGTGACCTGAGGTAAGAAGCACAGAGGAAACATAAAAAAATAACACAATACAATGCTCACATTTAAAGACCACAGTCACAAAAATCAAAAATTAAAAACCACTATTCAGCGAATTTATATTTTGGCGCACAAAACCATTTCTGGGACTAAAACAGCCCTCCAGTGATGGAAGGAGTCAGACTGCTGCTTTATCTCTCACCTTTGTTGGATCAGGGTCACAGTAGTCCAGCAGGGTGTCACAAAAGGAAAAGCCAATGGACTTCAGGTCTCCAGTTGTAAAATGTGTCCCTTTCCTGTTGCCTGACATTCAGACAGATGATATCAGATAGATATAAGAGACATGTAAGCGCACACACACACACACACACACACACACACATACGTTTGGAAAGTCTAAACTCACCCAGAGTGGAGCCTCCGAAGGAGGCCTCCATAGTGTAGCTGTTTTTGATGCCAAGTCTCCACATGGCGATACGTCCCGTTCCCTCTTTGCTCTTCTGCACCCGGAACTTACAACTCTTAAAGGAGAACTAAGGAAGAGGGTTATTTAGATGTTGTAGTTTAAATGTTGCACAAATGAACACCAAAAAAAAGATACTGCCTCTGAAATGTGGTGAATATGCTGCACAGATTGTATATGGTGTCCAGAATACTAGAGACTAGACTAAACTAATTAAAACAGGTTTACAAAAGGCCAAAAATAATAAAGAACTTGTGATTGTACTTCTAGCAGGTGAACAAAACTGTTGAGGTCTTCAGATGTTCCACTCTTTACCTTATTACTGGCATTCTTGCTCAGCATAAGTGGAAAGACTCTCTCATGGAGCTTCAGCGAACCATCACCTCTCTTGTTACAACCGTACATGAAGACGTTGTTTTTACGGTTGTGGCCGTGAAAGTCACAGTAAAGAATTACATCCGTTTCAGCCACCAGCCTGGGGAAAAGACAGCATAACATAACAGGTTTGTATGAAACTTCAAAGACCCTGGTTCAAGAAGCAGTCAGAGACATTTCTTTCTGTTTCTACTGATAACTAAGTAATAAGGGAAGATATTCCAGGAAAGAAAGTTAAGTCCATTGACTTTGACAACAAATAAAGTTCAGTAAAATGAGGTACCAAACTGTGAAACTACAGTAAACCTCAACCAAACGAACTGCTCACTGACATAAAGGATAAGAACTGATCATGTTCTGTTCTATGTAAGCTTCAAATTAATAAATAAAATAGACTTTGTAACATCTGACCTGCTTATTGTGAACATTAAATGGATAAACAGACACATCAGAAAGAGCAGAAAGACTTCGGAAAACACTAATTTTTTGAATTTCCATTAAATTGCGAAATGTATTTGTATTTGTATATATAATTATGTGTTTGTTTGTTCATGCATGTGTCCTGTCTTACCGTTCCACCATGTTTCGGGTGTGCCACACACAGGGAAAGAAATCCTTGAGCAACGTCTTGTAATTTCTGTTAAGGTCCCTGCCTGCCAGAGAGCAGCGGTAATTGCCCACTACTACACCATCTGGATTCAGCATCGGCACCACCTGCAGCACGGCAGATTCAAATGAGGAACTGTGTTGGATGTTTGTGTTTCATAAATCACCATACAGACGTATAACAAATTGGAACGTAATGATTGTGAAGATCAGACAGAGGTGACAGTTCGAGCTCGAGGTCCCTCACCTTAAAAACAAAAGTGTCCCTGAGTAGCTGAGCATCCTCTGAGTCCCCGAGCAGGAAGTCTAGGAACCCCTCCATCATCCAGGACGCGTTGGTCTCCCCGGGGTGCACTCTGGCCGTCACCACCACACTCTTCTTGGTCCTGGCCTCCGACCTCCGGACCCCCCGGGACGTTATTGTCAGCAAATATACGTCATTCCCAGCCAGGCTGTGGCACAGCACCCGCAGTGTGCAGTATGACGCAGTTGCTGGGTTGGAAGAAATGCGCTTCAGGTAGCTCTGCAGGTGTGAATAGGTGTAGGGGTAGCAGTGGGCCAGGTAGCAGGTGTCTGCGTCATAAGGGAACTGGAGAGTCCAGGTGAGCGAGTAGAGGGTGACCGGGTTGCTGCTGTTGTCCTTTGAATTCTAAATAGAGAGACGGTGGTTTTAAAGACCATTTTGTGCTGTTTGCTGTTCTGGTGTGCAACATGACAGACCACAGATGTTCATAATTCACTTACTACAGATCTCATACTTCATTTTACTGCCAAACATTTTATTAACAGTTATTTCCAGTTTATGTGAGTATAGAATGAAATTGAACTGGCAGAGAGTTTAAACTTGTCTTTCGCTGTTCCTTCTTTAGTTTTAAGTCTTATTTCATTGCCCGGTTCATTTACAACACTGCACTGTGGATAAGTTATTACTAGTATGTATAACTAGTGAATTATTTCCCTTTTGTTCCCTTTTTTCCCTTGCTTATGGCTGGAAGGACTCACTACTTGTGAGTAATACGCTGTATTCCTATGGGGATCCCTTTATCTGCACTACCATGCAGTGAAACCCAAATTTTTTGATGACTTAAAGGTGATTAAATGTTCTCTGTGACAAATCACGTATTTAAAACAAGTTCAAAATCTCTAAATGAAATGTTATTCTACACTTGCCTAAAAACGACAGATGCTGGGGAAGTAAATTACAGTGCAAGGACAAAAGCCCTCAGAAAGTTGACCTGCCTGATTGAAGTTGCGGTAGTATTTGATATTTGAGCCGGTGCGTTGCCATCCAACACCTTCATCCTTAGCAGCCCTCTCAGAGTAGAGGAGTGGTCTCATACCCAGAGAGTACAGGCTTCTGCTCTTCATCATGTTGATGACAGTGAAGCGGTAGGTCACTCCAGCCTTCATGTTCCTGACCCTGAAGTAAAACCACTGCGTGTGCTTTCTGGTGTACATGTCCGTGCACAGGGTGAGCTCGTAGTTAAAGACACCCCTGAACAAGAGAGAAATATGGAGGAGACAGAGACAGAGTAAGTTAACCCAGAGGTGAAAATAGAAATGAAACGGGTTATATAAGTTGTTAAGACTTACACTTGCACAGCCTTCTGCAGGTTCCCACTCTCGAAGCGTGACTCAAACTCAAGGGTGAGGTCTGTTTCATGGGAATCGTACATGGCACTCTTAGCGGGCCCACTGCTTCCTCCGACGCGGGAGAAGGTGAAGTAGGGACGCTTCGTGGCTTAAAAGAGTGACAACAGGAAAAGGGTGAATATCAAATGCTACATTTGTTTAAAAACACAGCTTTCAGTAAAAAATGTACTATCGATTTACTGAAGAATTAAGGAATTAGGTTTGCCCTCAATAAAATGCCCCTAAATCCAAACATATCACGTACTTTCAAAGGGGAAGCTGTGGCATGAACTAACACAAAATATTAGTTTCCTCCTATCATTATCTTATCTTTAGAAGAACTTTAATCATATAATAGGTAACATTTGTGCATTAAAATGTCTATAATCACTAGACCTATGTTATATATTTTATTGAATTGTGTACTAACATTATCCCAAATGTTTCCAAATGTTCAACACCTGAGAAATCTGTAATTTTATTCAGGTAACGGTAACGTTTTACGGTCGCCTGTTAATGGCGTCATATCCCCTTTGCACGTGTCTGCATTGTGGTTGCCTCCAAGAGTCGTTTGGTCGTTTTTAACTATATATTTGAACTGAATGAAGGATTTTAGTCACAGGACATCCTTTAGTTCACCGAACACATATTTGTTCATTGTTTTTTTGCAGTTTTAATCACCAGATCAGTTTGGTCTGGAGAGGAGGAAACCTCTGCAGATAATTTGGCTTCCGGTAAAAACCTCCTGAGCAATGAACAATGAAGGAATCTGTCTTTAACGATGGCAGTGGTGGTGAAGACAGCTCCCGTGTTTGCCCCCATAACGGCAGAAATGACGTTTAAGACCTGTTGGTAGAACACGAGAAAATGCTTCTTCAAAATGCCTTTGTCGTCACAAGTTACCATGGTCAGTGCAGTACACCACTCTCCCCTTCCCCTCTTCGGCTGGCATGGGCGTCCTCTCATATCCTGTGGGCTGGTAGAAAGGCTCTGGCTCTGCGGGGTCCCACTCTGCAACATTACGTGGTTAACATTACTGAAGACTGGATACGTTTTGCCAAAAGCATCTCCTCACAAGTTCGACTCCTTTGTGCTTCTCAGTAGCAGCTTAAATAAAACTTGTAATTACCTATGTGATGGATAGTGTCGCTGATAACCTCACACTCTATGGGCCAACGGGGGTGGGGGATCGATGGGAAGTTAACCAGCTCCAACGGTGCCCTGAGTCTCAAGGTAGGTCGATCGGTGTCAAAGTCTATGAGCAGCTGCCTGGTCCGCAGAGTCTGATTTAGGTTTAAAGATACTGAAAAGTCGACATAAATCACACCTTCAATAACTGCTCCTTCCCCCTCCTGCTCCTTACAGTGGTGTACAATAGATATGCATTTTTTATCAGGTCTGCCCCCCAGCTCTTACCTCACCTAGACCACACAAGCATGTCCATTTAAAAAGGGATTACGCTGCACCTAATTGCTTTAATCATCTCGCTGACAAAAGAGCTCCTGTTTAATGTTTAATGACGTCGCGTTAGGGAGGGGATGCCGTATATACGCTTTACTTTAGTGTCAGATCAGGTTAATACTGACTCAAAAACTCTTTCTTCCCCCTCTGCAATCAGACTCCTGAACACATCACATCAATGAACCACCTCGTCATTTACACCTGTACTTCTTGTTTACAGCTGCGCTCTTGCACAACTGTTTGTTTTTGTTTCATTGCACATCAGACACTTTTAAAATGACTGTAATATTAGTGTTTATTTTTATCTTTTTAACTTACTGTACTTATTGTAATATTGTCTTTTTTACTATTCTATTATTGGGTAATAATGTGTTTTTTTGTTACTTATTGTATTCTACTATTCAATTCAATTTTATTTGTATAGCGCCAATTCAGAACAGAAGTTATCTCAGGACACATTTTCAAATAGAGCAGGTTAGCACGAACTCCTTTATCACATTTGTACTTAATGCGTCGGTATCAGGGTGGACAGCAGAGGAAAACTTGCTTTCTTTTGTTGCATATGAAAATAAACATCTTGTAAACTTGAAACTACAGATCGTTGTGAACGTTATTTCGAATGGCTTCTTCCAGCAGCCTGTGTGAGAAAAGCTTACGCAGCCTCCTCCTCGCTAAACTCCTCCTCGTTGTCCTTAGAGTCACTGGCGTCCAGTTTGTCCAGCCGGTGGGTATTCCACCAGTTCCTGATCGCAGAGACGGCCATGGTTTTTGGGTGTTTTCTCTGCCTGATTTGGGGGGAAGAAATGTAAAGTCCCATCAATGTTTGTGTGTTAAAACTGAGTCAGACCATGTACAGCGGATTTATTTTTTTTTATTTTATTTCTATTTTTATTTTATTTATTTATTTTATCTATTTTACTTATTTTATCTATTTTATTTTATTTTATTTATTTTAATCTATTTTATTTATTTTATCTGATTTTATTTTTTTACTTATTTTATTCTATTTTATTCTATTTTTATTTTATTTTATTGCTTTATTATTTTACTGTGTGCCTCCATCTTTTTATTGCTGTTGCTTCTATTGTGTTATCTATTTATTCTGTATATCTTTTTGGTGCAGCACTTTGGAAACCTTGGTGTTTGTTGAAATCGTGCTATATAAATAAAGTGGATTGGATTAAGCTCGGCCCCTGTAATCTGGGTAATTCAGGGTAATTCAGAGCCAGTTTTTTGTCTTTTTGCCCCACAGAATATCACGTTTCTCTTCTTAGAAATGTGTAATGGAACAGATTATTTCATTATTCAGTGATGGACTTCTTACCAGATGTTTCTCTCAGTTTGAGGCATTACAGGCAGCTCATAGCTCAGCAGCACTGTCCCTGAATAAATAAACAAATAACATTTAGATTAAGGAAGATGTATTCATGACTGGTTAACTCAACTAACTAACCACTAACTTAACTAATGAACACACAAATGGATGTTTTACGGATGATCTGTACTTTTATTTCCCATTGTCTGACACATTTTGAACACCTTGAGTATATAAATCACTGCATTGTTCAGTAACAGCAGCTACAACTTCATCCTGCGTGTACAAAGAAAGTCTGAAACAATACTGAGTGAATTACTGGAGGCAAATAAAACAAGTTTGGACAAAACTTACGTTAAGTTGCAGAGGGGGGGGGGTTTCCTTGTCGCCCGTCTCTCTGTTTCTCCTGTCTGTCAGTCATATAAACCACTGACCTGTTGGTTGAACACTTATAACAATACTAACTTGGTTTTCTTCAACGAGTTGAAAAAAATCTTCCCGACTTTACGCGCCGTTGCCATGGAGCTGATGGAACAACAACATCGCGGTTGCCACGGAGACGCCGCAACATTCGTTCTAACGTGCAGGAAATTATTTGTCGTAAAAACCCGGAAAGTTTTTTATTTTCTTTTTGTGTTTGTTGTAATTTAATTTATTTTTTTACAATACACAGTCTTATAATGTATTGAATGTTGATATTTGTGTCTGATTATTGTCTTATTTTTTTATATATATATTTGTATTATTCATTTTATTATTATTTATTATTATTATTTTATTAAAATTTATTATAAAACATTTTTATTGTTTATAATGTATCTGTTTTTGTTGCCTATTATAATCTGACAACGAGGGTTCACCACTCAATGTATTCCCAAGAAGTCAATAAAAGCTTGAATGAATGAATGTATTTAATGACTATTATCTCAATAAAGTTTTAAAATAAACAATTTGTCATGAAAGTGGGGTCATGGCGTTAAAAGGTATTATGAATATAACTAATAACTAATTAATATAACTACTGATAACACTGCACTCTTACAATATTACGCTGTGTCTGTGATTCATTTACCATGACTATTACTCACCATTGTACTGGGCTTAGATTCAGATTCAGATGACTTTATTGTCCATTAAATTTGCATAAAATGGAAATTCATCTTTGGCACAGGCTTATGTCAACACACACTAAAACACGACAATGCATAACAGCAACACAGAAGTGGCAATGTAATGGAAGTGATGGACGTGTAAGCCTATATAACAATCACAACAAAAGCAGTAAAAATGTAAATTAAAAATCATTTTTTAACATGGATATTAAAAATAGGGAAAAGGAAAGTACAAGGGGCTAATTTTTAAAAAAGGTTTTTATTGAGGATGTTCACAGCTGTTAGAATAAAGAAGATTTTTTGCAACCATTCTTCCTGCTCCCTGGGACTGGAGCGAACACTGAAAACTTGGTGTTAAAGCTCCAGTTACCTGAGAAGAGCAAAACTTTATCTTCCTTTCTTGCAGATGTATTCAACATTGTCTTGAAAGCTGAGTTTATTGTCTGTTACTGTCCCGAGGCATTGGAAGTTGGTGACCTGCTCCACTTCCTGGCCCTTCATACTGATTGACGTGTAGGAACAATCGGCTCTCCTATTGCTCCTTAATTCACATTTCTTTAATCTTGGTGACATTAAAGTCGAGGAAGCGGTTGTTAAACCAGGAGACAAGGCTGTTGATGTGCTGACAGTAGGTGGCACTGTCCATATTGTGCAGGCAATCAGGACCACGTCGTTATTAAAACCAAGATGAGTGTAGTCTATTAAAAAAAATGTTTTTAATGCATAATAAAAAAATACAGCACATATAAAACAAAAGAATTAAGAGATGACTTTGGAAAAACAGTTTAATAACTTTTTACAAAATGTACAAGTTCAGTGATGTTCCCTCCCCTTCCAAAAACATGGCTTATCCCATTATACATTGTATGTACACAGTTGTAAAAATGTTCAATAAAATAGATAATCCCTCCAAACAAACTGTGGTGGTCCTCTATATGGGGTCTATACAAAACAGTGTTGAAGTATTTCTGATGAACTCGAGACATTTGGCACATTTACAATAATGGCTAAAAAAAGAAAAGAAAAAAGAAACTGACATTCAAACCCTTTCGGTGAATGGCCTGCCATGTAAGGGCCTCGAAATGTCTTCATCATGGCCAAAGAAAATGTAAAAGAAAGTCCACAGATCATTAAACAAAACTTAAGCAGGGGAAGGGCGACCTTTGTGGTAATGGTTGGAGTGGATTTTTTTAAAAAACGTTGTATTGGTCGAAGTAGGACCCAATCCAGATGTTACGTGTTATTCGCCACCTTCTTTTTCTTCAGTCGCTGCCGCCAGTCATCAGGAAGTGCCTCAAAGTTAGCATTCTTTGAAGCTTTTCCTCTGTAGAATTAATAATAACAGTTAGTAAAAAGGTTACCAAGATGGAGAAACAGAAGAAACTGGGAGAGAACTCAGTAGAACAGTGTAGCTTCATCCTTATATCGTCATCACAAAAAATAAACCTACGTCACGAACTGCTGTTGCTTCCACTCCTCGATACTCTTCTTATTCAGCTGATCTCGGTCCTCGTCACTGGAGCTGCTCTTCTCTTCCTCATCCAACTCCTTCTGGATGCTCTGCCACTTCTTCACCAGCGAAGGCATTTTGATCTTACTCTTCTTTGACTACAGAGACACAGGAGGACGAAAATTACCCTGCAGATTCTTTTGCATGTTGTATTTAATCACTGGATCACCTGGTTGGATGTAGATTTTACAAAAAGGTTTACACTGGAAACGTGATCTTCAGTACTAACCTTATCCTTTTTTGTTTTCTTGGTCTTGTCTGTGGCCACAGCTTTGGCTCCTGGAGGTTCACAGGGCGGCTGGGATGGTGGCAGTGGTGGTTGAGGTGGTAGTGCTGGGACAGGCGGGGGAGGAGGTTCACATGGGACCAAAGGGGCAACGACAGCCGGGACGCCCCAGTAGGCAGTTGCTGACATTATAGGAGCTGCAGACAAGGAGAAACCTTTATTAGGTAAATACTACTAATTATTGCAGTTACTTTGTTTGAAACTCCATCCCTACCTTGAGCACTGCCATAGTGAGGTGAGACAGGTACACTCAGTATAAAAACACACTTCTGACAAGTTCTGTCTTGTCTGCAAGGGTTCAGTGCTCAGGGTGGACACCATGATTGGGTACTAATCTTGTTTCAGGGGATGTTTTTTAATAATTTTTGTTCTTAATATGATTAATATATACTGCAAGTGCTGATGTGGTATATAATATATAATATTGTTTTACCTGCACTGGCAGCAGGCTGGGTGTAGAGAATGGGACTGCTGCCGATAGTAATGGCTTTATTCATCTGGCTGGCTTTGCGTTTCTGACCCTTCCCCAAGGGGCCCGACGACTCCACAATCTGTGTAAGAGACAGGAAATATAACCATCTGCTGTTATCTTTTATTCTGAATGTGCACATGTGGCATTATCAGGCACAACATTAACTTGATTACTGTCGTACCTTAATGCTAGCAGTGCCTGGAGGTAGAGGAGGCCTCCCACTGCCGTCTTCCTCGGTTCCAGGGGCCGGAGGCTCTGCGTCATTGTCATCATCCATCTCCATCTCCACCTCCATGATCTCGCTATCGCTGTCAGGAGGGGGAGGCGGTGGAGGTGGGGAGCCCGGGGGGAGAGGCGGAGGCGGCGGGTAGTTGGAAGGCGGAGGTGGGCTGTCAGGAAGGGGAGGTTGAGATGGGGACCAGAAAAATGGTGCACTGGGTTGAGGAGGCGCTGGTGGCGGGGGAGCAGTTGCAGATCCTGTTTAAAAAATAAAACACATAGTAAAGAAGAAATTTGGCAGGCTGGTACAAGGAGCAGCAACAGTACTAATGGACTGACCTGTGACCCCACCCGCAGATGCAGATGCTGCTTTGGTATCCCCCTGGCCGGAAGTCTGTGTCTGGCTACCTTGGCCGCCCTTTAGGTCCTCGTCCTCCTCTGTTGGGAAATCCCACTGGGAGGCACTGGTCCGGTCGTTCACATAGAAGTACCGCCTGTGCTCTCTAAAAAGTGGGACAACAGAGATAGAAGGCAAGAGTCTCAACTACTGGCCTAGCAACTGGCTGAGTTGCATGATACCCTGGGACAGTGGGGCAAGGGAGTGGACATAATGGCCACAGTAGGGGGTGGGGCAGGAGTGTTGGTATGGACAGCGACTTTAGCCATCCAAAAGAAGGGCCCAATTAGAGTGTGGTTATGGGTGTGGATAGGGAACCCACCTTGCTCTCAAAAACAAAGAAAGCAAAACAAATCATCTCAAGGTCCTGAAAGTAGCATTCAGCTGCTCACACCATGGTTGTCACATTTGTTCCGTTTTAGACAACCATTTCCTCCCAGACACAGGAAGACGCCAGGGAGGAAGCATCATCATCATCATCATCATTATCATCATCATCATCATCACCACAATCAACAACCATTAGGTCAGAAAATAACAAGCACACAAGTCAACTCGTTTTACATCAGAAAGAACAAAATAAAATCAGGAAGACATATGAAATAGAGTAGGTCTGACCTGCTGGATTCCCGTCATTGCTCCATCTTCACCTTTTATTTGATGCGTGACACTCCTCGCTTCCAGGGCATCACTCTGTCTGCATTGCATTCTGGGTGTTGGAGTCCTGTAAAGTGCAAAGCTCTCCCACGCAACCAACCTTCCTAACATACCTCCCCCTCCCAATTTTTTCCACTGACTGGACCCATAATCAGTCTACAAATGCCCTTACAACAAAAGGGCTTAAGAGTCTGTGTTATACGGACTGGGAGTCCTCTCTGTGGCAGGTTTATTTAACAGGAAGCAGGCTGGCCCAGAGTGGATGCTCCCTTACCAGTACGTGCAAGGCAGAGTGCCAGGATTGCATCACAGAAACCTGAAGAGTCTGTTTCTGTTAAGTATTCTGATCCTCTCGGACTGGTTAAGCTTCTCCCCAAGTCATGTTACAAAGTCTGCAACCTCGGCACTGAGGGGGTTGTAGTCACACGGTAAGATTTGTTTGGGGGGGACGAGGGAGTTTAGAGATGTGAAAGGTAAGGAACGCGTACCTGTCCCAGTGGCAGGACCAGCCTTTAGGGGTGGCGTTAAGTTCGTAATATTTTATGTGTTCAGCAGCTTCCTGCAGCCTGCGGCGAAGATAGACCCCGTTCAGAGCGCCCTCCCTCCAGTCAGAAATCCGAGTCTGGAAAAAAAAAATATCAAAAGAGAAAAGGGGAGAAACATGAGTTAAAAGCCCAGAAAGTAGAGGTAAAGGGATGAAGAGACAGGTGACAAAAACAGAAGAGCCACAAGATAAATGAGAGAAAGAGTAATTACAGTGAGTTTCCAGAATGACACAGTGTGATGGATCATTATGAGAATTTTAAATATTAAGTACTACTACATCACTGTGTGCAAAATGATATGAAACTGAATTAAGCATTTAATATTTTACAAGTCCTACGGGGATATAGCTACATCTGGGAGCTAGGATAACATTGCTAAGAAGTGGAACTATTATCCTCTCACCTCAGTTTGTAGCAGAAGTAACTGAAAGTTTGAGATCGCCTTTTTGTTTATCCCCAGGAACTCCATCTTGCTGGTTAAGGTGTTAGCCAGTTGTCCAATCTGAAACTACATGTTTTTAGCGTCAAAAACATAAAAGGTGCTTACAAGTGCATGTCACAATTACTATGGTTAGTAAGAGTAACCTTGTTACCTTGAGCTCAGGCGTTTCCACTTCTTCTTTAACCGGGGGTTTTGAAAGAGTTTTCTCCTCCGAACTGTCCGTTTCCTTGTCTTCTCCTTCCACAACACTTTCTAGGACTTTAGCAGGTGCTACAGGACACAAGAGAGGCATTTAAGTATGCATTTTTGGCTAAAGGCAGTTCCAAAAGCAGGATTTTTTAATGTATTTTCACCCTCTCCTGTCATGCAGTTGCACATGTAGTTACTTGGACTCACCTGTCTCGGTGTTGTCCTGCAGGTCTGAGCCTCGGCTGTTGGAGTCGGGGCTGGCAGCACATGGGAAGGCAGTCTTCCATCGGTTCTTCTTCAGGGGAACACCGCGAGAACCAGAGGCTTCTTGGCTTGTCTCAGAACAAGGACTGGAGCCCCCTACACTCCCATCACCCTCCTCCAGCGCTCGTAGCTCAGCCTAAGAATCAGACAACAGGTTAGAGCTACTTCATTTAGAAATACTGCTGCATTAAAACAGCATTAAAGTCATTCCTGCCAGGAAATCATAACTGCACACTGAAAAACACCTTTTTCCTCTCCAGCGCTAGTTCCAGTTCCACTGTGTCCTCCTCTGTTTCCTCAGCATCCGAGTTGTCTCCCGATTGTTTCTTTGTGCCAGGTTCCTTCTGGACCGCGGGGACTGCGTCAGGTTCCTGCAGGGGGGCAGCGGGGGATCCTGCAGGGCGGATACCTTCTCCATCCGAATCCAAACTGTTCTCAGGCTCATCCAACCCTTTAAGCAGCCTTTTTCTCCATTTTTCTTCTGCCTCTTTCACCTCAGAGGGGATCAGAGGACCGAGCAGAGATGCAGCCACTCCACGGCGGTCCTCCTCTTCGCTCGTGAGGCCTACAACACTCTCAATTACCTCCTGGAAAAACAAAACACGAGGGCGATATATCAAATATCAGAGTAAGAATCTAGTTGATCCACATTTGTGTTGGACTTCAATAAAACTTGCCTTCACTTTGGTCTCTTTCATTAATGTCGGTGCTGCAGTGGATGCAGCGCTTTCCTCAGTGGGATAACCTGCATGCACTGTCCCGTTGCCATTGACACTAGAGCTATAAAGAAAAATACAAAAAACACATCATACACGTGTACAGCAGTAATGCACGTATTGATCCTACCTCATTGACTGTTAAGTCCCGCAGTTATTATTGTACAACATATGTGAAAATCAGTAAACATATTTGAATAATAACTGTACTTTAAAGATCTCTCCCGGACCCAAACACAATACTACTCTATTCACACGCAACCAGCAGAATCACATCTGCCTTCAACCACCTCAAAAACAATGCAAGCGATTAAGATTTAGATTATGTAGGTACAGTGATTTTATCTTAATGCTTTCTCTCTGCCAGTTCCTCCTACCTGTTGGCATACTGCCCCAGGCTTTGCACTTGATCAGCTAGATAGTGTGGCAGCTCCCAGGATACTTCGTTGGTCAGAGTGTTCCAGTAGTAGTAGCAGCCCGAGTTGTCGTCCCATACCTCCTGCCAGTCTCCCATCTCTACGCCCACTGCAAAAAAAAAACATATACATGAGATACACAGCATCAGGACATGCACACTTGATCTCAAAGGCATTTTTCCTTTATTTTCTCATGTTTTGGTGTCAAAATGACACATGGGGACAACAAGTTTTGAATTTGGTGCAGTACTGAGTGCGACTGATGCAGTCTTAAAAAGGACTACAAGGTAATTCTAGCAAAACCGTCAAAATATGTCCATCAAAAGTGCTTGTTTCTGCCACTGACCAGCTAAGATTAAAAATGTTTAATTTCTCTGAAGACAATAAAGAGGAATTAAACATTTTACGTCCCTTCTGCCTGAGCCGCTGTGTTTCTGACCAACAATTCAATTCCCATTAGTCTCTTTGACCAGGTTAACTCTTAAATAACCCTACAGATATTTACCTCCGGCTAGTGAGTACTGAGTGTCGTACTCAAACTCTGTGCTCTGTTGACTCTGTTCTCCACCGGCAGCGGGTTGCTGAGCATTGGCCTCAGGTCTGGGAGGGGCGGTAGTCGGGACTGAAGAATGAGGTGCTGCATCGTCTGAACTTGGCTGAGTGGTGATTGCATCAATCTCCTGTGGTGGGGAAAAAAGAAACAGAGATTTAAATATTTTTGACATAAACACTAGAAATATATAATTTATTGATGGAAAACTAGTCTCAAGTTAGAAACTTACACAAATTGAACATAAATACTAAAAGCTGAAACATGAAGTCTACTTTGTACCAGCCACAATTATCCACAATGGATTGGGCCCACAGATCTAATTATAATCTCTCCTTTCAGTATTTTGTAATATTCCTTTTATAAAGAACTTTGTAGACTTCTCATTTTAGTATAACCTTCTGTAATTTTCACTACAAGTCAAGTGATATGAAGGACAGAGACCCTCCTTTTATCAACTACTTGTTGTACATGTACCATTTCCTTTCAAACACACAGAACTGGACCAGGAACATGCATTTCTGTACAGTTCTGAGCCTGATACGGTAAATAGAATATAAATAATACTTTATATTTTATCTTTTATTTTATTTTTAATTCTATTCCCTAAGGTCAGGGTTTTACATTTTATTTAATGTACGTTTAATTGTATGTTTTGTATTTTTGTATGCTACTGACTGGATACTTGAATTCGCGATAAAAGAAAAAATAAAGTATCTATCTATCTATCTATCTATCAGGTTAACACTGTTAGGTGTTGCGAACCTTAACCATACATAAATGTTATGCAGGAGCGTACAGCCTCAACCGCACCACCAATAGGTATAAATTAACTTATAATAACTTACTTCTTTTGACAGGAACGAGCTCAACATACATGTTAAATGACCTGCACTTATAAAGCACCTTTCTAGTCTTCTGACACACTACAGGTCAAATACACACACACACACACACACACACACACACACACACTGAAGACACAGGCCGTCTAAAGAAACTCATCAGAAACTGAAATCACACACACATTCGTAAACCGATGGCACAGCATTGGGAGACATTTGGGGCTTCGGTATCTTGCTCAAAGACACTTCTACATAGAGCTGGAGGGGCTGGGGATCGAACCGGCAACCTTCCGATTAGCGGACGAGCCACAGCCACAACCCAGTGACCAGAACTGAGGACTAAAACACAAGTTATACCCACAGCCATGAAATTGGCCAACGTGCTGTCAATATCAGTCGACTGGTTACGTTGAGAATTTGCAGCTGAAAGAGCATCTCCGGCTTCCTCATCATCGCTGTCCTCGTAGGCTCCAAGCAAAGACAGCCCCTCTGGAAGAAAGAGAGAGACAATAAATAACTTTTTATCAATTAAAATACAATGTTTTGTTTTCCATCGTTTTGAGAGACACTTCCACACACTTTACCTGTGGCCTTTACTGCAGGAGCCTTCATGTTTGTGCGTATTGCTCTCACGAATTTGGGGCCATCGCCTTCCTGTTCATCTGTGAAATGAAAACAAATGAAAAAGGACAAAAGGTTTTTTTGTTTAAAAGTTGAGTTTCAGGAGTTGTTGCAGCAAAAAACTACTGTCAGCATCAACCACACGCTGTCTAACCTTTAGAAGTTGAAGATAGTGACCGACACACACACACAGGTGGAGATAAAGAAGGTCAAATGTAATGCTGTGTGTGTGTTTGTCGGTGAACTGCTGCAGTCTTTTCTCATAAACCTGTTTATGGCAGATTTACAAGCACTAGCTTAGCACGCTAGCTCGCAGCTTCTGGTCGCTCCGATAAAAGCAACAAATAAAATAAAATGATTTATTTTCACGAAGCACAGCTGTCGTTTAGCTTTCTTTTTTTTCTTTTTTTAGCAGATATGCATCGTTAGGTTCAGTGTTAACCAGCTCGTCGGGCTGAAAGTCTCCACATGAACACATTTATGGGCCTCGAGTATTTAGCATCCAGCTAATCTCACGGCTAACAAAGTACCGTCGGATCCCGAGGGCGCTTCTTCCCTCTCCCCGGTGTTCCCGCCGCGGAGCCCGGGAGGAGACAGCTGTAGGATCGTCCTCCGACCGACCGCTCCTCCGGTGAGGCGGCTTTTCTTCCCCATGTCTGTGTGTCCGTCTGTCGGCCTGCTCCCTTCACTGGCGACGGTGATGCAGCTCCGCTTCTTCTTCAGGAGAGCGGTGACGATGGGAACCGAGTCTATTGAACGGCTCTTTAACGTGAACGATGGGAACCGAGTCTATTGAACGATGG
>NW_023339762.1:22404929-22406560 GCF_004916995.1 Morone saxatilis
TTACTGCTGACTGGGAGTAATAAGTATTTATATAAAAACAGTTAATAACTAGATATATATGGGATAATCTACTTGGAAATAAATAATGAATAATTTAAGAATAACATTATAATTATGTAATTTTACTGCGCTACACGTCAGTCCAGCAGGTGGCGCTGCTGCACCTATGAGCTGGTTTATCAACCGACATTAAACTCCGAAGAAGAAGAAGAAGGTCATGTTTTGTGTTTAGCAGCAGTTGAGGAAGCTGCCAAAGTTAAAGAGCTTACATCCTCTAAACAAGTCAATAGACAACACCAGCGGTCAACCCTGAGGAGCTGAGGATATTTAGGTAGTTTCGAGTATTCAGCGTGCATAGTTTGAGGATCTGAAACCAGCAGCAGTTAGTTTTAACGAGCTATAAAAACACCGTAGCGATGCGAGTGTGTGAGTTTTAGCTGGGAGTTGAACAGACATGGGCGGGCGAAGATAAACAATTATACCGCTCCGGAGGGGATCCACCCACTCATGTATGGACACAAAGAGGAGCCACCACAGAGGCAGCAGTCAGCGGGGCTCCAAGGAGGAATAGCAGCCCAAACCAGGACCAGGAGAAGGTCTGCGAGCTCCGGATCAGACACGATGGGGGGCACGATGGGACCGGTTCTGCACTGGCTGCACGATGTGGCGGCTGTGACTCTCCTCAAAGCCCGGCGCACTTTATTCCAGGCTGCCATCCTGTTGTGTGTCCTGGTTCTGCTGCTGTGGGTGTCCATCTTCCTCTACGGGAGCTTCTATTACTCCTACATGCCCACGGTGAGCTTCTCCACCCCTGTGCACTTCTACTACACCTCTGACTGTGATGCCTCGGAGTCAGCGCTTTGTTCATTCCCCACGGCCAACATCTCCTTCATGAAGAACGACAGGGACCAGGTGATGGCCTACGGGCAGCCCTATCGAATATCTCTGGACCTGGAGATGCCAGAGTCTCCGGTGAACGAAAAGCTGGGTATGTTCATGGTGAAGATGTCTCCTTATTCCAAAGGAGGGATGACTGTCTCATCGGTGGGACGCTCTACGATGCTGCACTACCGCTCCGACCTCCTGCAGACCCTGAGTACTTTTATGTTCTCTCCTTTCCTTCTGACGGGGATGAGCGAGCAGAAGCAGCTCATCGAGGTTGAGCTCTTCACAGACTACAAGACGAATGCTTATCAGCCCACTGTCGGTGCAGTCATCGAGATCCAGTCCAAACACGTGCAGATCTACTCCTCTCAGCTCCGTATCCACGCTTACTTCACCGGTATAAGATATCTTCTGTACAACTTCCCCCTGACGTCTGCAGTGATCGGCGTGGCCACCAACTTAGCCTTCCTCAGTGCCATTGTGCTGTTCAGCTACCTGCAGTTCATATGGGGCGGTATCTGGCCTCCAGATCAAGTTAGAGTCAGGGTGATGATGGGAGACAACACCCGCATCCAGCAGAGGAGAGAGGAGGCTCGGAAGCGCATGGAGAGGGAAACCTCGCAGAAAGAACTAAGTTCTCCTAAAGTGATTGGACCTGTGAATGAGACGTCTGACAGCCCGGAAAAGGACGCAGCGGCAGAGCTGTCGTCAAAGAAGCCTTCGCTGATCCCAGATGTCTCTGTGGC
>NW_023339762.1:22406689-22435037 GCF_004916995.1 Morone saxatilis
GAGGAGACAAACAGCTCCGACGTGTCAGACGGATGCCAGCTGCCTCAGCCGGGGGAGACGACCCTCCGGCAGAGACCCGGGCCGCGGATGAGCCGGTGAACCATGCCACCGCACACAGTTGTAGTACTCGCAGTATATGCCGCACAGTGTCCCGTCACTCATCAGCAGATATTGAATGTGATTTGGCAGATGTTGTTTGACTCCATTAAACCCACAGTTTGAGTTGGCCTGCAATACAAACATAAATACCTGTGTTGTACTTCCTACACTTTACCTCATTGTAATTTTGACCTCTGCTCTTCCTGCTTTTTGTCTGCTCAGTGGGAAGCATGCCCAAAAAGACAACAGCAGTAATACAGTCTTATGTTTGTGCCAATTGAGTTTTAATGATGTCTGTAGCAGGAGATACTACATTCCAGCTCTGGTGTGTCCAGCTGTGTTGCCCGATGGGAATTTAGCCTTAACATCAACAACCGAACACACTCTTTTAAAGTCAGTTGAACCTGTTCGTGTTTTACTTCTCAGATGTTGTTTAAAGTGGTGACTCTAGATCAGTAGAGTTGATTCTGTTTTTGAATGTTGATGCCCCGTACGTGAAACTAAATTTTAAGGTACCTTTTGAAGTTGAAATGTCAGTGTTTAACACCCTTTTAGAGAATACGCTCAAACAAGCCTCGTGATACTTCTATCTCAGAGGCGTTCTCAGAGCAATTCGATTGGGAAAATCTGCTTAAAAAACTGTCTTTGTTTTATTAAATTCCTAGGAAAAAAAAAAGGGTCCAGCCTGCGGCACATCGGGAATTTACAGAGAAGTTGTGTCGGCGTGTAATTGGTAATTAAACTGCCGTGGCACATTTGGTTAAATGTTTCTACAAAGGTGGCGTTCATTCATTCATTCCATCAGATCTTTGTATCCAGTATCTGTTACAGTGCAGTTTACACTCTGCACTTTAATGTTGTACAAATTGTATTTATTGTGTTTTCATTACAACAAAGCACCAAGATATTTTAGATTTGTCTTTTAAGTAATATAAGTTTGACTGTTTAATTAAACATGTTTGTATTTAACATCAGGCAACATACAGTTTAATAAGGATAAGTGAAGTTACAGTTTGGACACTGATGCTGGTTGTTGTAGCTAATAAAGTAAAGGGGGTGCAGGAATGTTTGGTATATAGCTCCATATATTTAAGCTGTACTTCAGGGGGAGTTTAGGGTTTAAGCAAGTTTATGTAAGGCTGTGTACAAGTTGTGCTGATGTAGAATTTTCTACCAAAGAAATTGTTAAACTCATAATGTACTGTACTTATAAGCTGTCATATTAGATTCTATCATGCAGATGTTTCTTGAGTGTTATTTATGCTTTGAACAAATTAAATAAATATACAGCGGCACACTCCTGTTTCTTAATAATAAAGCAGGTCTAACTAACCCTAACTATTAACAGAATCTCTGTCTTTAGAAAAAAAAAGAGTCCTACAGCGACTGAGTTTAAGTCATTTTTGAGAACCAAACCATTTTTATGTTCAAAAGTTTGGTCAAATTAAGTAAATTTACTTTCCATTTACCATTTTGGAAAAATCAGATTTTTGAACAAAACAAAACAGCTTTTCAAAAGCTATCTTTAATGTTAGATTTATAACATTTTAACCAGATTTAACAGAAAAATACACTAATTACACATTTTCTTATTTATATTGATAAAATATAGTGAAATCAGAAAGCATAAAACAAACAGTTATCCAATATGATATAATGTCCATTAATCTAATCTAATAGTACCTTTATAGTGACTAATCAAACTCTATTACCTTAAAATGATCATTGTTGGAAATACAAGATTGTAAGTACTTGTTTTTCTGAACACTTACACTTATACAATAATTACTGTTTTTACATACTAGAACATGATGTACCTTTTAATATTATCCAAAAAAAATCCTTAAAAAAGTAACAGTTTAAATCAAGAATTATTTGGACAAATCTTTCTATTCTAAAAGATTCATGAAACTCAATCAAAGCTGATGTTAATAAGAACAGGGTCATTTGATGCAGCTTACTGTAACACCCGTGATATTTGAATAGAAAAATGATGTAGAGTGACAAGAAAAATACACACTCGTATTTCTGTGTAATATTTCAATAAAATGCACAGTTACATGGTTCGCAAACAATAAAGGTCAAGAAAGGAACTAATGTTTGGAATGATCTGCAATAAAAAGTCTTGACATCAACAACAATTGCATGGAAAGCTTGAATTCTACATTAAATGTATTTGTATTTTGAGAGGATCGGGAGCCTCAGTATGTCCACAGCGTAGTGTTCTGTTAGTGCTCTCTTTCCAGACAGACCAAACTACATCATAAAGATAGATGTGATAACTTCAGAAGAGCCTGGTTTTGTTATGGTACTTAAAATAACCACACATTTCCCTCCCAGCTCATTATTGCTGTGAGGAACCTTTTTCAGTTGGGTGAGGCAGAGGGCAGTTTAACAGACTTTAACATTATACAGCATTTTAGTGATGACACAGAAAGACGTCTTTATGATCACTGAACCTCTAGAATTTCTTAGAACACACACAATAAAGTAGTTGTTTTCAGCAGGAAGCTGAATTAAGGCTGGAAATAAAGTAGCTCAGTGTGTTCATGCCTTTTAAAATAATCACATTTCCAGTAAAAGGGCCTGTTTTAATCAATTTTCCTACATTTTGTTAGAAACGATTCAAAATGTGCAAAATGATACATTGTGGAATGACATTTAATCTTGTTTACAGCACATTTTCCTGGTACACGGAGGAATTAGAAAGCTGCACTCATGATCTGTTTCAGTTCAGAACCTTATGGCGATGATGTTACGGCCCATTAGCAGTCTTTATTCAAAGCCACAGCCCCAATCTATCAGATGAATTATGCATTGGTCTGGATAAGGAGTGCACTAATTGACTAAAACCATCCATCACTGGTATTAAAAAACCTCACTGTATTTAGCATCAGCAGGTACAGATATTATCCCAGACTCTGCTGGAACAAGAATTTTTGTAATGAGCTATATTCTCGGTCCCTCCACTGTAAAGTAAGAACTCACACATAACCTGTTGAGTTTATGCTGCCATCATGCTTGTTATGCGTCCTCTGACATTGCGGTCATTATACTACGGTATAGCCTCAGCAACAACTAACTGCATATTACATTGAATAGAAACTGTGAATGAATGTCTGCAAAATACACCACTAATATTTATTAAGTAGGAATACATGCTTGCCAGTACTGCTTTAATCCCACAGATACTACCTGTAAAATTCCCAATATATGTAAAATAATAGCAGAAAGAAAGCTGAAAAAAAACAGAAAATCCCTTATATTGTTGAGAAAAATAATAGCATATACAAAGTTTTACAAATTCAACATTTCACTCAGTGTATTCAAACATAAAAAAAAAACATTTTTTATTTCAGGATTCTAATTTCTTATTTTCACACAGGCCATGTTTTTGGACTACCTTTGGTCTTATATTAAAGCTCATACGACCGTCTTTACCATATATGGACCAGCCGTCAGCCTGATGTACAACACTCCACTCTAAGTGTTTCACTTGAATGTCACCATGTACTGCCAGGCCTCGCTACAGCTGAAAGTCACTTTGTTCCTTGACCCTAAATGTTGTGCTCCTCCTCAGCGTGTGCTTCCGTGACCTCTGCTGTAGTCTCACTCACTGCTTTTGACCCGCCATCTTCCTGTTCATCATCCGAGCTGTCCGCCCAGCGTCCGACCCTTCTTACTCCCTCGCCTACTACCGGGGCATTAAAGCAGGGGTTGTGGTCATAGATGACAAGTTTCAGCCCCTGCATGTGAGACAGGCATGGGAATCGACGTATTCTGTTCCGATCCACATCAATGACGGCTAGAAAGTGCATTTCCAGCAACACTGGTGGGAACTCTGCCAGCTGGTTCCCTGCAAGCCAGATACTTCTTAGCTCTTCCAACCCGCTAAGCTCTTTTGGTAAACTCTGTATTTGGTTATAACCGAGGTGCAGGGTCTTGAGATTAGAGAGCTGGCAAACCACCTCAGGAAAAACCGTGAAGCAATTAGTCTCCAGCCACAGAGTATTAAGTTCCTTGAGCTCTCCCAGTTCCCTGGGGAGACGATAAAGCCTGTTGTTACCCAGGTAAAGGATGCTGAGCTGGGGCAATCTGCAAACAGCTGCAGGGAGCTCTTCAAAGCAGTTAAAGTCAAGGGCCAGGAGCTGCAGTTTCTTCAGGCCTTGCAGTTCAGCCGGTAAGCTGCTGAGGTTGTTGTCACTCAGGTAGAGCTTCACCAGTTCATCAAAGACACAGGCAGTAACAGGCAGCCGACGCAACTGCCGGCTGCTCAGGTCCAGGGTCCGATCAAGTGGCATCTCCTTCAGGTCCCCCACCAAGAAGCGCTGGCAGCGCTCTGAGGGAATGAAGGCAATGACGCCTCGCATGGCGTTACCCATCTTGCTCGCTGTCTCACTGGTCCTAAACATCAATTTAGTGCCAGACAAGGGTTGCACTGGCGTCCTCAAGTAAATTTAATGGCATGCCATTAATGCTCCTCCACCGCCCCTCTGGAGTTATTGATCTTGATAATAAGAAAAAACAAAACAAGTTTGTAACAATGCATTGCATCACCATATGAAGCTGCACATAGCAGTAATTACATGATTATGATGCTGAATTACACCCTTTCATATGATGAAAGCCATGCCGAATAAGTATCTCCAATGGTCAACAAGAAAACAGAAAACACGATAGGTGTAAAGATGATCACAATGACAATTGAAAAACACCTACTTTCCAATGTTTTCCTGCTGATGTCCATGACTCTCAGCATCTCCTACAGTAAGCCATTTGTTTATCCAACTTAATGAGCTGAAAACGTATTGTATTCTCTGGGCAGATATTCCCCAGTGCAGTCCTCTCACTATCTCTCAGTGGCTGAGCTTTGCCCTGACTTTCATGGCGATAGCAACCACTAGCTGCTCTCTCCTCCCCATTTGTGCCTAATGACTTTCCCCCCTTCTTCTCTGAGATGATAGAGGTGGGAGAGAGAGAGACAGGAAGGGGCAGGGTGCCACGGATAAGCATAAGAAGTGCTTTGTGAGGAAAAAGCAGAGAAGGTCATTTACATTCTGTTTTAATCGTCCCGAACGCAGTTCTGGGTCTGTGCCACCGGGCCAGAAGAGCTCAGCCTCGACTGTGAAATAAAAGTGTTCGCAGGGAGACCAACAAAGGAGTTTATAGGTTGTTCTCTTAGATTGTGGGAAATCACTGGTTGTTTTGTTTCTGCAAGGAAGATAAATGAAGTTCAGTGAAGTCAGAGGAAAACTAAGAGGGGTACGGTAAGTGTGGTGGAGGGTCTAGGCTCTGTAGCTCTGTGTTTTGTCAGGAGTCGAAACTTGAGGTACATAGTTTTAAAAGTGGAATATAATTTCCTATTTATCTCTCTTTGGGGGCAGTCTGAACTGTGGCATGAAGAAGTGGCATGTCATCTCTACCTGCCTGAAGTGTGATTTGCCCCACGCTATCTTGCATACCTTCATTAGGGCTGTTTTCCAACTGAGATAAAAACCGAGAAGGAATTTCATTTTCCTTATCAGAAGGTTTGCCCCTTGTCTGTTTTCACTCACTGACAGACTGCTTTTAGCACTTGTCCTTCTCCTTATCCACTTACTGCCTGGAGGCCTCAAACAGGCAACACCACAACCCAGGGGGAGCACCACACAGAAAGAACCATGTGACTGTCACAGTAGGCCGTGTTCATGGCATACATTTTGATATGTCAGAGCAGGAATAGCACAGGTTTAATTAATGGTCCTATTATGTGATTACTGGAGCAATGCACTGGCGTCATCATTAATGTCATTACTTATGCCTGCCTATCCTGCTATGATAAGGCCAAATTAAAAAAATTCCTGCTGTGAAAAAGGTCTAGAAAGACTAATTTCTTGACAAACCGCCACTTTCTGTGTGCTGTGTGCTGTTTCCTGTGCTGGGAGATTATCTGGCCCCATGATCTGCTGTGTGGTAGTTTTATTAAACACAAATAAATGCAGGAATATACAACATGTAAGCGGAAATAATGATAGTCACAAAACTACATTTTGAAACAGGCTCCCCTCTTTAATACAGGAGATTAGAGCTTTGATTCTGTGCCCAAATCCGATTGGACCCGCCCCAACTTGTCGGGTTCAGACCCAAAAATGCTGTCGTAGGTTGGCTCGGACAGAATAAGATTTGTGTTTAATATTTTATTAATAATGACTGTAATTAATTAGTTTATAATTTATTTATTTCAATTACTTTATATACTATATTATATGCACAATGTAGTTTACTTTAGCTTGTAATAAACTATTCAAATTATTTATTTTAAGTGGAAATTCGAGTCAGGCTCAGGCCCAATCCTCCTTTTGTGGCCTTGGGCTTAGTTCAGACTCACACAGAATCTTTACAGGATCAGGTCGGGTCAGGCCTTGATTTTTTGGGCCCAATCAAAGCATTACAAGAAATCAGAATAATGCAGAAACCCGCCTTAAGGCCCTTATTATTATTATTATTATTATTATTATTATTATTATTATTATTATACTACCATTTAAACTAATTTAGCACAAACCAGTTGATACACAGTGAACCAGGAGCTTTAGTTGCACCTGGAGTTCTGGGGCCCCCTGGGGGCAGTTGCCTGCTTGGTTATCCAACTTAAAGTTTCCTGTATTCATTTCTGCTTTATTACCATCAAATTTCAATAAAAATCAGGATCCAATTAGAAGCAGGTCCCCTTTAGTAGCCTGGTGTGGATACATGTTTTGACAGATAAATGCAGGTTTCAGTTTAAAGCCTGGTCTGGATTTTATTTTATTCTTTGGATGTATAAAACTTCTTTAAGCCCACACATTGTTAGATTCTCCATAATTCAATAATTCAGTTAATTTGTACAGAAAACCAAGTATGAAATGAGTAATTCCTATTCCATATGTTACAGTAATATTCATATTTGATGTTATTTTCAGTAAGAGTTAAGTGATTTAAGCAAATAAAAGCCTAATAATTGAAGTTTTACAATATCACACTGAGGGCCTGGAGAGAAAACTACATTACTCTAACGTCACAGTCTCAGTTTCAAAATAATAATCTACATTATCTGAATATTCTGACATTATTACTGAAAGCACAGCACATTGTTTTCATAATGCAAGACACCTTATGATCACAGGAGGGAGGCAGACAGACAGTTCACTGCCCTCGTTTACATTCACTGCTAAATGCACAGAATATTTTTCAAAGGTTTTACTTTTATCTGTTAGGATGGGAGGAGGAGGGAGGGGGGGGCAGATAGGAGTGCACTTTCTTTCACATTCACACAGTTTTGTGTACGGAAGTGGTCAGGAAGGTTGTAAGGTCAAAGGGTAAAGGCTATCCCTCTTTCGATTCAGAGAGTACACACAGCCATCTTGGATCTAACGAAGAGAGAGAAATTGATGCGGTGAGGATATTTTACTGAGTTTTACGCCTCTTTAAATCGGCTCGGCGCACATTAAAGCCCCTCGACACGGACTGTGTGTCTCGCTGTTTGCCTCCGTTTGGACACAACCAGTGTTTTTCATTTTAGCCTTTAGCTCCTGCAGATTGTCGCTGCAGCTGCTTGGCTGCAGACTGAGCCGAGAAAACGGCCAGCTGACTGGATATATGGAGGCAGAGAGGGCCCCAGATTACTGCCCCACACTGCCCCGCTGCTCGGTAGCTCAGGCCGGGGCTGTTTTTGCAGAGTTGAAAGGTGTCGGTGTGTTGTGTAGCTCCTCGGTAAGGTAGATAAAGCTAACACAGATTGATTACAAGTCGGCTAATGTTAGCGACACTGGGGATTGGCTAACTAGCATGTTAGCATTGGTATTTATTTCCTTCAGCAGTGTTAATGTGTGTAACTTATTCAGCACTGGAGACTTTGTTAATGCAGCATACAGGTTTTTTTTCGGGAGAGAGTTTAAGTAAAACACACGTTTAGTTCTTTGGTCAGTGATTTATTTAATGCATGTTGTGGATCAGTTTATTTTGTCATGGAAAAGTTCAACATCTCCATCCCCATATGCGTGTGCATCTTTACAAAGTAGACACACACTGGTCCAAACTTTTATTTTAGCAGCCCCAACAGCAAAAAACATGGCAAACAAATGAGTGAATGTTGTACTCACTTTATTTGAGGGTGTACTCAGAAAATATTGTCCTTGTGTATTAAAAAGTTGAGTAAATATGAAGAGTTGTATAGGGTCAGTGAAGTGCTGGGAGAAGCAGATGTAGAGTAAATACTGTCAATAATGATACAGTTTTATCTTAATGGCTCTACAACAGTCAAACATGTAGTTTCACTGAGATATTTGCAACATTAAGTTTTTAAAGAGGAATCTGGTTTTTTAGATTCGAAATGTGAAGATCACTATGAAACTGTATAGAATAGGATCAGCTTTATTTTTCATACACAATCATACCACGTATAGTGAACCTATTTGTCTGCATTTAACCCATCCTGAGTACCAGGAGCAGTGGGCAGCCAGCTCCACATCTGAGCCAGTGCCTCTGATCATGGGCACTGACTGGAGATTCAACCTAACATACATGTTTTGTGATGTATTTGTGCTGGTTCAGTTGTTCTTTTTCTCACTTTAACAGCAGCTCCGCTCTCTCTTCAGGTGACGAAAGGCATGTTTGGTGCTAGAAAGAAATTTGTAGAGTTCGTCGAGGTTGTCGATAACGACTTTACCGATGAAAGCATGTACTACAACCAGCCGTCGATGTTCCCACATCGGTCGGACAAAGATGTGAGTTTCTTCCCCCGTATGTGCACATTTATTTATTCCAGTGAACACCAGAGGAGACGTTTTTCTAGTGGTCTTACTCTCTCCTGTCCTCAAATGTTTTCTTTCAGATGCTGTCCTCTCCCTCGCCATCGTCGTCAGGTCAGCTATCGCAACTTGGTGCAAGTTTGTACGGTCCACAAAGTAAGTGTTTATTTTGTTCCCGCAGTCACTCACATAGCTGTTTTCTCATATGTAGCATATGAGTGCAGTTGAGACTATCAGTCTTTTATGAAGAACGTTAGCGGATAAAACCAAAGTTACTGAGTTGAGTTTGAATGTGGAAGAATCTCCTCTGAGTTATAGTCTTTCTGTTTTTCCTTATTTTTCTTCTAAATCTTCCTGCAGGTGCACTCGGCTTCTCGGTGAGGGGCATGGGGAACAATACGCCTCAATTAAACCGAAATCTAACGCAAGGCACACAACTACCAAGTCATATCACCCCCACAACGGGGGTCCCCACCATGTCCCTCCATACTCCTCCATCACCAAGCAGGTTAGTACGGAGGTGTTCGCTTGCTTGCAGGCTCAGTTCGGACGCACACCTATGTGGTTTATAACAGTGAATAAAACCTGGGGAAAGAAATGGCAATGACCTGATGATGATGATGATGATGTTGTTACAGGGGGACGTTGCCGATGAACTCGAGAAACATGCTGAACCACTCTCAGGTCGGTCAAGGCATCGGAATGAGCGGCAGGACCAATAGTATGGGCAGCTCGGGGCTGGGCAGCCCCAACCGCAGCTCGCCCAGTATCATCTGTATGCCCAAACAGCAACCAGCACGCCAGCCATTCACCATAAACAGGTAGACGCATCCTGTATAACTCACACAAGTTAACGTTTAGAGGCTGAAAGCTTATCTCTCTCTCTTTTTGGTTTTCTTTTTTATCTGTGCAGCATGTCAGGATTTGGGATGAACCGCAATCAGGCTTTTGGGATGAACAACTCGTTATCAAGCAACATCTTCAACGGCACAGGTTAGTGTGTTTGAGCCCGGTGGGTGTACCAAGGGATCATTAGTCTGGGGTTTTATTTAATTGTACGCTCCTGGAAATGTGTCGTCTTGAAGCAAGAAGATCAGCTGGAACTGATCTGGCTCCTTTGAAAACACTTGGGTCATTTTGTTGGTGAAACTTTGTAAAAGTAAAATACATTTCTGTAAAAACAGTGAAGGTAACATCATCGTATCAGTTTATATTTGGCTTTTAAAACAGAGCGAGTGTAGTAGTATAATAATGGCTTTATTAATAATAGTAGTGTTTACAGTTAGAAACAGGAATGACTTGTTAAACTTAGTTATCAAGTTAATAATTGCCACATTATTACACAGATAAATTGCGTTGAAGGTGTTAGTACGAATTACAAGTTCCTAACCTTCCTATTGCTGCAGATGGGAGTGAAAATGTAACGGGACTGGATCTGTCAGACTTCCCCGCGTTAGCAGACAGGAGTCGGAGAGAAGGGACTGGAAACCCAACACCGGTGCTCAACCCACTGGCTGGACGGGCTCCTTATGGTAGGCCATTAGGCCCAAGAAAATGTCTTATTCTTACACAAGCAATAGGCAGTAGGTTCCCTTAGGAGAGGAAAAGCTTCTTGATTGGGTTTCATAACACTAGCCATGGCTTTGTTTTAATGCACAGAGATGTGAATTGCGTATGATACCCTTTTGTTTTGATTTGTTGCTTATTACACTTTGGGGAATTATAATCTTTACTTCACTGTGTTCATCATCAAGTTGGCATGGTGACGAAGCCATCAACTGAACAGACACAGGATTTCTCCATCCATAACGAGGACTTCCCTGCACTGCCTGGCCCAAACTATAAGGACCCCACGTTGAACAATGACGACAGCAAAACTGTAAGTGTGAGCCAGGATGTGTGTGTGTGTGTGTGTGTCAAGGTTACACATCAAGGAGAGTTATTTATGATGAATGTTACTTTTCTGTATTTTAAACAGTTTTTTCTTTGTTTGTAGAACTTGAACTCCACAAGCAAGAGCACATCCAATGCAGATGGGCCCAAGTTCCCCGGAGACAAGACGGCCTCAGCACAGAACAACAACCAGAAGAAAGGGATCCAGGTGTTGCCCGATGGTGAGACCTCTCAGCCAATCGTATCGCTCCAATTCCACTGAGACATCCCTTCTTAATCGCACAACTTGGGTGAGGCAGTTGGGCTCTCTACCCTGCATTTGGTGTTAGATAATTATTGGATAGGCTACAGTGAGGGAACCAAAAGAATATGTTCAGTATGATACAGACCCATCATCATCTTTCCATTAGTCTGTCTGTGGCCATCAGTTGTTAAAAAATAATTGGCTTGGTTTGCTCTCCAATGCGTGCACAGAGTGTGGTTTAGAAATATGGAGGTAATGTATTGACAGTAAGTATTAACTGTCGATCACAGCCCAGTTTCCGTAGTCTGTTGAACTCTGAATTATTCTGCTGCTGCTGCAGGTCGGGTGACGAACATTCCCTCAGGAATGGTGACAGACCAATTCGGCATGATTGGTCTGTTGACATTTATCCGGGCAGCAGAGACCGATCCGGGAATGGTCCATCTGGCGCTAGGAAGTGACCTCACAACACTGGGACTCAACTTAAACTCACCGGAGTAAGAGAGCTGTTCTACCTTAAATACACTTACTTTTAAGGGTTTCCTTAGCCAGTAAATGTATGCCATTTTTTTGGCTGGTAAAACATGTAGTCAATGAAAAATGAAAATGGGATTAATACAATAAATCAATAGTACAGTAATGAATGAATGTTATATTATAATACATATTTAAATTTGTGAAGCTTTCCTAGTTAAACGCTTAAGCCCTTTTTTACTGGCATGCCACTTTTACACAGAATTCTTTACAGTAATTTAGCAGTATTGTAATCACCAGTGGAGCACACTTAAAACACTAATTATATGGAAAAATACACTGCAATTGGAAATTTATTTTTACACAATATGTGACAACTTTTTGCCGAAAAAGTAAAATAGCAGTTGCAATTATAGTTACTGATTACTTTGTTGTTTTTTCGGGGTAGTTTCCAGATTGGTCGCTTAAGTTTCAGGGTCCATGAATTTAAAAGTGCTTAAATATACAGCGAGTTCAAGGGTCTTTCTCAGGAGAGTCCAGTGTCCTTCCTTTTGACTGCATTTTCTGTATCAATGCGTTGGTTTAAATGGTTGTTTTGTTAGTTTGTACTGTACTTTTGGTCTAAAATGTGTATAGCAAATGTGTTTTGACAGTGACAAGAACTTACTGCAACTTTCTTCCCTGACAGAAACTTGTACCCCAAGTTCGCCTCTCCTTGGGCTTCATCACCGTGTCGACCTCAAGACATTGGTAAGATAATAACGTGAAGTATGTGGGGGGCTTTTTTTATTGGTTTTTAATTACCTTATTTTAGTGATAGTTTGGCGGTTCCGATTAGCCTTTAAGATTTGGCAGAGTCGAAGCCAGTCTGACACGAAGGATTGTTAGGAAGCAGATGAAGCCTCCTCATGTAGCTGCACACTTAATTCCCACAATAATCTCAAGTTTTTTAAAACAGCAGTGTTAGTGTTCTGTTTGTGATTGGATGACTTTTGTTTATAAGGAAAGCTTGAAAGTGAGGTTGTCTGTCAGTATCAGTATGCTCTGTTAGTACAAAGTAACTGACAGTCGATTCCAAGCGGGGATTTGTATTCAATAAGCAATTAGAAGCAAAACATTCACATATGGCAACTTGATGAGTGCTAATTTAATTAATTAATTCTCAATTATAATTATTTTCAATGTTTGTTGTTGAGATCTATGGTAATTGGCATCCTAGTTAATGTGGCCCACTACAGCGTGAGTTTGTCATTTGCTTGTGAGTGTTTTAGTACGACATGATGATTTTTATTGTGTTAAAGAGCATGAATGTTCACATCTCTCTATTGGCAGTGACCTGAGAAAAGTTACATGTGTTGTAGTCTGCTGACTTACTTGTGCTGTCCTTTTCAGACTTCCATGTTCCCTCTGAATACTTAACCAATATCCACATAAGGGACAAGGTAATTATGAGCTTCAGCACACTGCCACAATGTACGGTTGCAGTCTTCAGGTAGTACACACAACAAACTCTCCTCATTCTCTCCTGTCCTGCTTCTAGTTGGCTGCAATTAAACTGGCTCGATACGGTGAAGACCTGTTGTTCTACCTGTACTACATGAATGGAGGAGATCTGCTACAGCTTCTGGCAGCAGTAGAGCTGTGAGTACTTGTGCTGCAGGAATATTGTCTACCTGTTTAGTTCACACTGTCTGGACATTCATGTTTTTTTGGTATTCAACTTTGATAACTTCACTCTACAGCTTTAACCGGGACTGGAGGTACCACAAAGAGGAGCGGGTTTGGATAACAAGAGCGCCTGGCATGGAGCCTACACTGAAGACCAACGCCTACGAGAGGGGAACCTACTACTTTTTTGATTGTCTTAACTGGAGGAAAGTAGCCAAGGTAAGAGTTTGTCTTTCTGCTGCCTTTCTGCGTTAACTATATCTGGCGACATGGCATCTGTGATACGCTTTACTGACTTCTTGTTGTCTGCTGGACGTTTTCCTATCATGTTGAAATTGTGTCTGCATCTCTAAGGAATTTCATCTGGAGTATGACAAGCTGGAAGAGAGGCCACACGTGCCAACAACATTCAACTACAACCCAGCCCAGCAGGCCTTCTAAGGCCCGACCAGTCCAAAGGCCACAGCTGTTCCTGTTCCTCCACACAACACTGTTGTCCAGGAGGGGCGCTGTGGTTCACACAACTTGGTTTTTATTCCTTGAGGATTTGGCTGCGGGGCTCGTCGCCACCATCAAAACTGCCCTGCCTTTCCGAAATTACATGCTGCCCAAAACACCAACACTTGTTCTGTTTTTATTCTTTATGTTCCTCCTGTTTTTGTTTTTTTTTTGTCTTGTTTTGAGCAGGGTCTGTGTTATGTTTACGTCTCTGAATCTGAAGCCTGTTTTCTTGCAGAAAAGGAGGACTGACCTTGTGGCACAGGACAGTGACAGAACAAGGGTTACGCCTCGTATTCACAACAAGTGTTAAGAACAGAAAAAAAGTCAGGGAAAGCAAAGTTAACATCCTCAGACGCAAGTGAAAGGGTGAAAGAAATGCAATGTTTATTGTTGCACTATATTTAGTAATAAAAGAACACAAAATTTGTTTGTGATTTTTTTTTATGTGAACACTCCCTGAAAATATTTTTTCCATTTTTTGTTATGGGTCAGGGGGTTCATGCAACCTTTCCACATGCATCCCTTTTCATCTCGCTCTTTTTTTTTTCCCTTCCTTCCATTTGCATTGATTCCAACCTCTGTGTTTGCACCAACAAACCTGTTTTCTGTCTCATTCTCTGTTCCTTCCTCTCTGTTTGTCTCTCTCTCTGAGTTCTGTGCCAGTTGAACATGGACACATATCTGGGAGACTACTTTCGGTTTCCACAAATGTGGACAAATCCTCGCAGAGGCTAAACAGCTACACGATGTTGCTCCAGAGCAAACAAAACACTTTCCAGTCTTTGTTACAATTTTGTAAGAAATGTGTAAATTTTTTGTTTCTTTGCATCACATAAAGTAGTATATGTATGTACGAATGTGTATATATGATTGCTATATATATATATATATATATCTATATGTATGTGTGTATATATATATATATATATATATATGTGACATCTATTTTGGAAGAAATTTTGCCCTGCCTTGTACCTCGTTTTTATGAGGTGAGCATGGATGCAATATGTGGACGTAACAGGACATTTCTGGATCTGCTGGACAGGGTGTCACATGGCACTGCGGGCACTTAAATCAAAATAATACAAAATTAAAATGTCATTTAAGGAAAGGCCTGACTCTTAGCCAAAAATAAAAAAATACATAAACATGGAGATCATCCCCCAACTTACGAGTCCAAAGCTAAAGAAGGGATGTATTTCAATTTAAGCTGTTTGAACAGCAGTGAGCAGCAGCATTTCATAGGAAACGGAAAAATGACAATTTGAGGAGAAAAAAAATCCAGACCAATCTTGTATTTTCTGAAGTTAAAAGCTTCTTTTCTTTGTATTAAAGCAGAAAAGGCTTTCCTGAACCACCGTGTGTGTGCTTTGTTTTTTTGTTCTTTTCAAAGTCAGGGATCCCTCATTAAGTTCAGCTGCTCTCCTGGAGTCAGTTTTATTATTTATGTGCACATTTGCAGGCAGAATCTGCCCCTCATTTCATCCAAGGAAGACATGAACATGTAAAATAAATTTTTTATATACGCAGGTTTAACATTCACACTGGGAAACATCTATTGCAGACAATAGGAATATAATCTGCACTTTAAGAACATTTCCAGAATCTTAACATTGAAGGATTTGGTTTGTTTGAGACAAATTCTGTTGGAAGTGTAAGTTTTATTAGTCTTTACAGACAAATTTCTCCTTAAGCAAGTTAATTCATGGAATGTAACTTTGACCAAATTATGGCCTAATTTTCACATGTACCACATGTTGAAAGATACAAAATTGGAAAATAAAAATGTAATGATATATCTCCAGTGCTGCAGAGAAATGATGAAACCCGTGCAGCTCTCCAGAATATTATGTTTGGATGTATTATTTCTAAATTAATTAGGCTATCAAAACAAGTATCCACAGTTAAGAAAGGCACATACACGCCTTAATATCAGACAATGTATAAAATGGACAAAACAAAAAATCTGCAGTAGACAAATATGGCACACAAACATAAGATTATACACTGAACATTCTCGAGTCCTCATTACTGTGCTATTATCTACAGAGGCATTAAGAACAGAGCTGCCATTAAATGCCATGAATAATCACAATTAGTACATTGCTACATTTTTTTTTTTGTAGGTGTCCAAAGTCTTGAAATCAAAACAGAGATGCAAATTAGCCATTGATTGAACTGGTCTATGATCAGCAGAGGACACACATACAGTGGCGGCTTCTACTGTAGAAAAATAATCCAGTCCATCCAGACTGAATGTATAAGTATCAAAAGGCAGTGTGGCAAAGGAGAGGGTTCACTTTTACCTTACACTTGTTTCACCACCTGACCTTTTCAAATTGCAGTTGCTTGTGTAAATTCTACAAATTCAAACTGAATTTATTTAGATGCTGCAAACACTTAAAAGCTGTGGGATGTTACATTGATGTTTCTGTAGAATGGAAAACAAAACCAAAAAAAAAGACACTTCCTGCAGTAGCACTTTCAGTACACATTCTTTCTCTAATGAAGATGATCACTTTGTCTTAAAAACAATATCCTTCAAAGTCTTGTTTTGTCCAGTTTCCAGTCATTTCTTCCTAAACCACACACACACACACACCACACAACACACCACACCACACACCAACACACACACACACACACGACACAACAACACACACCACACACACACACCACACACACACACACACACAGCAGCAGACCAAACCGGGCGCACCACACACACACACACACACTTCAGTGCAGTCTGCTGCAGGAGATCTTCTCTTCACACTTCCATCTGCCCTGGTGCTTATCCCCTCCATTTTACAGTGCTCTTCAAGTTATGATCTCACAGTGGGGGTCACTTTGAGGCAGGTTCAGTGGGGGTTGAGCCTGGTTTGGTAGCTTCTTCTGTTGGAGAAAATTATTTGTTATCAGTTATCTAAAGGAGGATGAAGACACAGAAACCTCACCCTTCATTAACCAGGATACCATCTTTCATTCTATCTATGTAAAGTCATCTACAAAAAGCCTGTGTAACAGCGTGGGTGTACCAGTGCTTGCATAATTAAAAGACTCCATCAATCATCACAACACCACCTCACCTTTATCTTTCTTCTCCTGAGTCTCCTCGGCTGCAGTCTTGTCGGCTCTGAAGAAGATCCGGGCGCTGCTTAATGAGAAGTGGAGCAGCTCAAACTCCTAAAATGAAAAGAGACAAAATAGATCAGACTGAACAATTACAGGTTTTCAGACGTGGACAGAGACGTGAGGTAAAGATGCAGTGTAAGGTAAAACGGGACAGGTGTACACAGGTGTTCTCAAAACAACAGGTTAGTTTTTGTAGTTTCACCTGAATTGGCCTGCTGAGCAGCTGAAGTAGCAGCAGAGTCTGTGACACAGCTCATAGAGGCAATTAAGGTACTTTAAAACTCTTGGTGCACAATTGATGCCATTTGCATCTAAGTTTATACTCAAACACAAATTTAAGCACTCAGACCTGATGCAATTTTTCCATTTCAGTTTGACTTTCCCTTTCAGAGGATATAATTATCTCTACATGTCCACTATAAATCAGCTTAGAAATCATAGAAAAATGATTTCCTTAAAATTCCAGAACCTGCCTGAGAATTATGTTTTAAAGTTTTCTTAAGTATCAATGTAATGTAGTGATAGCAGTCTGTATATACACATATTTATTGCAAACAGGAACAGCTAAAATCTAGTTCGGCATACTACACATCTTCTTTAACCACACAATAGAGGCTGTACCTGAAGGTAGATATCCAGCCTTTTCTGAGTGAGGTTCATTGTTTGCAGCAATTTTTCATCTTGGCTGGTAGACGTGACGTTCTGCTCCTTCACCACAGCATTCATCTCCTTCTTGTACTTATCCCTGACGGCCTGGAACCAGTGCAGAGAGTCAAACTCCAGATACTGGTCCAGCAGCTTCAGAATGTATGCCACACCTGAGAGAGCAAGAGATACAGCAGTAAAAGAGAGTGTAGATCATTGAATTGATGTTGTACAGTACATACTTCAGTTATGTGTAATGTATCACCACTCACCCATAGCAAAGCCGTCATCTGTGAAAGCAGCTCCACTTTTGTTCTTCTTGTTGAGTTTCTCTTTGCAGCCGATGGAGTGTTCCACGAAATTCACCGTCTATGGAAGAGATTTGTTGTTACTGAAAGTGCTACACATGCAACGATGAAGAACAGTCGAGAAAAATTAAAACACTGCAGAGACAGTGGCCGAACACAAATAGAAAGAGAAAAAAAGCGCGACTGGTTGTATGATAGAAACAAATGAAAAGTCTTGACACTGACCAGTGGAGGTACAATCATGTAGAAGTTCCTCAGGTGCATATTCTTGGCACTGCGAAACTCAGGCGCAAACACCGCCACCAGCATCTTGAAGTACTCAGTCCCCTCGGCAGAGTTGCTGGTCAGATCTCCCAGCACTGAATCTAGGACACTGGAAATGACACATAGCAGTTAATCATGAGGATTTTTCTAGCTGTGGGGCCCTCTGCAGGTTTAAAAATGGAAACACACTGAAAATATCTTCACATTACAGTATTTGACCATAGACAACAACTGGAGCACAGTTTGTGTGCATGACATGATTATTATCATGATAATCTACAGAAAAGACAGAAATAGGGTGATCCTAGGCAAAGACTGAAGTTATAATTTAGAAACATTAAATGCTTTTATAATGCTCTACCCAGCAGCTTTCTGTGTCTCCTCTGACAGGCCTTCCTCTTTCACCAGCTCTTCAAAGTTGACTATGTCCTCCAGATCAGGGACGAACCTGCAGTGGTCACAGACATAAAAACATACTAATGAGATATTACAGAAAATACTTCAGTGAGCATGAGTTTTAATCAGGTTTAATCTCATATGTACTACATAAAAAAAACATTAATGAATCTAGTTAATCAGGCTTTTCTCAGACTAATTCAGCCAAAGCCATATTAACATAGCAGGGGAGCACAAACATAACCAGCACTTGAACAACTCTCCTTTTACCTGATCGCACTGCTGCAACAGTGGAGGCCTCCAGAACGGATCATACGCACATAGCCCATGGCATTACCTGAAAGGAAACAGTAAAATTGGTGTTGGTTTATATATGCCTGAACCTGCAGTTGAATCTTTAAGATTATAGGCTAAGAAATAGATCAACAACATTAAGGTGTTTTTTCTCACCAATCTGGCTGATGAGCTGTCTGAACTGGTCCAGGTAGCTCTGTCCATCAGGAGTGATGCCCAACTTCCTGATGCCACGGTTGAACTTCTCCGCTCGCTCAAATGGGTACTACAACAAAAACACGGACGACTACGGCTGAACAAGAGCTGGAAGGGAACTACGTTATTGTGCCTGGTGATATGATAATGCAGTATTTTTATTTTAAATTTTTGTCTTTCAGGGGGTTATTACGGGAGGATTAGACGGCTAAACTAGTTCCGAGAACAGAAAATCTAGAAAATCCTCTGTTCCTGGGACTGGATTTACTAAAAGTCTGTGTCTATTGACATTGAAAACTTAAAATGCTTATTGGCAGGCTAATTTCAGCTTAACATCTTTGGCTCAGGCTAGTTTCCAGCCCTCACATGTTGGGACTTAACTGGCGTTACAACCAATCTGACCAACTAAACACTTTCTGCAAAAGGTGCAAAATTCTCCATCTGTCCATTTTGCTTTGTTGTGTAACTGGTGTGTTAAAATGAATGGCCGGCCACTGAGCCTTTTCCTACCTTCTGATCTGACTGGTCCTTTGTTTCTCTGAAGAAGCGGATGTCTTTGATGAGTCTTGACTTTATGTGTTCATCATACATAAACTGGCTGAAGATGTAGAACTTCTTCCGTAGGAACTGGTAGGTGAAATTCACCTGATGAGAAGAAGAGAGGAGAGAACAGGTGAGACACACACACACACTCACGTCTAAGAGGAAAGGAACAAATGTTTGAAAGACTGAAACACACACCACTGCCGTCCCTGCAAACTCACCGTAGTGTTCATAATGCCTGTGCCGTGGGTCCGGATGGAGTTGGCGATGTGACGGATGTTGATGGTGTTCAAGTGCTTGTTGTTACTTGCCTTCTCTATGAAGATCTATTGTACAGCAAAAACTGTATATAATGCACAGACAACTGCTTGGTTCAAGACAGAGAAGGTGAATAAGGAAGCTAACAAGTCTCACCTGGTTGTTGAGGTTATAAAGGTAGCGTGAGACGAAAACGTGGATGTTCCTCATTATCTCCAGAACGTCCAAACCCTGATGAGAACACACAGGGGATTCAGTTAATCAGCCATTTCTCACCTTTACTTCTTTAAATAAAAACTCCCCCTCTGTCATAATGTGTAAAGCTGTGAGCACACAGACCTGCTCCAGGGTCTGGCTGGGCAGGTGAGCCTCAGTCATCGTAAGTCCATAGCGCTGCGTGGCGAGGTTTCTCATCTCACTGTAGGTGGCCCAGTCATGCAGAGCGACAGTGGTTAGGTTGTAGAAGGTTTTATCCAGGTAGTGGGTCACATAGGCTGCAGGGACATGAAAAACAGGACAAATAATTATGTCAGTTTCGGTAAGGGTATAATTTTTCAGCAGGTGTCAGCATTACACATCAGTACACTTCTTTTACACTGACATGACCAAATTTCACTTTACACATTTTAGACTGCATCTAAAATTTGCAGCTTTTTCCTTCAAGTAATTGTAGTAGATGCTATTAGAAAATGCCTAAGATGATGATAAAAATGAGCTGTATCAATGATAAGAAATCAAATCCCAGTTTGTCAGCACCTTTGATATGAAGGAAGCGGTTGAAGAATCGGATTGGTTTGAGGGAGAAGAAGTGGGCCAGGTCCTTCATGCCAACTTTGAAAGGGTTCCTGTCGTCCAGCTTCAGGTGGGTGTGAACAGAGAGACGCAGGTCCTTCTCAATCTCCTTACACAGCTTGTCCAGCAGGTGCTGCAAGAGTCAGATGCCAGAAATAATGAGAACAGTGTTCAGGATGTGATGTAATCTGTTTGATTTGCACAACAGGATTAAACGTTGACACTTGTACATCAAACTCTATGCTTCTCACGTTATCTCCTAAAACCTCCATTTCATTTGGCAGCTTTATTTCATCTGTTCTCACCTCGTTGAACACCTCCATGATCTCCTTGTCGTAGCTCTCCAGCAGCTGGTCACATGACTCCATGTGTTTGGCGTGCAACATGGAGGGCACACTGTCCCTCAGCGCACTAAACATGTACTGCTCAGGCAAAAAAACAGGTAACAATTAGAACCAAATTATAAACAAAGAGACAACAGTTTCTAAAAGTAAGAAGAGTATTGTGGTAAAGCAGTAAAATCCCAACTTCAAAAATTCATTGTAGGTTCTCCTAAAAAGGTCCAGTGTGTAACATTTAGGAGAATCTATTGGCCGAAATTCAAGATAATTCAAAGATTCATAAGAATTGTTGTGTTTTTGTTACTTTAGAAAGAGCCATTTTATCTACAGACTCTGCGGGTTGCCTTCCATGGAGTCCGCCCAGAACAGTCAAACCAAAAACTGGCTCTAGATGGGGCCGTTTGTGTTTTTGGCACATTTTGTGGCCCTTGTAGTTTCTCCCTTGCGCTTGGAAAGGGAGGGTGAAACGAGTTGAGAATCTCAACGAGAACTACACCACTAAATGCCACTAAATCTTACACACTGGTCGTTTAAATTAATGAGTAAATATAAATAAAATAGCCCCCTTAAATGAGCAAGCTAAATCAACATAAAAGAAGCCCTCTGTGACCCTTGGTTACAGTCTGCTTACATGTATTCGTGCTGCGTCCACAGCGTTGTCGTAGACATCATCTAGGTAGATCGGAAACACAGCTCGGTGCCAGTAAAGAAAACTACAGTCACACTGCAGCTTTACCCTGGGAAATAAAGGTAACATCAAATTACTTACATGAACATGAATACAAGGATTTGTGCCAAGAAGTTATACCCAGTTAAGTTAAGTTTGTGTGCCAGAAATACTGGTTTTCGCCTGTTCTCAGAGATTTCTGACTATAAGGACTGACATCACAGCACACCACTGGGTTTTTATTAGACAAGATGTTGAAAGCTGTCTGTCACACTGGCTCCACACCAAGCAGTAACGTATGGAAGTTTTCTTCACTGCCTGGAGGGTTAGGCACTCTGCCATCTCTTGGCAGACAGAGCAAAAACACATTGCATCATGCACTGACTAGAAGTTTTGTACTCGAAATTTTGTTTCCTACCTTTCGCTCAGCTCACTAATCAGATCCAGCTTCTTCAGCACAAGCTGCAGGGGAAGCAGCTCCTCATCTTTGAAAGTTTTCTACAAGACAGAAAGAGCTTTCAATGCCAAGCTAGGAATCAAATTAAATACAAAAGTAAACAGAAGTGTCTGTATCCAATCATCAGCCAACTTAACTCTCGACATACCAGCTGAGTCCCGACACACAGTGCCAGAGACACCACTAGGCGTCGCTCCTTTGTGCTGGGTCCACTCAGAGCATTTTCTGCCAGCACCAAAGATGACAGCACATCCAGCCGCTGCTCGCTGTACTTCTTGTCAGAGATCACCCTTTTCTTCAGGGAGAAAAAGTGTCACATAAATAATTAATAATAAAACAAAAACATTCTAGGCCAGGTCTCCCTCGAATAAGATATGTAACTTTTCAAGGGAATTCCTGGTTAAATAAATAAAAAATAATAATAAAATGAAGTAAGACTTTTAATTAGACAAACATAAACATGTCACTTATCTCAAACCTTCCCCTGTAAGTGCCGATAATGTGATTTATTATTTGTGTGTTTGTATTTACCTTGGCGATGCCGATAGAGTTGAGGGCCTGTGACTGCAGCTGCTGGGTGATGTGAGAAACGGAGTCGGCTACAACCATGGACCGCCTGTGAAATGTGTGTTCCACAGCCTGAAGAGAGAGGGAGATTTATGACTTGACCTTGCACTGGTGAAAAGCATGGAAACACTCACAAAGGGACACACACACACACACACACACACCTTGAGCAACTCAACCAGTCGACACAGAGCTTTGACAGAGGTCTTGGTCATGGGCCGCTGCATCGACATGTACATGTTCATGGTGGTTTTGATAATGGTGCTGATGCTGTATGCATACAGGATGCCCTGTGGGGAACAGAAAACACAGAGGGAACTGTTAGTGAAGAGGTTAAAGGACGAATGTTGATGTAAAGGTTCACACCTTTACGTCTTTTTTTGAGGATAATCAATGCATCTTTAGTGCATTTGCGCCTGGATATAAAAGGGGATTGAAAAAATGTGAATGCTATGTTATGAGCTGGTCTTAGTAGTCTCATGTTCTGCTCTGTAGTCCTTGTCAAGGGATATCTCTGCAAGTCCTTACCTGTACAAACACATTGCACCTGCTGTTAAGGTCTTCCGCCAACTTGTCACCTTTATGCTCTTTGGACAAGATGGACTCCATCTTCATCATCCAGGAAGTTACAAACACATAGTAGGACTGGACATCCCTGAAGGGACAAGAACAACATTTAGATGTTGAAATCTAAAAATCTGATTTAGACAAAATAAAGTTTGTGCTGCCACTGACTTTGTTAGCGTCTGAGCTCTTTGCTGCAGGTAGGTGTCCCTCTGTGCTCTGATGGCCTGCAGGCTCTTCTTATCCATTAGTTTAGCTGCAGCTGGAACCTTAGTGGTGAGGAAAGTGTCGGGAAACCAGATGATGTTTGCAGTCAGAGTGACAGCGGGGACCTAGAGGATAGAGGCACAAACACACAAGCAAGATGTTTCCACTGTTGAAAGATTAGGGAAAAAATACATCCCAAAAACAATGCACTACCTTTTTACAGACATCGAGCACTGCTTTGTAGAACTTTTTGTCGACACTCCTGAAGATGTGAAAGTGAAGCACAAAGAGACCACAGACGCCAGCGTATTTATCTCTCTGATCAATCTCTGAGGGTTCACCTGAAATTAATACAGACACACATCACTTTAAAGCTGCAGGAAATAGTCTTAACAAGTGAAAACCGTTTATCCTGAGAGGAGAAACTGACCAATTTTGGACTCAACATTGGTGAATATGGTGCGAATGTTGAAGGCGAACTCCTCTGCAAAGGCACTGTTTTTGGCAACAGCTACTCCCTCCCCGGGATCATCGAATCTCTGCTCCACACAGGCCTGTTACACAGTTGTGAGGTTAATGGTGTTCAAAGGATATGTAGTCCAAAGTGACCCATGCTTACAGTCTGAACCTCAGGAAATTAATTCTACAACATAATAAAAGTCTGAATGAAATTAAGTCACCTGCAGTATCATGCCATCCAGCAGCTGTCCCTCAAGCTTTAGCAGGAGCTTCTCGAATGGTTTCAGCTTCTCTTCAGGAATGGAAAATTTCCCAGGGTTATGGTGCACAGATTTCAACAACCTACAAGCAGAGGATACTGTTGGAGAGAGACAATAGCCTGTATAGACGCTCTAAAGCATAAACTACTATATGGTTATAAAGACCAAATTAGCTATGCTTTCTGGATCAAATTAATCTTCATATATTTTAGTTAAGTTAAAGGCATACTATGCAGGATTTTCCTTAAAAACCAAGTATAGACTCATAGGAGCATAAACTCTCTCAATCATTACTTAGGACCCTTTAGAAGCGTGTAGCACTGCCTGTATCTGAGACGTTGCCCTCTGCCTGTATTTTCTTATTTTGTTGTGTCCTGGATGTTTCTGGGCATCAGTTTTGGGGCAGCGCGCAGGGTGTGAGTGTGGGACTCGATAAAAATGTGACAGTTTACATCTCTGTCTATGTCCATCGATGTGTAACAAGCTGCAGGTCTGAGTGTCGGTGTCTACGCTCCAGCTGCATTCACACAAAATCCAGACATATTGCACCTTTGTGCAGGGTTGTGCGGAGGTGTGGCCATGTTTATTTGTGCATTAGAAAGTACCCGAACAAAACAAAACAATCAGAAAACAATGTTTAATATTTCTGACATAATGCTTTGTTCTTGCTAAAGCCCCATTGTCTTTATGTAGCTTCATCAAAGGTGCTCTTTGGTTTGAATGGTGTGTTTACAAAGAAAACACAATTGAAAATCCTGCTTTGTATGCCTTTAAAAACATGTCATACTTAAATAAAAGATTTGTAAAATAGTAGTAATTGGGATGCATTTTAATTCATACTACTGACACCTTCATTTGTTTTGCTTATTCATTAATCCATTATTCATTGATGTCATTGGTTGCAATAGTCGTGTGTGTCTGTTTGTGTGTTAACCTTTTATACATCTTCCAGTGATCTTTCAGTGTGCCGTGATTTTCCATTATCTCGTCGAGTGTGAGCAGAACCACTAACAACTCGCCGAGGTGTTCGTACACAACCTGCAGATGTAACGCAAAGCAGAAAGAAACATTTTGAGTAAAAGAGAGTACGGACTCAAGACATACAAAAAAAGAATGAAATCTTAAAACCTACCTGGAAATGGACACCTGACGACTCAATGATTTTTGTTGCACCTCTAAGAAATGAGAGGAGAAATTCTTTTGTACATTTTGTTTTGTATTGTAACAGAACAAAACACGCAACTAGTACCAGAAATGGAGTCTGTACGTTACTGTTTTGTCTGAATCTGAGGTGCATAAATGCTCTTTTGACACTGTGGGCTGATGGACCACAAGATAAAAAGTTGATCTGCAATTGACGGTATGATTAACTAACATTAACACATAGCTGGGCCTCTACAGAGAGAACTACCAGCCTGTGTGTCTGTCAACATGACACAAAGATAGTAAATGAATACAAAAAGGTTACTACACAATACACTAAATCCTGACACGGCATTTAAGCTAATCCTATGAAACCAGTACATTCACCGTGTAACATAACTTGCTTCAGTTGATGGATCTTACTTGTTGCTGTTGTACAGGGCAGCCAGCTGATGAACAATGTTGACCACCACCTCATAACATCTTGACACAAAACAGGAAAGTTCCTATAAAAGGACAAAGAGAGGAGGAGCAGAGAAACGATCAGTGTTTTCTGGATTTCAATAAACGAGATTATGACAGAAATGATTCATTACCTACCTGAAGGAATGAGATGAATCTGCCCATTTGAATCTGGGACTCTCCTTCAACAACACTGGTGTCAGACACTGTAACATAAATGCAGATATACATCTTATTTGTATCAATTCATTGAGAATTGTTGTGTATCACAGAGGGTAAACCTAGAACAAGAATGAATAGGAATAGCTGCCAGATTACCTCCCTCTCCATAGTACATTAAGCCATTGTAGAACTTGGTTTCTGCCTGCAAGCGAAAATAAATTCAAGGCACAGAATCAGAGTTTGCACCTCTCAGAAAAACACAAACATCATCAACATCTGTGGAGAGAAGTTGCTTAAAAGGGTTCCCCTTTGGGGTTTTAGACCTCTAGTAGTTTTAACTCAGCTTTATTTATATAGTAGCTTTCAGACAAACATGCAGCCCAAAGTGCTTCACATAGCAAATTAAAACAATGCATAAAAAAAAAGAACAACCATGAATAAAATTGGACAAGGCAAAAAAAACAACAAAAACAATAAAATATCATAAAAATAACAGAATAAATAAAAACAGATAAATAACAAAGAATAAAACCTAAAAACGAACATTACTCCAAAGTAAAAGCCACATTAAAAAGACATTTAATTTCCTATTAAAAAGACACACAGAGAGAGAGAGAGAGAGAGAGAGCCATCTAACACCCAGAGGCAGCGAGTTCCACAGTTTAGGGGCATAAAAACAGAAGAAACTCACCAGTATGTTTATGGGACACATAAAGAAATATTTATTAGTAGTAATGTGGAGTGCTATGCAAGCAGGTGACACAAAACACAGTCCTACCAATGACGTGGCACTGTTCAACAAGTGGTATTATTGAATTATAATTCGCACTGCTTTAATTGGCATCTATATCCATCTGTGTTCTGCTTTTACTGTAACAACATGTCCTAAATTATGATTATTGTTTCAACCTTGTGTCTTGATTTTACACTGATTTCAGGGTGCTAAATGTTATATGTGGCCAGAGACTAAAGATAGAAACTATCCTTTGGGCTAATATTATGAATTAATTAATTTGGGGCAATGTTTATTAATATGCGCTGTCCCAGAGAAATAAATAAATAAACCAAAATATTATGGAGCAATGCACGAGCGAAGGCAGGAAGGATTGCAAGCTAGCCATCTTTGCAAATGTTTTATGAGGAATGAAATTAAATCATCACATTTGTTAGACCCCAACAATACACACAATGTCAACTTGTATTTGTTTACACCTTTAGGAGAGACTATATGATAAAAAAAGGACAACAGAGTGCACTGTTTACACCGTGCTTACCTCGTACTTGAGCTTCTTCACTTCACTACACAGAGCAGCATAAACTGTGATGACTTTGTTCAGCACCTGCACACAAAATAAAAGTCTTTATCAAAGAAGGAAAAACTTCTACAGTCTAATAATGAATTGCTATTTGTTAATTATTACAGTCTCCGTCTTTATTTACCTTGTTTTCTGTTTTAATTAACTCCAATAGGGATGACTGCTCATAAGGGAGAAGCTGTAAGAGAGCATCAGGAAGGAAATTACACAAGTTTAAACTGTGTAAAAACAGTGCCAGTCTTTTTTCAGATTCATGCTCAGCCAGTAGTTTTTTTGGTGTTTCACCTTCAGGGCGATGGGGTCCAGATTGAAATCCCACACATCCCCGATGGAGTCATCCAGTGCCTCCTCGATACCCCTCAGCTGGGAGGTGTAGTCCTCCAGAAACTTGCTGTAGTTCTTCAGCTGAACCTCTGTGTGTATTTCTGCAGAGGGGAGAGTTTACTCAGGGACACTTCCGCAGGCCTGATGTAAACACCAATGCTGCTGTAGCTAGTTTAGCACCTAACATCACCAAACCACATTATTTTGAGCTAAAATGTGGAAAATAAAGAGTGTATGTATTCTTATTGCCAGAAATATGCAGAAAATAAATATCCCTTTTTGTCCTATGAGGAGCACTGAATATTAACTGCAGACCTGACACACACTAACACCAGCATTGTCTCCTTTTTGTCTGCTTTAATGGAAATAAACATGGTGTTACAGTACGCTATTTACACTGTTTTCTTTTTACTATGAACTAAAATGTCATTAAGCTGTCAAACCGATCAGCTGTGTGACTGCAGGCGGTGACTAATGTCAGCTAACTTTGCTGTCACTTCATTTAGCGACGTTATTCTTTGTAATACAGCTGGCACGGACTCCCTGCACATTCAATTTAAGTAAATAATAAGCGAAATACTTTTTAAAAGTGTCGATTTAACGAGCGTTTGTTTTGCAACCAACAGTAGGAGTTGTTGCGCGTCAGCAAATAGACGGATCCCACCCCCCCGGTGGCTAGCACTGAAGGCTAATGTAAGGTTAACTTTAGCACGTCAGGAGTAGATAATGTACTTACTCTGTGAACCGTCGTCAAAACGGTCAAACTCCCAGTCATGTGCCATCGTTTCCACCGCCATCAGGACAGTATAGGTGACCCAAAACACCGCTGTTAGAAAGTGAAGCGACACGATCCCATGATGGGTCTCATGATTTTGTGAATGGCCGCTAGTGCTCATGGGAAATGGAGTTCAGAAGAGAAGGATAGATAGATAGATAGACACA
>NW_023339762.1:22435062-22441543 GCF_004916995.1 Morone saxatilis
TCCTTTATGCGGCCTCTCGGCCAGGCAGAATCTGCTTGTGATCGGTCAGATCACACACGCTGCATCCATATGGTGCAGCCCAGAAGGATCGGTCCAAGTCTTGCGTTATGTTGGCTGGCCGATACGGTATGAAACTTTCCGTCATCTCACGATGCTGAGAACAAACTTGCCTCAACAGGATAACCCGAAGGGGCGGCGAAAAGTAGGTGAAAGGAACCCTATCCAGATCCTGTTTCGCCAAAACCATTGCCCTGATACTCCACGGAGAACTGCAAACTGAACATTGCTCCCCAACCTATCACCATACCTCTTGGGTAGGTAGTCTCATCTCGCCAATCTCGACCCCTCTCTTTCTTCAAGCGATGGAGACTCCCTGTAGTAGCGAGTCGGTACTAAAAACGGTACAAGACGCCTTTCCTGTTAAAAAAAAAATCTTGGCGCTATGGATCCCAAAACGGTAATGCGGAAAAGTACTGCCGTTAGCACACCATTACCTCAGAGATACAGCAGTACGCCACTGCAGTATGTCTGCCGCCCCCGTGGCCTGGCACAGCGTCAACTGTAGCTCTGAGGCCAGATGCATAATGTTCGACCACCGCCTTCTGCGTTCGCGTAGGCTTGAACGCCAGCCCCTCATCGCATGCCTAGCAGCGAAGGCTGTGCGGTGTGTCACCTTGCTCCTCATATTCCCAATTACAGAGCGTATACTCCAGAAAGACACAAAAATGCAGATTGAATTAATGCATTTTCAATTTTGCGGCAAGAACAGGTACAGCAAAAGTAAAACCAGCACATTTGCATCTTCTTCACATCGCTTAGAAATGTGTAAACCCTGGAAAATCACCTTACGTACACTTCCGGTATAACCTATACATCTGTACTGTTTTACTTGACTACTACTTGACCACAACGCTCAAGAAGGACAGGACCACGCCCCCTCTTTCACCCCCTTTCCCCGCCCCTACAACGTGCTTCCAAATCATCAGTCAAAGGTCACCCCCCGGTCAAATTCGCTGGACAAATGACAGAGATGGCCACACAGCAAACCTGCCACCATCATTCCAAAACACCCATACGCCGCGAACATGGTCGCCAGTTCGTCGATGCAGCCGGCCCCATGAACAAGGAACCTCTGTCGAAGCTCTGTGTGACTCAGGTGAGTTGCTCAAGGTGTGTGGTGGCGGTGGTGTGTGCTGGACGTGGGTTGTGAGTGTGATGTGTGTGTGTGTGTGTGTGTGTGTGTGGTGCTGGTGTGTGCTGTGTGTGGTTTTCTGATTTGCTGTTGTCATTTGCACCTCAGGGCCACCGTAAAATGTGGTCAAATCTTTGTTGTCTATACACATAAACTTGATTTGATAACTTAATATAAACTCAAATGAGAGTTTCTCCTGGCTTTAGTTGCTAAAAGTTGATGGAAACAAAAAGATTTAGAGTAAAAAAAAACTCTATTAGAGAATCAATCATAGTCTTCAATGCAAATTCCACTGTCTACCATATAAAGTTGCTCTGGACATCCTTTTTCAATGTTTTAAAAAAAGTGCTCTCTGTGTTTCAAAGTAATTCGTTTTATTCTCTGATTTGTTTCACTGCGGGGGAGAAGAGCATTTTTTCCAGGGAAAGCGGGTCCTTGAAGTAACGGTTGGTCCACAGAGGATGCATGAGCAGTGTTTGATGCCGGAGATGACCACACGGCCAGTCCTATCTCTCCATAGTGCTCCGATACATACTGATAAATACGACGCAATAAAAGCCTTTAACATATGAAAGCATTCTGTTCACAGTCTGTGATATATTCTACACAAAAAAATAAGAGACATCTGGACTCTCTAGGGATGCAGTCACAGCTCAGACTCTGCTATAACCTGTTAACATGGGTGTGGAAATAAAAATAGGCAAGATGTTCCGCCGCAGGCACATGAACTACAGGCACTGGTGGTGTGGACTGGACATAAGGGGGTATGTTACAGACTATAGTGAGAGACCACAAACTCCCATAGAAGGTACCCAGAAACAGATAACAAAGAGAATTGCCAGCTTCCCTTCCTGTGGTTTATTTGCATCAAAACAGAATACATGCAAACCGAGTTGTCTCGAGAATCAACAAACTTGGAACAATGCCCTTGTCTGGGCACGTCTGAGCATATCTGCGCATATCTGCCTCATCATTTTACACAATTAGATAGATACTGCGTTATTGCGATAACTGCAATATTATAAATTGCGTACACTGTTTACAGATAGGAATGGACATTACTTAGCACAACATAATATTGTTTGTTTCATGTTCCCAGAACTTTGTCCCTGAACACATTTTGCTCTTACACAGCCTTTCTCGTAGTCATACCTTACATTTAGAAATCTCCAGACAACTGACAGACGTTGAGATCTCAGATCGTCTGGGATTGCATGTCTGAACCCATGGTTACCAACCAGTGTAGCTGGTTTATAAGAATAGGAAGTCTTTTTCCTTGGAACTTTCTCAGAACATTTGCTTTACGTAGCCAGCAGCATGTGTTAAGTCAGTCTGTTCTGAGGTATTGAAATCAAAACATTAACAAAAGCATGCAGAAACACATATAAAGAGATTGTTTACTTTCACATTATAAACCTATGCTGTCACCAGATCTTCTCTGATATAAGATTTGTGTGTTGCAATTACCTCAAGTAACCTCAGCTTGGGCTGATTGTGTTTTATCCTTTCAAAGTGAGTTCTCTTCATCAACAGGGGTAGGGTACAGAACATATTGGGACTCAAACTCAACTCTGGTCCACCTTAAAAAATAATATTTATATAATGTCTTTTGCAAGTGGAAGACTGAGCAACACATTTTGCATCTGTTTCATTGGTGATGCTCCACATAAACTATATTCTGGCACAGTGGTTCTCAACTTGGGGTTTGTCAAATGACCGTGAAAGATAAAATTAAATATTTTGGCAAGCAGCACTGAATGAGACACAGGAAGTAGCTCTCACCAGGCCCATTTACCTCAGTTATTTAAGACTGTATTTATTATCTATTATTGTGCTTTTAGGCCTTAAGCTGACACGTTGACTGCGGTTAACTGCAGTTATTTTAATAAATATAAAAACAGGAATTAGTTGTTGTTCTGTCGGGGTGCAAAACAATGCTCTACCTGTGTGAGTTGTGTAGCTTTCATGTGTTATGCATGTCATTCGTTAAACACCAACCTGATTATTCTGGGGGGTCTCGAGAGACCACTGGTCTAGTGAAACAAAATTATTGTCACATGACAGACGTCTTAGAATCTGCTAAATATGTATATTCATATCCAAAAGCCACTATGTCACATTGCCTGTTACACTAATTATACTGCTGTTCTGTGTGGTGGAAATTTTACCGAATAAAGGAAAACCAACAAAGAGAAATTTGTCTTTGTATATTTATTCAGCTTCTGCGCAGAAGGATCGAAACCAGCAAAGTGACAGTCAGCGACTGCCGAGGAATCGATGCTGTGTGCATCTTCACCAGGGTTTTTATACGCTTAAGAACAAAGGATCAACAGTTACATCTAATGAACAGATAGGCATTATTAAATCATGGACATTAGTAAGTCGTAAAAAATGCACTTCTAAAAGCAGGCTCAAACCAAATTGAATGAAGTTCTAGGTGTAGGCTAGGCTATATTTCAGTCTTGGCACATAATGTGGTTATTGTACTCGGTCATCTACAGTATTAGGGGTTTGCCTTTGAGTTCGGGTACAGTTCAGCCGGAAATGGAGCCAGGCCTACTTCCCTGGAGCAGTAAAGTTGTGGTTCATACAAAGATTGCATACAAAGATTAAAGCAGATAACTATGGTTCATGCTTAGGTCAATACAGAGAATTACTAAACAGTAATAATTTTCCTCTACATTTTGTTGACAGTTAACCACAAGTTGATTCGTCAAGATATAACATTCCTTTTCAGGGACATATAATTATGTGTTTATTTCCTTCTGTTCAGTGTCCAAAAAGTTAAAATTAGTTGCACTTAACTGTACTAGCCTTAAGGTAGTTGTGAAAGTTGTAAATGTGCCACTATTTGTTGCCCAGTGGTATGTGATCTTTTGTTGTATTTGTCTTTTCCTCAAGTCTGTTCTTGCCTTGAAGCTACACACTGCCTGAGTCACCAATGCACCACAGCATGAGAAAAGCAAGAGAGAGGAGAGCAGTCCCAAATAGGTCTCCGAGGGCTGTCAAGTAGGGTATTGAGTAACTGTCGGGATCTTTACCCCTCCGCCATAGACAGTGGACCATACAGTCAGCTATACACAGCAGGGAGAATACCTAAGAGACGGAAACAAGTTAAGGAGTAAAGTAGCAATCAAGTATGCAGAGGAAAAATGACCACACGGCTGACTTACCTGAATCAGGGAAGCTGACAAAAAGGCGATAGTGAAGAGAGGACTGGGCAAAGTGTGGCCTCCTTTCATCAGATGTATAGTGTGCACAAAGACAAGCTGACCGGGGATCACCAAAAGAAGGAGAATCTGAGCAGATCGGTGGTTTGCTCCTGCCATGACAAAGCTGAACATCAGATTGTGTGTGTGGGGGGGTGGGTATTACATATAAATGTTTTGACCCATAGATCTTTACCTGAACCTAAGAAAGTGCGACAGGGGTTGTAACAGCTCCTACGGTCTTCAGGAACCTCTCTAGGTGAGTAATTCAAATGCAAATTGGTAGAAATACGACTGGACTGTATTGAGACAAGGTTTCCTCCAATACCTGAACAGGAAAGAGAGGGTGGAGGAAGGGTCAACGGTAAGATCGTAGGCCCTATTCACACCCTTGAACATTACACGTCCCCTCCTTACATGCAAATACAAACAAGCATTTCCATTTGTACAGCCCAACATTTTTTACACAAAGAATGAAATACCTTTAATGGGATAGTTTTTTGTTTTGTTTTTTAAGTGGGATTGTATGAGGTACTTATCCAAAGTTAGTGTAGACAGGGGCCTAGTTTATGTATGGAAGGGAAATTGATATTCTAAATCCAATTCAGACACACTATTCCTTGGAGGAAGAATATGTACATTATATATATATAATACAGTCTGTGGTTGGTATTAAAGATAGGATTGCCTCTGATTGCAAATTCTGCCTGTCTACTGTATACAAAACATTGCCACTAGGGGGAAAACAGTCCAAAAGATGACTTGCTTATTTCCAAGCCTTTTAAGATTCTCCTTTAAGAAAATAGTCGGTCAAGGCTCAGTGAAGGAGCAAGTCCAATTCAGTATCTAGGAGAGGGCTTTTTGAGTAGATAGTCAGTGAGGTTTATTGCCCCATTAAATTCTTTCACATCAGATAATGCAGATTCCTTTGGGTTTTTATCCAGACTCCAGTAGGTACTTTAAAAGGGTTTTTTAAGTTAATTTGTTGACAAGAGGTCCAGGTCTTTTGGACTGTTTTGTTACAACACTCTTCAGAAAACTATTGGTGACGTCCATGTTTTATACAGTCTATGGTTCAAACACCTAGCTGCTAAATGTTGGCTTGTGAGGCACACTTTAGACAGCGATGCAGCGACCAACAGACAAACTGATGTTGTATGTATGTTTACGAGGAAAGAAACAACTCAATGTATTTTATTTAATGCCAATTTTACAAGAAGGCACACATGATTAGTTGTTTTACAAAGTTTATTAAGTTTCTCCTCACTTAACAACTCTCAAAATTGCACAATTTTTAAGGGGAACGTGTAGGCTACTGCTTATCTTTGTTGACCACCACCTCCGGATGTGGTCTGAGCAATCGGATCTCAATGCGTCCTCAATGTGTCTTGGGTGCATTCACACCTGTACTAAAAGCTGTCCGCTTGTGATCGGATCACAGAAGACACATGCCAGGTGTAAACAGGGCCATATTTGCATACATTGCATACATGTCACATGCACGGAAACACATGATTTTTTTTCTGTAAGGGATGATTAAATGCTTTTTTTTTTTTAGATCTGTATCTGCACAAAAGTGGCCCATAAATGCACTTTCAAAAGAGAGTAACTCACCATTTATAACTGGAGCATAAACTAGGATTCCAGCAAGGTTTGGATCTGACACAGTCTTGTCCAGAATAAGTCCTCCAATACTAAAAGAAAAACAACAAAGAACGTGTTTTTAGAAGCTCTACCTATTGTGGTGATACTACGAAACATTAACAGGCCCGACAACACAATGTTGGATCTGTGCAGGAGAACATTTTGAAAGAAGTGCGATGCTGTAGTGAGGGAGTAAAAAAACCTTAGAACCATCAAGTGGCTCCCAACAAGGCTGTATCCCCTCTCCTCTCTCCCTGCTGAATAATGCTGAAAAGTCTCATTGAACATTGAACTTAAAACTATTTTATGAAACTGGTATAAAGAAGCTTTTTCTCTCTGGCTCTCAATGAAAGCGGACGCATCTCTCTCGTCTCGGAGGGATCCCGTCTCCCTTATCTTTCCTGCTTTGCTTCTCAAGTCTCGTCCTGTCTTGTCT
>NW_023339762.1:22441643-22453850 GCF_004916995.1 Morone saxatilis
GGTGCATCCCTAATATTCATTGTCCTGCAGTTGTGGTTGAAAACATTCAGATGGGTCAGATGTCCTATCATACTGCTTGATTAAAAAATAACAGATAATAGAGTTGTATAGAGTTCAATGAGACAGAAGTTAGTCCACCCAACCAATCAGTATCCTTTCCAGATAAGTGGATTTGTGTATACAGTTCCTTTTAGTTCTGTTTCATATTGTTAATGCCTCAGAATCAGCACATTAAATCAAAGCTTCATAGTCCTCCTATTGTGTAAACTAAACACATCAGCTGGCACACAATCGATTCTTTATCACATATTCAGTTCCCTGTATCCCAGAGTAGCCTCTGATGAGGTTAACAGGTTATGCTTGCTTAAAGTATGTTCTCATCTGTGAAAACACACTACTGTTGTAAATTGTAGCTTCAGGATTGGGCTCTTCACCACTTGGTGCTAGGAAAGCCGATTTTATAATCTGTTTACAGGGCAGTTAGAGAAACAATCATTAACTTTAACACTTGTGTGTTAAAGGTAGAGATGCTGCAGAGAAGGGTCACACTTTAGTAGAGCCGAATGCTTTTTTGATAATGTTCTTCACGCTTCTAGAAATATTCATATATTCAGACAGAAAAGGAACTTTGTTGACTATAAAATAAATCCTGAGATAAATAAACAGTTTTGTAGCTTTTATTCAGCACTGTAAGTCTGGAGCAGAAGGGGATTTATTGTGACCATATTTCACATTTGGTCAGACACTTAATTGGTGACACTTTTGACCCAAAGATCAAAGGTCATTGTGACCTCAAAAAGGGACTTTAGCTATAATAGTATAGTTGTTGGGCTACCTGGCAGCAGAAGGAGCAGGCAAGAGTCATGATGTAATAACGGACTTGAGCATGAAAAAAAAAAATAATAATTTGTGTGTGTGTGTTTGACCACCAAATAGATTTTTAGTCAACATTTTGTCAGTGCATAAATTAGTCTTATGACATTAAACATTGTTATTTTCCTTTTCAGGAAGGTTACCTCTGAAACCTCTTACACAGATGACAAAAATGCACCCTTGTGCATGGATTAATGGACAGTACCGGCAGCTTGGACCATCCTCACAATCCCCACAAACATACACTCAGCGTACCAATGTGGAACAGGACAGAATGTGGAATCCACAAGCTGCGACAGCAAATAACTCATACCAGTACACAGGACCAAACACAGGTGTCAGGCCACCACACTCTAACAGAGAGACGTCAAATTGGCAGACATCAGTAGTTCCTTATCAGGCAGTTTATTGTCAGCAGCCAGCTGAAGGGGAGTCTAAATATTATTATACAAGCGTGTCAGCTGGCAATCAGCAAAACTCATACACAAATACTCAAAGTCGAAACCCTAATTTGGTCACTAATGGACATAAGGTTGCCAGTCAGAGAAATTTTCATCCCAACCATGGATTCATCAAGTCACCAACCCAGAGTTCACCCAACGTAACGATAGCAAACACCACATACCCTCAGCAAGCACTCTCAGCACACTGGACCCAACAGGGTGTAGTTCATGCACAGAGAGACAGACAGACTGCTCATAACCAGAATCTCAGACAAAATGCCAATCAGCAAGGAGTCATTCCTTCCTTTCCTCCACCTAGTTATAATGTTTCTTGCAGAAACAACAGCATTACTACAAACTCATCCACAAGTGAGCTAGTGTTGCACCTTCTCAGCATGAGCCAGAAAACTCAGAAATACCCAGTTCACATCAACTCAATGCAAAACAAAGGGGACAAGACCACCTTAAACCCTGCTGGTCATACACAAGAGCAAATGTTCAAATACCAGATGATCGCAAGAATCGAGGAGGATCTACGCAAGTCGTTCCCTGCTAGCTCAGGTGGTCAACCTCCAGCGTATACTACTTCAACTGACAGAGGGAAGCAGTTCGCCAGTGATGTCAAAGTGACGGAGTCTAATCAACATATGCAACCTGTGACAAGGACTGTCACTGAAAGTTATAACTCAAATGCCCCACAATCCTCAGCCCTCAATGTTGCACTCTCCTTTCCTAAAACCACCCACATGTCAAGAACACAGCAGAGTGTGGCCGCCCCACAGCAAATCTCTGTACCAAATGTCTTCTACGTCAAAGCAACAGAAAATGGAAATGGAGGGAAAGCATCTCAATCGATGATGCCTGAGAGCAATTCATCACAGAGGAGTACCACAGAATCATCTGTAGCAGACAAACTTGAAGCTATTTTATCAGTCAAGGCAAATGACGCCTCAAATTACTCATCTCCTGGCTGCATAGGAACGAGAGCTGTTGCTGTTGTGCAACCATTGTCACAGGAAAACTACCATGTTGCCAGCAAGCATACCCCTGTTTCCTCGATCAATCAATCAACGGAGCATGCTGCAACAGATGAGTCTTTGAGGAGCCCTGAGAAATGTGTTATATCACCAGCTGTGGCAAAAACTGCTCCTTATTTGAGACATGGATCTCCTCCTTACCCAGAAAACCCAAATCAAACAATGTCCAACAACAGCCATTCAGCAGGATCCAATGATAGTAGCTTTGCATCGTCTCCAGATTCAGCTGGGCATCAACACCTGTCACAAAAAAATGTATGTGCAGAGGACACAGGATCTGAGCCAGCTATTAATATGCAAGTAGAGCAGCATGTTAAGCTAAGTGCTAATCAATTAGTGACCCCTGAAGTGCCAGTGAGCCAAAGTAAGAATCCAACTGATCCAGATTCCTGCGTTTCTGAGCTTTCCCAGGTCCCAACACTCCCATGGACACATGTCGCATTAACTGGGTTGATAGTGCAAGATGAACAAGCCCAGTCAATACTCCAACCAAGTTCTACCATGTTTAATTCTGAAAAATTAGTAAGGATGTTTTGGGATGGCAACACTATAAACTTGATAACTAAGCTCAAGACAGGCTGGTACAGGAGTTTGATCACTGATGTTAAAGAATTCTGCCAAAAACATACAACACCAGACTCTGTCATACTGTCACAAGTAAAGCCCAGCTCTCTGAAGCAACTCCAAAGCTACCATGTCCTCAAAGATAATGAAGCTTATTCAGAACCGCCCTACAAATCATCTTGGTTGAATGTCAGTGAGCAGCTAGATGACATTGATAATGAGTTTGGCTTCCCGTGGTCTTGGAAACATCATCTTCATGTGATCGAGAGTCACAGCCAGCCAGATGTGGACGAGACAGTCAACAGCTTTCCTGCACAGGCTGCACATGAGGTACCAAACAAGGTCTTGTCGCAAACTGAGCTTGAACCATTTGACTCCGGTGAAGAAAAACAAGCCTCTGCTGTTGAAGTCACTTCTACACAAGCTGCCTCTCCTAATGAAACAGAAATAGCTGATTCCAGTGACTCGTATTACTCATTTGAAATCAAAGTTTTGCCTCCAGAAGAGGCCATGGTTATCTTTAAGCAAGCTCAAAGCAAGATGCCACAAAGTATGGACACTGACCCTCAGCCAGAGATAGTCATGGATAGCTCTGTGCAGGATGAGCTACCCGAGGCTATGGATGTCACACTGAATGACTCAGAACTGAAGTCAGTCCTGCCAATACAACAGGTTTGCTGCCTGTCAAAGTGGTTGCATGTCATTTGTGGGTCAGACAAGTCTTCCAGTAAATGCCAGTGCAACGAGCAAAGTCTTGAAGATTGCCCTGACAAGACCCTTGGTACGGAAGAGATGGCAGTACAAAAGGAAGAAAACCTGTGTGTGATCAGGTCTCCCAGCAAATTTCACATGGAAGGAGAGAATAAAGTGAAGGATGGGGAGAACATCAACAATCAAATTATGACATATAGTCAGCCTGAGCTGAGTGAAAATGATCAGTCTGACGAAGAACCGAAGAACATTTCCCAAGTAAGCATTAACAGTACTCTGTCAGGCATTTTACACTTAAGTGACACAGAAGATGAAGATCTCTCCAGCAGTGACACTGAAATTCAGTCAGTCAGTGGTGGCAAAGAAATTGAAACTCTCTGCAGCACTGAAAGTAAAGCTGCCAGCCAGATGTCAGGCCTTGAAGAGACGTGTGGACAGATTCAGTTGACATCTACAGATGTGGCAGAGTCATCATCACAAACTGAAATAAGTGGGACGGCTGCCCTCCAGACAACTTTAAGCCACAATGGTAAACGTGAAACAGTTGAAAGAAAGCGGAAGAGACTGGGCAGTCATGATAGATTTCCTCCATTCCTATCTAACAAATCCAAACCCCCTGAGGATGTGGATTCACAGCCTTCAAAATGTAGCAAGGTTTTAATTGATGCAACTGATAGTAAACCTTTAGCCTCAAATGGCAGATCTGTACAGCTGGTACTGTTTGGCTCAGCATCACAAGACAAGTGTGTTTCGAATAGCAGCAGAAAGAGATATGTTTCACCTGCAGGGGCTGTGTCTTACGGAGTAGCAAGGCCTTCAGAAATTCTCAATGTATATCTCAGTCCCTTGAAGAAACAGTCTGGCCAAACTGTCCGGACAGAGGAACATTCAGTCAAACCATATATTTACGAAAAATGGAGACATTTTCTACCAACTAAAATTAGACACAGAAGCAAACTGAAAACACAGAAGTGTGCTTTTGCCTCTTTATCTGAGGCGAGTCTGATGAAAACTGAAACGGGGGCCCCCGCCACCAGTAAGAAGCTGCCAGTTTCTTCTGAAATGAGCCCTTGGAGTCGAAACACTAAGCGCTGCCTGAGTTTGAGGAAGAGGCGGTCCCTCTCTAATGGACTCAAATGCAGAGAGAAGACAAAGAAGGATGCAGTCACACTCAAACAGCCTGCTGATAAAGAGAGAAGTAACAATGAAAATGGAAGCTATCATGTCATGTCCAAGGGGAACAATGTCCTGAAGTTCAGTGTGTTACCCAAAACCTTCATCTTCAAAGATGGATCCAACGAGGGAAAGGAAACCAATGACCCTGTTTCAAGTAAGTCATAATATTCCTTGATTGATTTTGATTTTTGAACACCCACATATTAAATAAAAATAGTTTTGGTGGTAATACGGTAATGATTCTAAATTTGTCGGAACAACCAGCGAGGAGACCGAACATTTAGTTAATTTATTTAAGTCTCATTGATCAAAACACAGAATAAAAAAATTCCAACTTCACAAAAACAATTACTTGCAGACATATTGATACGATGGATGATATATAATTTTAACAGTTACTGACAAATTAACTCACTACAAACTCACTCCTATTCCTCCGTTTCATGCCTCTCCTGTCCCTGACAACAGGTTGATCTGCAATTGATTTATTGATTGAACATATTTTTACTGAACAGACTTCCAGATCTTTTCCAGGGTCATCCCAGAGGTCACTGCTTGCAACATGATACAAAGATAGTAAATGACTACAAAAAGTTAATATATAAGTAAATGTATAAATGTATAATGTTGATAGGTATGTTTTCATAAGAATTCTTTTGTTTTTGTTAGGGTTAATTGCAGCCGACTTAAAATATGCACAGTAAAATTGTGCAACCCAGTGTTGACAATGGTGAGCAGAAGAAAACTCCTGTTTATCTGGACCGGTCATGCATGAACAGACTCAACACAGAATTATTCCTCATAAGACAATATGTTTGAAAGTCAAACTCAGGAATCTTGCAGTTTCAAAATGTAAAACAGGGGTTCTTGTCTATAATTCAAGTGTTTTTGTGTTCTGTAATGCTTTTGAGTTGAGAGTTTTAAGAAAATATTTTCATCTTTTGTTTTTCAGATAAGCCTGGCCTTGATGAAGGAAAAGACAAAAACCCCAACAAAACTGTCACAACGGGTAACATAGGTAACAAACACAACTAAAACTTTTATGAATTCTTCTTATTTTTATTTTGTGGTTATTATTTAGATTACAGCTTGTCCTAATTAGTATAAATGAATTGCACCGTAGGTACATGGTATCCAGATCCTGAGAAGAAGTCTTGTCCTCTAAGTTTGCGTCCTGTCCACAAGACCTCCAGCCTCTTTGAAGAGTTCCAGAAGCAATACATGATGATGACACAGCCACCACATTGATGAATAACATGACAGATGAATGTTTCATTAGCAACAGAGAGAGTTTTCAGGTCAATTACTGTCTTCTAATATTCTTCATTTGAGAAAATTCCCTTGGAGATTGTTACAGTGATATCTTAGGGTTTTTGTATATTCAAAGAGTAAATGGAAGTTGTTTCAGTTTTATATATGCTCTTAACAGCCATACTTCTATAATATTGTTCATGTATTTTCACCAGTTTGCACACAAAATCTTCAGTTCTTTTCACATCTGTCAATGTTCATGTCATCCAGTTCATGTACGATTCCTCATGACCGAAAGACAAAGAAGTGTGTGAACTGTATATTTCATACTTGTGTTTTTTCATTTATTTCAGGTATTTATATTTTTATATTTTTACATTGAGAATATTTTCATATAATATGAATTTCATATGAATATTTTCCTGCAATATTTGCAACTTATTCTTTATAAGAAACTGAAAGAAATGTCATCTATTTTATTTTTTATTTTTTACATTTCCTACATAAAATCACAAAAATCATCTGCTGCCTTGTTTTGTATGTTCCGGGGTGAGGATGGCAGCTGGAAACGTAAAACTGTATCTTAGATAATCTGAAATAAACTTCAAAACTGTTTAATTTCACTGTTTGCAACTGTTTGTTTTGCTGATAAATAAATGAATCCTATTACACTTGAAGGTGTATTGTATGGTTTCCATTGAAACAAGAGAACAGGAATGGATACAAGGACACTGATTAGAAGTTAAATAATGTATCCTTAATTGGGCTCTAATTTCCCTCCTTTTACTAAGCCTTAAAAAATAAAAGCTTTCATACAGTGTATCCCTCAATCCAACATAATTTGCTAATTCTAAGATTAAAATAACAATGTAATGTAATGTTATGGGTAGAAACTGAAAATAATCAAATGTAGGACCTTTATCCGTCTCTTAATTCATCATATTATTTTGATTATGTTCCACCAGGAGAGTTCAGAAAGGCCTCTTTCTCTGACTTTTTTCTTCTTTTTTCACCCAGGAAAAGGAGATGAAAGACTTGGCCCGTGCCAAAGCTGCCTTCCGACAGGAAGAACCTGTCTCTGTCTGATTCCAACTAAATGGGATTACCCAGTGGTCATCCACTCGCGTATTTATTATGACTGCGAGCTCTCTTTTCGCACAGAATAAAAGGCACTCCTACACTCAGGTTTTGGGAACATCGCTTGTTGTTCTACAAAGAACTGTGGTGAGTAATTAAGTGCTTTTTTGATTGTAAAATCAGGGTTAGATTATTCCCTGAAATGTGTTCTACATCTCTTTTAGTCTGACAGGTCCACCTCCGAGAAAGAAAACTCCTTTGGGAATCCCACCATCTGGCACGCTTGTCATTCTTTGGTTTTAAAGAAGTGATTTATGAACCCCTTGGGACTTTCCAATACTGATGCAGAAACCGGCTCTGGCGATTGTATAGATTTAGTTCTAATTTAAACTATTGTAAAATGTAATCTTCCTCCTACTGTAACTCAGTTTGCCCATCCAGCATGAGAGAGGTTGCAATGTAAAATGTTTGTCTGATGTTCTGTCTTCTCTCACTAACTGGAAGTTTAAACACTCCATGTGACCTAAATTCCCTGATGCTCTTGAAATTTGGAGCCACAGTGCCACCTTTTGCACTGAAAAAGAGTGAGGTTGGTTCATTCAAACTAATAACTGGCCGATAAGAGCTGAGAGTAATACCACCCATGGCGGTTTCCGTCTTAAAAGAGAACTCGAGGCCTTCTACAACAGCCCAAAGAGATTGGGAATCTATCATTGTGGTGTGGAAAAGTCCTCCAATGGAGGTTGTGCCTTCTGTGGTCAGCTGGATGTGGTAATGCCTCTCTGGACTCGTTTCGCACACTTGCTTCCAGAAAGGTCAAAACTTGCTTCGCAGAAAGCAATATTTAATCTTAAATTTATTTAATTACCATTTCCTGTGAGAGCCTTGTGTAGGTAGGCGGCTATTACCACGTGTGTATTTGTCCTGTTCATTTGCCTTGGTAAAGGCAATCTTTTTTTTATCTGACTTGGCATTTCTTAAAATGATCAGTTACAGTTATACTTACTGTGTTGAAAACAAATTTGCAGCAGATTCCTAAGTTTCGGAATACATCTTGATAAAGACTGGCCATTTTAAAAGGGAGATTCAGTTTTGCGCAAGAGGGTGAAAAGCCAGATATGTTTTTGAAAAACAAATTCACTGTTATTAATTCCTGTGTGCTACAGTAATATAGCATCCTCCCTGCCCTCAATGCCCTGTCCTGCTCTTCTATCCTCCTCTCTTCCACTGCCGTTTCATCCTCTTCATCCTCTCTGCTTTTGCCATCTCCAACTCTATGTCCACATCCCTTATCCTTCTCCTTGGCTCTGAACTAACCTAAGAATCAAAGGTAGTGTGTCTCTTACAGTTTAAAATGGATGATTGGATGAAAAATAAAAAGGAATCAGTAGTGCCTGTACACAAGTTTGTGTTATTACCTTACTAGCAACATATCAAACATCGTATACCATCTGACTTACTAACACATTAAAATCAACTCAGATAACTTGAACCGTACAATTCGGATTGTCATGGATCCCCAGGCACATTCAGGAGATGAATCAACATAAACTCAACACAGTGATCTCACAAACGTGAAGCACTCCATGGATAGAATATTTTCGAACAGTATTTTATAGTATCATATTGCTACCACATCAACTAATCCTTACACGAAAACAGAAAAATGCTTTCCTATACAAGGCACATGTAGAAATCCTATTCATAAACTAAAAAATATAAACACATTCAAATGTACCCCGATGATAGTATAGAATTCCTTTACAAAACTCACATCTTCAAATAGGAATAGGAACTTCTCACCATACCACAAAAGCCCTCCTAAGAGACACGCCTAGCACTTATCTCCACATAATACACCTCTAGAGGAACATTATTGACTCAGCAAGAGAATATAAAAATAAAACACAATAAAACGTCGAGCTCTACATTTATAAAAAATGTTTGTTATGCAATACACATATTCTTAGACGTGGAGATGCCACGCACTGTAAATCGAACTACTCGCAGATACCACAATGTCCAAACATCCATTCATCATCAAGAAAAGGTCCCAGAATACAAAAATCAAGTCACTAAACATTTCCTGTTGCTTTGTAAAACACTTCACAGAGAATCAACAACAATGGCAAGGAAATGTCTCCAGACCTTCTGCATTCTTTTCTCCTCCTGTTCAACCTCTGTATTTCCATATCCTCTCTTACCCCTTCCGGGCCTTCTTCTCCCTCTTCTCTCCCACCGTCTCCTCCCCTTGCCACTTTCAGTGCCCTTTCGGGATGCCTACCTAATACAGGTATTATTTTAGTCAGCATTCATAGTCAGGGTTACTCACATTATTCTGGCTCTCATTTTTAGATTTAAACAATGTATTGTGTCAAGTGCCGATTGGTGTTTAAGTTACATATGTTGCATTAGTTCATATGTTAAGAGGTTAGATTAATAAATACATTTAACGTAATCTGTTGGCCAAGTGTCTTTTTTTATAGAGTTTATAAGGTGGGAAACAAATTATTTTTGAAGTTAAGTCAAATAAAATGTGAAAAATATAGTTTGGATATATGTAAATTAACTGGTGTCAATGCAAACATTAATTCATGTTAATTCAGTTAAAAGTGAATACATTAGGTTGGTTCAATTTCAATTTATTAGTTTGGTTCAATAACTAAAATGTTAAGAAAATAATTTGGATCAAGGCAAAGAATTAAGGTTGAGTCAAGTGCATTATTATTGTTTACATCAACATAAAATAATCAGGTCATAAGAAGTTACTCAATTTAGATTCTGTGAAGTCAAATATTTTAGATGTGATATCTGGACATCACTTTTTTTTTAGTTTGAGCAAGGTTATACTTTTTTTCAGTGAAGAAGACTGTGCCAAATGAAAATAAAACAGACTGAAATTATCATTAGTCCTAATTTCTATCAAGCTGCCGAACTGATACTAAATCATGGGGCAATGTGCAATAAACAAACCAGCACCGTAGCACTTAGTCTTTTATTTTTCTTACTTACTCTTTTTAAGCTGCCGTATTGTCAGTGTTAAAATGTAGTGTCTGTAATGTTTCATGCTGATTTCTGATGTATGTTGTTAGTTTCTGTGAAGCAACAGATTACAGCACTGTGCCCCAAATTTCACCTCAGGGACAATAAAGTTTATTCTATTTTATTCAATTATATAATTAATTCATTATCGCCTACCTTTCCGTTCCAAATGTGTAGGAGAAACTACGGTGGTCACAAAACGTCCATTCTGGGCTACTGTAGAAACATGGCAGTTCAACATGGCGGTCTCCATAGTAGAGGACCTACTCCCTTAGTAGATAAAACTGGCTAAGGTAACAAAGACACAACCATTTCTATATTCAGGTGATTATACACTTATGAAAACATACCTATGAATATTATTTTCCATTTCTGACAATAGATCCTCATAAATGTTACACTGGATGTTTAAGTGGGGTCTGAGGAGTTTATTTACAGATTGCAGTTTATATGTTGGCTATACACTCGTATAGCCAACATTGATGACGTCACAGGAGGTGTTGCTGCTAATAGAAAACCTGCATGTAAATGATAGAAAACAAAACATGCTAGTCTTCATCCATGTAGAGTAACAGATTGTCATTTGCTGTTGATTTACCCTTTAATAATTTAATGCTCCATTGCTGACCAAGAGAATTAATGTGGTATACAGCACTTTACTGTAATACTAACCCAGGAACTGAAGAGGAGGATGGCACATTGCAGCCGTGTGTATGTATGTATGGTCAATGTATTGACTGTCTTCCTCAGTGAGGAACCACATGCTCAATGATGTCTGCTGTAGGAAGTGTGTTTGGCTGCTGCATTGGGAGACATGTTGAGCTGATACCTTTATGAGGAAGAGCTGGCTGAACAAACTGTTTGCAATCTTATGGTCAGCTGTAAATCCCATCTACTGTGGTTCAGGAAAAAGGGCTAACAGCAGAATTTACGTGAGGGTCACAAAGCTAACACAAGCAACTAAAGTGAGCACTCAATTCAACTTAGTCTTGAAAAGTCTTTGATTTGCTAAGTTCTAGGACCAAAAGTTTAAGAAGTTACTACTTGACATTTAGATGGCTGTCTGGACAAAAATTCACCTGAGACTTCAAACACAGTTCACATCATTCACTAAAGGCCAGCAATTACACTGTGAGGAAAACTAGCTCTGACAAAGAGACCCTCCCACTGAGTTACAGTGCTTACAAAAAAGGTGAGAGGTTTTTGCAGTTTAAAAAAAATACAATAATTAGTTCAATGGAGAGTCTAACTATAGGTTGACTTTTATTTTAAGTTAAATAGTCTTGTTAAATTTACAAAAGTATAAAGCTGCTCTATTCAAGACTTTCAAATAATGCATCAAATGCATCTTTCAGCTCTTTTGCTTCTACAGCTGCAGTCTCACCACTCTCATTGACCTGTTTTTAAGCTGCAGCTTTTTTCAGTGAAAAGCTGCAATAAATCCACTGTGCGCTACCTGCTAGAACCCGACCAATTTATTGGCCGATATTAGGCATTTTCCAAACTATTGGTAACGGCATTTATAATGGCCATCAAATGAGTATTTTAAAAAATAAAATCGGAGGAAACACCCTTCAACAATGTTATGAGTGTTGGCGTTGCATAGTTTGTCCACCAGAGGGCACTCTACAACGTCCCTGTTTAAAACACTCGTGTTTAGAACCCACAAACCCTACAACCAGCTGATCCAGCCAGAGTCGGGCAGAGCGAACAAGTTATCCACGACTGAGATCGGTGAAGTGTGTTCATGGTAAGTTGGCAACTGTCACGAGACATACATTGCTTGAATAACAATTAAAAGAACATCCCCATCAGTTCTCTAAACTCAATAAGCATGACAAAAGTCATGACTACCATGTCCAGTTTTGCTGCTGTTACGTGTAAGCCGAGAGTGAAACGGATTTAGCTAGTACGTTAGTTGTTACAGTATAGTTGACTGACTGTCGGTTTAACTCAGGTGTCAAACTTACGGCCCGCGGGCCGGACAACTGTAACTCACACTGTACATTTACTGCTAGACCTGATAACTTTCT
>NW_023339762.1:22453950-22462317 GCF_004916995.1 Morone saxatilis
CCTGTTGAAAAACTGGTTATACTGGTTAGCTCTAGTGGGAGAGGGTACTTAATGAGCAGGGTGACCTGAATGGGGTTTTGGGTCGCATAGAACAATGTGGATCCTCACTGGAAGCAGTTTGCATTTGGGATGAACATTCCTCCCCTGCCAGATTTCTTCAGGTGGGGGCTGACAACATCCTGTTGGTGTGACCAATAGATCAGTTTCAACCCTTCTGGTTCACAATGTCACAGGTCCCTATGTGAAATGTTTGATAGATTTCACAGATTCTTTCATGTCCCAGAGCATGTAGTGCAATAGAAGGTAAAGTGCTTAATCAGCCTGTTTGTGTTACAGTTGCAGCCGTTGCGACTCACATGAACTTTGAACTGAACAACCTGGAGCCGACTGTTTGTCTCATTAACAACGTGATTGGTTTAAAACCTGAGGCCTTCGACCTGATCCTCCTGGGTGACATGTTCTACGACCAGGCCCTCGCCACCAGCCTTCACAGCTGGTTGGACCGTTGCATCGAAGTCCACGGCACCGAAGTCCTGATCGGAGACCCGGGAAGAGCCCAGTTTGAGGAGCACGGCATCCGACGACTCCTGTGTCAGTTGGCTCAGTTCGAGTTGCCCGAGTCCGTCAGAGAGGAGAACTACGGTCTGACCTGCAGCGGTGTTTGGAGCTATCGTCCTGAACTCTGAGGAACTCTGTAATTAATGTACTCAGCTGCAAAGGACTGCATGAGGTGTTATGGGATTACTTTGTAGTTATACACTCAGGGTCACTCAGTTTTCATTAGTTGCTTCACCAGTGGTGAAAAACAACTGCCGATACTTCCTGATATTTGTTCAATACCCAGGATGCACATAAACAGTATAATAAAGAAAAGTCTGGATAATTTCCTGTATTGTTGCTTTTAATTTTTATTAAATTAACATTTTCTCTTTGTGACTGTTTTTTTTTTTCTTTTTTTTAACTTATGTCTTAATCACCAATTCCTTACATTCAGATTATTTGGAGCTCCACATCTCTAATTTAACAATAAAACAAGGCAATAGTCAGCGATATGGAGCTCAATACCTCAATATCAAATGCATAAATATGTAATTATGGAATAAGAAATCCCATATTGAAATTCTGTGTTTATTTTAAATGTAATATTGACTCTGGGGCTTTGCAGGTTCACACACACACACACACACACACACTGTTAATTATTTAACACAAATCTTAACTTTTGCTTTATTCCACAATAAACAAACAACATTCCTTATTATGCAAGTTTTGAACTCAGAGCCCTGAGACATTAGTAACCGTCTCATTTGTGAGTGGAAGTGAGACCTCTGGGCCTGTAGAGTCCACTTCAATAGAAAGCAATAATGTGGTGACAAATGGCACTATGGGAAATCTGCAGCAAGTAATCATCTTAAGAGAAACCACAAGTGTTATAAAGAAAATAAGCAGCATTTTCTAAAAAAAAACCATTCTGTTTGTGTTCCCAGTGTGGCAGTAATATACAATGTCATTACTTTTTCATGATTTTCCATAACCAAAAGTCATTCCTGTTCTATTGCTGATGTTGTTATGGTCAGAAAAAAATCTTAAGGGACATGAAGTCTTGTTTTATTACAGCAGTGGTTAGTTTAAAGACAAACACAGAGAACCAAAATATAATGTAATTATTATATTAAACATACTAAAACAGAAATTCTAGTGGAGCCAGTGTAAAAACAATAAAGACATTTGTCAGCTGGAAATGGTCTTTGAGAACAAAAGTCATCAAACACCTTCTAATAAATGAATCATTCTTCTAAATAATATGTCAACATTCATGACAATGAAGCAAGACTGAACAATGAAAGTATTAGTATGCACTTGTGTGAGTTGGCAGATGGCTCCTGTTAGAGCTGCACTGAAAGGTTTGAGATCATTCAGATTCAAAGCAGATGTTGGCAATCAATTCAGATTTAGGAAGGCAAACTTTATCTAGTATTCTGACAGCAGGTCAATATTTGAATCAGAGAACGCGTGAACAAGGTTTTCCCAAGAGGAGCGGATCTTCAGCAAATCCTACTTAAGCTTAAAGAGTAATTTCTGATTACTGCAGACTTCCAGAGATGTGCCGCATTATGATAAAGAAAGTTCATTTACCCCATGACACAAGCCGTAAACTCTCGCATAGTTTTTATTTTTACTTTTATTTTAGTTTTAGTGTTAAATACCTCTTATTGTTTTTTTACTTTCTCTATTCACCTGTGCTCATTTATGCGGTCAGGAGATACTTGGCTGAAACAGTAAAAAAGTTATTTGGAACATTAAAGACAGAGGAATACTTAGATGCTTGACACATTTCTGAGGTGTTAATTGTCTTAAAGCACATTCCAGGTAACAAGTGTTTAATTCTCTCAGTTAATTTAGTACAGAATAGGCACAAGGTACAGAGCTGAACTAACGTTAAAGCCTTATATAACCAGAATGGGTCACACCTATTGTCTCAGGTTAAAACAGGGTATTGAATAGTATGTAAAAAATGTGTTGAGGCCAAATTGATCATTTCTGTATGTTTCTCTATAATAGTATATTGTTGCACATATTAACCTCTCAGTCTCAACCCTGTCGTAATCGAGACCAGTGAATCACTTGATTGGACCGCGAACCAGACAGCTGATTCATTCAGGCAACGAAACAGTTGCTGCTTCGTATCTCATTTCTCACTGGAGACTGTATGAGCACATATTGTAGGAGAAATTCTTCCAAAAGACAGAGAATTACTAAGACTCTGAAGAAATTACAAGTCTCTTTACTTCATGCAGCATGGAGAGAAGACCTCAGCATGGTTTTTCTCTACCAGACCTTAAGAATGTTAAGGAATGTAAAGTTCTACTGTTGCCTGGTAAAAGGGGGCCAGCAATTGCAGGCATGCAGCAGCTGTCTCATAGTCCTCGGAGGACAGAGGTCTCACATCCGTTCTCAGCATTGCAAGAGCTGCCCCCACTGACTGTCTCTCTTTAAAAAGACGTTGCAGCATGAGGAAGGTGCTGTTCCAGCGTGTGTCCACCTCCTGAATCAGCTTCATCACTGGACGGTTCATCTGCTCCTGCACTTCTTTGAGCTTCTCTCTTGCTGTTGTGCTGGTTTTAAAGAATGTGACCACTTTGCGTGCCCTTGTGCGTAGGTCTTCTAGGCCAGGAGTCGCATATTCCCATGATACTTCAGTTCAGCTGAACACACCAAGCACTGGACCTGTAGAGAAAGCCATTTGTAAATAAAAATACACAGAAGAACAATTGGTGACCTACTGATAATGCCTCAGGCCTTTGTCAGTAGAATGATCCTTTAATCTTTGTTGGCTGTCAGTAGATTCTCTTCCTCATAACACAAAAATTCCATTGGCATCACCAAATCAATACAGTCTAAAATGTTAATTTCCTACAACATCATTACCATAGATGAACATCCAACATGGTACTTTTGAGTTCAGATACCATCATACATGTATATGACTACATGTGGACTGTGCTGACCTCATTAAACATGTATATGATCTTCTGTAAACCTTACATTTCTTAAAATCCTGCGTGATACACACATACTTTTGTACCCTGCTCAAGAAGGAAGAAAAAGCATGTTGTTTTCAAATACCATCTGTGAACGTCTATCTTACCCAGTCAAAATAAGTTATGTTCAAGGCCGTGAGAGAATTCCTCCCATACATACCAGACGTTACAAACTGTCCTACAAAAGGTGATTGTGTCTATGCTTTCTTTGTCAGACCTGTGAGATGCACTTTGGTGTATTCAGCTCTGTTCTTTCAGATGAAATAGATTGACAATAAAATTCTTTTGGACATTTTGGATTCTCTACTACTGTCCTACTATCCTGCTTTATTAAATAGACAAAACTGTTTGTGTTGTAATCTTTTATTTGTTCATTTCTTCTTGAGGTAAAACACAATTTCCTCCACGAAATGTACCACATAATTCCCCCCTTTAAGGGTGAAAAGCCTCACTCATCACCAGTCCCCATAGTATGAGGCCGGTTCCGCCAAGTCTGCGAGTATCTTAACAGCAGAGGTGGCAGAAGTGCACACATTCTTTACTCAAGTTGAAGTACAGACACTTTTGTAAAAGTGGAAGTACTGATTCAACTTCTTTACTCAAGTAAAAGGGTTTGGTTTCTCTGAAGGACATTTCTACCGGCAGTTTCAGTGCAAACTGTCTGTGTCGCCATGATTCCCCCCAAATGCATTCAAACTAAAGTAATGATGTCTGTTTCCCCAAATGTCCATTTTAATGCTAAAATTCTCCATTACATACTTTTTCTGTTTCTTTTAAGATATGTTTATGATTTAAAGGACCAGTGTGTAGGATTTAGTGGCATCTATCAGTGAAAGTGCAACTAACTGAATGTGAGTAAAAAAAACAACAAAAAGAATAAACTAGTTTCTGGATTCAGGAAAAGTGAGTGATTCCTGTTAAATGAAGTTTAGGTTGGGGAACGAAGACCACGCCTTGCACTCATCTAATTTCCGCTCAAAACGTACTTAAGAACAACTCGACTCAATATTTAGTTGAGGTGGTCTCAAAAATGTTGAACATGTGAATCTATATAATAATGTTTACCATCTTATTAATTTACCTTATTAATAATTTGTATTACTCCCACCCCTTATTCTATTTTATTCCCTTTTTTTATTATTGGCCTATTATTAATTTATGCTCTGACAAAAGTTCAAAAGGTCTCAGGTGAAGTTATGAAACCTCACAAGAGTGAAAAATGAGCAGTTGTCTAAGTTTTCAGACCACAAGGTTGCTTGAGGGTAGTGGGTTTTTAATCCCTGGCGCTGTTCTCTGAACAGTGCGAAACGGACATTTCACCAACAGGCAACAACTGAACTGAGGTCTAAAAATTGGATGAGTCACAAAAAACAACTGAATTCTAATAAAACAAGGCCATTAATCTCCAGCCCTGACTTTTTTCTTTTTCAGTGTGGAGCTTCATGCTCATTAACTGAAGTCAGAAAAACTCTCTAAAAGCACTCCCACAGATCACCTACATTCTCAAGGTCAGGGAGCGTGACTGTTGTGCTTCAGCTACGGATCAAAGTTAACACACGCAGACTGACTTTCCTATGAATTGGCATAAAGCTACCCGTTTACCATGGATGATCTCAAGCACAGCGTGGATCCGTTTTCCCTCAACACACGCAAAGTAATGACCAATAAGTCACTCAAACTTGTGGTAAAGTTGAAAGAGAAGTTTAGATTGTTTAGAATGATAGAAGTCCCTGAGGAAATCTAGTAAGGGAACCTTGAGTTTAGAATTTTGTCAGACTACTAATTCTGAGGTCAAAAATCAGCGTTCAAGCTTTAATGAGTTTTAAAAACATTTATAAACTGCCTGTGAATAATTAGTGTTACGATTATTTTACATCGTTGATTAATGTGAGGTAAAGGGAAACAGATAGCCTGTTGTCTGCCTTTGTCAATGGTTTGAGCAGGAATGATTGAAATGTTTTGTACTGTACGTAAAAAACATTAAAATTTCAACCAAAGGCTTTCTGTCATATTAGTACTCTGCTTGCCTGCATCTTCTGTAAATCTGTAAGAGATCCTTTATTAGTCCCACAGCGGGGAAATATGCAGCATTACAGCAACAAAGGGGATCTTAAGCCACGGTCAGATCTGGGTGCCTCCGACCTTGGAGATAACACATTCTTCCTCCCCCGGCCAGGTGTTTGCAGCTAGAGTGGCTCCCAAACTGAGATGAGACAATGTGTCTGTGTTTTTTATCTTTGTGTGTATTAGCTTTATAAAATGCAGGCTTTCACATCTATGTGTATTAAAATATATTGAAATGACTTATCCCTAAGATATATATATATTACAAAATGTGTATGACAGTTGGACCCCTGGTAGGGAGGACTGTACATAAATCCCACAAGACAGATGGTTGATGGTATGGTTGCTATGGAGCTAAAAAGCCTGACAGCCCAAGTAGCAACTGGCTTCTCCGCCCTCTCCCCAAGTGTCCAAGGAATCAGAAATGTTGCTTTGCAAAAACAGAATGACCATGAATATGATGTTTGTAGGCCCAGGAGGGGTTTGCCACATTACTGGGACTGTATTGCTGTACTTACTCTGATGATTGCTGATGACCCCCCGGTGTGTGAAAAGAAAAGGAGGGACTCTCCGGCTCTTTAAGGATGGGGCCTCTTTGACCAATAGGCTATTTGATCTTTTGACATGCTGTGTAAGCCCTTGTGCTAGAGCTCAGATCATCACTGTGAGAGATATAATGAATGAATAGCCTTTATTGTCGACGACACTGTTAAACGACACTTTGCTGAAGTAAGATCCAATGAATTTAAAACAACACTCATCCTAGAGGCTCCATTACATATAAAAATGCCATGGCAATCTCTATAATCGAAGCAGCGCAAATCAATGTAATCCTCCCTTCAAACACCACTGCCCACACTTCCTGGTCACACTATTCACACAGAATACCACCCCCTAAGCAAACCTGAAACATCTACAGATCAAAACATATGCACGCCATTCACCTCTCACACAACATCATGACTTTTTCTCCCACACAACGTACGTTCTGCATACCTGTGGACCATGTCGCCAAGCCAGCCACTAAACATTCAACTCTGCCAGCCGCAACTCTCAAACGAATCAAAAGCTGTCCACCATACACCTCCGAAGTCAACATATAGAGGATCCGAGCGCATCTCTCTCTGCATCTCACTTCGAGCAGGCACCAGCCACTCAACCCTTAACAAACGAACTTAACAGGGAGCACAGGAAGCAAAGGCGAAAAGAGAAGATTATGCAAAACCAAGTACTTTTAATTCTAGAGCAATTCTAAACAAATTGTGCCTGCAATCTTCCTATATGTAATTGGGTAGATAATGCTCAAGATTTAATTTTGTTCAGATACCAACGATAGTATAGCCAGTGAACTGCCTGAATTCGAGTATATATACTTTGCAATAGGTCTGCGTAATCGAGCATGGACAGGCTCTAATCATGCAGGCATAACATCGTAGCTGTACTACAACAGTTGAGAAATAAAACTATCCACTTCAGAAGTCATCTGTTTCTTGCTATGCGCGAGGGCCTTGGCTTAAGGCAGTCTCAATACAGAGATCACAGAATCAGGGTACCAACCAGGAAGCTTAATGCAACTTGTCCGGGAACAACACCATAAATAGTAACAAAGAGGAGGAATGACTCGGGGAAGGAAGCGGTAAGTCTTCTGACGTGCATTTGAACACTTGAAATGCTAGAGTCGCAATAAAAGATTGTGTTTTCGCCAATATACACAAAATGGAGCGGCTAGACATTTTTGTATGTTTCAACCCGGAGTACATAAGGCTCCAGCAGATTCCTACTTTATTCGGATCTGTCCAGCGGTGGGGTCAACAATGTAATACCGGCTGCACCTCTACTAGGGTGGGATCCGCTGGTGTCGTCATTCCTTGCCCTCCTGTGCGTCCAGAGGCATCTTCTGTCCAGAGTGAATTAGATGTAATATCTGAAAGCCAACACAATGACGGCAAGTCCCATCAGTACTGCAAAGGTTTTTTTCCATTGTGTTTATTGATTTTCTATTACGTCACCTATATTTTTGTTCCATACATTTCATGGTTTATCAAGGTTCAACTATTTCACTTAACATATTAACCTGTGAGTGGTGGTTTCCAAACAAATTTCGCCTGGTAGCTGGTTGAGCCGATGTGGAAGGGACTGTTTCTTGTTACTGTGAGAACACTGGGCCAGGATCAGGCGTTTTACAGATGCTTGGTGCTTGTAGCCTGATTGGTAAAACATCCTAGGGTTTTAACCTAGGATCCAGCAGTGTTGAGAGGTTCAGCGCAGTTTGGTTTTCTCGTAACATGTTCAATTTGTTGAACCATCACTGACAACCCAACATCTGTCCAAGGTTCTGTTTCGCTGCTGATTGCTGCTTATATTTCCCACGTGTGTCATACTAAGTAACAACATCAGCATCTTATCATAAGGGAATGACACATTTGACCTGAGACCCTCTCCTCCATACTGCAGTTTACTGTTGCCCTGGTAAAGGGGTGCCAGCATTTTGCACGCGCATGCAGGCAGCCTGTCTTTCATAGTCCTCGGGAGGACCAGAGGTCTCACAATCGGTATCTCATTGCAAGAGCTGCCCCCACCTGACTTCTCCTCTTTAAAAAGGCCGTTTGCAGCCATGAGGGATATAAGGTGCTGTCTCCAGTTGTGTGTCCTTACCTACTGAATCAGCTTTCAACCACTTGGGCGACTTAATTTGCCTCCTGCACTTCTTTGAGCTTCTCTCTGGCTGTTGTGCTGGTCTTTTTGAAGAATGTTTACCACT
>NW_023339762.1:22462342-22464381 GCF_004916995.1 Morone saxatilis
ACCACTTTGCGTGCCCTTGTGCGAAGGTCTTCTAGGCCAGGAGTCGCATCAAGAGACTTCTTCACCACTAAATTTAGTGAATGAGCAAAGCAAAGAGAATGTCTTAAATTTAAGCTTCTGACAGAGGCAACCATATTAGCTCCTGCATCTGTAACAATTGAGCTTACTGTGAATTATAATTATCTTTCATGTGACTGTCTCAGTTTATCTATGCATATCATAGCCCTCACAGCCATTAATTTCTGTTATTAGATTATCTGAATCAGACACTAATATATAAATTAGATTGCTGTGTTTGGGGAATGCTGATCAGACTCTATATCTGAACATCTATCTGATAACACCAACTTTGTGAAAAAGAAAATGAGAGAAAGAATTGCTTTCTTTCATTTTTTCCTGCCATAACTACTGTTGTTTATCATGTTACTTGACCACTCTGCTCGTGACAGCTTTAAAACTTTTTTAAAAGGGTGATAATGGCAACCTATAAGCCATTATTTAAACAAGTCAAGTTTAAGTGTAATGGCATTTATTATTGAAAATGCTATCCCATGCTGCTGGTGATATCATCACCTGTGATTTCATCACACAGTAGTAGGGGTTGGTTGGGCTTGATGTACCCTTAGGGCATGTATACAACCCGACAGCACCCACCCAGCCGTAACCAAGATTACTGAAGGCAAAACTGGAAGCAATAGTTCTCACTTAAATCAAGCAGGCCACCTTGGCAAGGGATAGATGAGGAAAAAACTTTGATGCTGGGATGTGAGAACTCTACTGCTGAAAAACACCCGAAGATGTTCCATGCTTCACGACTTGGAGAAAATCAAAGTAAGCTGGCATGAAGCAAAAGTTGAGGCCCAGAAAAGAGTGAGATGGTGAGCTTTGGTGGACGCCCTTTGCCCCTACATAGGAGAAAAGAGATTTAAGTCATTATTGGAAATTAAATTAAAGGGGATCGTGCATTGACTCAGTCACAGCTGCTTTACTTTTCCCGATTACTCTCAAACAGCTTCTCATTTCTCCTGATACTGAAGGCGGCGTCTCCCTCCACCCATCTCATTTGTCTAAATTGTCTTCTCGTTTCCCTCACTTCCATCATTGTCCTTTTCACATAGGATGTGAGGAACAAATAAAGGAATCAAGATAACTGGCATGTAGTTAAATTAGACTTTCTCTTCCTCTCAAACATGATTATAACTTGTCATTTAGGCTCTGTACACCTCACCATGCCATGAGCACAGCTCACAAATTGTGTACAAATCAGTAAAAAGGGGAAGTTTAGCATGGGTATATACCATTATCTGGTTATCATGTCATCTGTCAGTGGGTAGGATATATTAGGCAGCAAGTGAACTTTTTTTTTTAACATGTTTTTATTTGAGAAAATGAGCATTGATCACAAATATTATTTTCTTTCCCCCCACCCGTCCCCATGAGAATAAACTCGGAAAGCACACCTCAAATGTTACACTGAAAAGGTTACAAGCATGAAAATATACAAGATTAAGATAATAATAATAAAAATAAAAATAAATAAATATATATATATATATCAAAAATAAAAAAATAAAACATAAAAGAAAATTAAAAAATAAATAAATAAGAGAAAAAGTGGATATTTAAGACAGTACAAGTAGGCTATTTGCCTTCTGTGATTATCACTACACAGGTTTTCTGAGGTCCCTGAGTCTCCAAGGAGGTACAAGCACAAGCACAACAGGATTAATTCCTGCTTAAATTTCAGTTTTGTGGGAGGACTTCAAGTTTCTCAAAATAAGATAGTAGAGGGTCCCATGGAATTTTTGGGTCGACCCTCTAATGCAATATCTTATCTTTTCTAGCTTAAGGAATAGAATCAGGTCTTTCATCCAGGAGGAAGCTTTGGGTGGATGTGCTGATTTCAACAGGATTCTTCTCTGGGCCTCTCTGAGGTGAAAAAAGCAGGACATTTTTAATTTTACTTGTCATTGATATACCCTGCCCTGGGACTCCAAATATAGCCATTTCAGCACTGGGTTGGATGGATGGATGGATGG
>NW_023339762.1:22464481-22464714 GCF_004916995.1 Morone saxatilis
TTTTTTTTTTTTTTTCCTGTTCCACATGTGAAGACCCTCACAGCAGTATGATGTCTGGCTGGAGTCCAGCTTAACAAACCCTCCAGTCATGTCAGACGGTGGAGTAAAAATTATTGCTAGTCTGTGAAGACCTTTGTGAGTTTGTATCTGCATCATTTTCAACATTAAGAACACAGAAGCAATCTACATCCACACTTAGGAACTATTTCACATCATACAGTTTTGGCCAAAAA
>NW_023339762.1:22464737-22466240 GCF_004916995.1 Morone saxatilis
TGGAGGAAGTATTCAGATCATTTACTGAAGTAATAGTAGTAATTTCACGCTGCAAGAAATGCTGCATATGATTGTAATATACTTTAGTTTTAAATTCAATCAACTTAATTTAGCCAAGTTACCATACCCGAATAAATACTTAAATACTCCAATCCAATATTTTTTCATGCTTAAATTGTTGGAGGTAATACATTTAAACATTTTAAGGCAATTGGTTTCCTCAAACAATTTAAGGTGAACTAATCATCAGATTTTACAGTGTAGGATTCCTCCAGTGTTCTTTGTTTAAGAGGTTTTTTTTTTTTACCAGGAATGAATCATCAGCAAAGGTCTCCTCCTCTCCAAAACAAATGGACCCGGTGATTAATACCAGAGTAAAGCCGTCTCACCTTAAAAACTAGTGTTTCACCGACGCTGTCTGGTACTGTCTGGTAACAAAGGACGTCCTGGAGGGGCTGCTGGCCGAGCTGCTACTAACAGTTTGTTTTTCTGATAAAATCCAGAGATCCAATGACTAAAATCCTTCATTTAGTTAAAATATATAGTTAAATACAAAAGATCTAACAAGTGAATCGTAAAGTGGTAAATCTTAAAACTGGACAAAAAGTACATTTATGACAGCTCAGACAGACAACCACAACACTGACGCATGTGGAAAAGGAAAATGACGCCACTGACTGTGAAGCGCACCTTTACTTTAATATAATTACAGAGTTTGAACATTGTTGGAAACATTTGGGATGATAACAATATGTGTAGTGTTTATAGACATTTTAATGTGGAAATGTAAAATATTATAGCTGTCATACTGTTATATTTTATATTATTAATACTGATGCATCAGTGTGTAAGTAGGAATTGGCTGTTAGAGAGCTAATTTTAATATTGTTATATTATGTTACCCTTAAATGCAGCCCTCGAGCAAATGTACTGAGTGGACCACTTCAAAACAAACAGGAGCAAGACCTCTACATCTGGGTTGAATAAACATGCAGTTCTTTGATTATCCCCAAGCAAAACTGTTTTAGACTAACTGCTTAGCTAAAAAGTTTAACTCTTTTTTTTTTGTATTTGTGGTTAATTAAAGTTGTCTGTAACAAGCGGTTTTTCCATGGGCTTGTGGGTGAATAATGACAAAACAAGAAATCGTGATGTCTGCTTCTGCTCCATTATGATCGTTTGATAATGTGAATCTAACCTCACTGACCGCTGCATACGTCCCCTCACACAACACTTATTCCTGTTTAGAAAGATTAGTCTACCTTCATCCTCCCACAGCCTCTTTTCACCACAAGATGATATTCTTTGTCAGGTAACCTGAAGCAAAAGTCCGAGCTCATGAAAATGTACAGCCAGCACTCTCACTTTCACACAATGCTTATGATAATTTCTAACAGGTACAGAGAATCCAGGCTTTACATCAATGTCAAGAAACATTTACATTAAAGTTTCTTCTTCTTCTTCTTGTTTATTTTCACTCCCACACCCCAAAATAAACATCTT
>NW_023339762.1:22466247-22484282 GCF_004916995.1 Morone saxatilis
TTTATTATTCATGTGATTAGCTATTCAGTACATATTTTCTGTAGTTTCATAAATGGAGCATTTCTGCATCAAAGTCAACAAAATTAAACTATCTCTGAAACTTTGTCTCCGTTTCAAATATGCATATAAGTACCAGATTACATACTGTATTTATTTTCATGACACTACAAAATTATTAGGAAATTATAGACCTGTAAAATAATGCATGACTGCTTTATTTCTATATATAACACAAAGGTCCAAATATTTAAAATCTCTCTCCATAATGCCAGGAATTAAAGTTTGGTGGAGTAATACTCACAAAAGTGGTCACATTTTAATCTCCTCTTAAAATACTGGAATCAGCCTTACAAAATGTATACATTTTAAAACTCCACCAAGGTTACACAAAACCCCAGATACCCGGAAAAAATACCCAGGACATCAACTCAGTGTGTCCACAATGATAGCTTCACCCCTGCACTTTTGATTCAGTATGACCACCTGCTTAAATAATACATACAGCTATACATGAAATATGCTTATTAATTCATCCTATACCCACACAACATGATTGCTTTGAGAAAAGCGGCTTCATGTTTGGCTCAGTTGACAAATATGCACAGCAGGGCGCCAGTGGAAACTCTTGCCAGGAAATTCAGAATACATCATTTATTTAGAAAGCTTACTCTTTGATTAATACAGATCAAAACAATGAGCTGTACTGAATTGATTTTCCTCCTTTTAATTATTTCTGCATGTGATTGGGGGAACAGTAAAGTAATCAAACAATATGCTGGAGTTGGAAGTTGCATTCGCAGGCGATGCCACAGGACTGATCGTGTTAACAGAACGATATGCTTCACCGTCAAAAGAAACTGATAAAAAATGACACAATGGTATCTCTTAGCTATTCTCGTATTGCTTGCAACTCATTTCTCCAGTTATGCAAATACCCCAATTAATATGCTTCTGGGGAATAAAGCTTTGTGCAAGAGTGAGCTCAGTAATATCCTCAGAAGAACGAGTGGTACTTCTGTTTTCATATAAAAAAAAGAAGGAGGGGGGAGAAGAACTCTCAGTGCATAATGTTTTCTCTCGCTCATGATTTTGTTGACAAAGATTCACAGTAACAAGAAACAATTACTTCTGATGTTCACTGATTTTCTCTGTGTTTGTTCTCTCTCTTTTTGTGTGCCTTTGAAATGACTTCCACCATTTGCCAAGTGAAGTCGGAGTGAAATTAAGTAATTTGCTGAAATTGTGAAAATGTGTTATTCTTGTTGGAGTGAAGTGTAAGCATGTGGAGCAGCGGATGGGTTGGGAACGCATTTATGACAGACGGATGATGAAGTAGATATGTGGCTCAATACATTATAAAATACATGTAGAATATATAAATACATATATAGATAGATATTGACAGTACATGCATGTAGTCGCAGTGTGTAGGATAAGTGACATATGATTAAATAAACACACAATCTGCTCCGAACATGACACATCCATATGTTTAGTGTTTATTTTCTGATTCATTAAGCAAAAGAAAATACAATTCAGCTGCTCCCCCCTTTTTTTATTCGGTACCATTGTTTTTATTGTGGAACCTTCATCAGGGCACCCATACAAAGAAGCAAATGCCAAATAAAGTCCATGTCAAGTGTCAACAGTTTATTTTTAAAGAGGGAAACCATGGGAACAGCACCAGATGAGCAATATTCACACCCTCACACACACACACACACACACACAAACACACACGTGTAGCTGCATGTGCTTGTGTTTGTGTCAGTGCAGCTGCATATGCATATGCATTTACCACACTAATTGACAGGGAGATTGCAGCAATAAGTATTAAGCATATAATGCAGAGGGCACAAATATCAGGTTATACAAGTGCTGATTGACAACTTCCAAACAGGAAGACAGTCTTTAAGTAGAGAGACAATTGTCCCTCTCATCCATGCGCTTGTCTATAAAAAGCAAGAAAAAGGCCCAGCTGGGAGAAGAGAGCCACAGATAAAACCCCCATTATCTGTTTAATTAGCTGTCTTTGTAGTGCCAAAGAAAGTAGCAGCTCTTCATGTCTTCTCGTTCAAAATCAATTAAATATTCTTTACAGAAGTGCATTTTGTCATGGTTTTCATTCAGTGTTTTTTTTTTTTTTTTACATATGGCTACCAGTCGTTAAGTTGTTAGATGGAAGCATAATCCAAGTGGAGCAGTGTGTGTGTGTGTGTGTGTGTGTGTGTGTGTGTGTGTGCCACAGTGACACACAGCTCACAGGCAAATTGAAAGAAATGGGACCAAACAGACAGAGAGTGGAGAGTGACAGGGGGAGAAAGAAGGGACTTTCAAGAGTTATTGAGAGAAACACACACACGCACAGAAAGGAGCAGAGTGTCTTTATTTCTCATCTGTGATATGAAAACCCACCTCTACCACAAAGTTTTTGGCACAATACACTGAGCTGAAGCTGTCAGTCCCCTGGGAGTTGCACACATAAAAATGTCACCACAAAACAGAGCAAAATAGGCAGTTTCCCCTGAAAAGACTTGTGTTTCAAAGTCAGTTGTAAGATGTGAAGCTGGAGGAGGCAGCAGGGCTCCCTGGTGGATAACGCTCACAGAAGATAGCGGGGAGGAGGGGGTGTACATGCGGCAGACTCGTCTCTCTAAATACTCCCTGCGTCAACCAGTTTGGATCACCAGCAGGCGACCATGTTTAATGTCCCCAGAGAGCAGTTGGAGAGCGGGTCACTACTCGCTGCGCTGCTTGATCTGAAAGGATTGTTTTCACTGAAAGAGAGAATAGATGGAGCACGGTGGGGAGGATTTCCAGGTAGTTCAAGGTTAAAGCAGAACTCTCATCAGTACAGCAGCTCGTGTGCAGATGACACGCTGAGATGTGACTACGGAGAGCGCAGGCTTCTGTTGTGTTGTGACAAGGAATGTGAGCTGCTGAGAAAGTCTGGGAGTGTTGACATTGTAATTAGAAACTCAAGAGGGAAATTTCTTCCAGTCATTGCTTTGTGATTTTAATAAGCCTTTTTACTGTCAGAGGGAGATTAAACTTCCCAGTGACCTACCCTTTATATATGTCATTAATCTCAACAATACGCAATGGGCTTTATTTAGGTTTTAAAATACGTTTTCAGCCCCTCTGAGGCGATAAAGGACCACCGTCACTGTGTGACTGTAGCAGAGGAACTATTTATTGTGTATTTGAATGCTCACTGTTAGCTGCCCTCTTCTGCAGTGAGGCAATATGTATTCCATCTTCTGTGCCGCATTTTAAAATATCATTTGCTGTGGAGATGATGGCAGGGGATGATGTTAGCTGTACTTAAGTGAGAACTCTTCTCTTATTACTTCCGGCACACTGTAACTCCGGGATTGTCTTAAAGATCCTCCTGTACTGGGAGGCGTGTGGAAGCAGAAGCGCCAGAAGGCTGTAAAAGCACCAGCACGCAATATGTTATGAGGATGCCCATTATGTTCACAGGATGGCTTCGACCTTTGACCTTTCATCCATACCAGAAATATTAAGTGGTTGACGTCAGAATGCTTTTTGCTGTTTTACCGTCACAGGAACTAATTTACAGGCTTACATTTGAGGGTCGAACTGAGTGTCTGGATATGCTGGTGATAACCATTAACTCATATGTCTACAACGTTTACCTCTGAATTAATAATAGACTTCTTCTCTGCATGTGTCAGTACCTCATCTATTATTGGTTTCTTTGCTGACCAGGCGTAACAAAATCATCTATAAGTGATACATTTATATAATTACACCAAAGCTGTCACTACATAGTTATCGCCTGACTAGTTCTTTATTATGTGTACACTATCTACCATGTGAATGCTCCTCATCTACCTTCTTTTGGTTGCAGTATTAATGTCCTCTGAACACGCTCCTCTCATCATTAATTTGTTGTGGGAATTTATGTGGGTGTCATATTTATTTTATATCACATCACAACAAACAAATTGCATTTGTAATGATCTACAGTATACATCTTTGTCATCTTTGTGTACATTAGAGGCTCTGCACACTTGCACAGATTACAACTTTAGCTTTTATGTGAGATCGAAGATGGACAACAGCTCCCAAAAAATGAATCCCGCTGCCTCCATGTTAGCAGATGGGACATGGGCCAAACTAAAAAAGAAAAACATGTAAGAAGTACATGTCAAATAAACTGTTCCCAGAGATGATTTCTGTCATTTTAGGTAGTTCTTATCACACTGATGTTTGTTCAAGTGATCATTTTTCTGAGTTACTTGAAGCTATCTTCAGCTGTCAAATTGACTATTACTTGACAGCTGAGCCCTGGTCACAGCAAACATATGGGCCAACCCTGAAAACTACAAAGAACTATAAAGATGTAAGTTGCCCCATCATAAGGTATAAATATAACAAAGCTTACAATTGGTACAGGTCCAAACATTGACAACAATTGCTATTACACAAATTTTGATTATAGCTGCTTCAACATTTTTTTGACAAACAACCTCTTTAATGAGTTACACCCATATTTTCGGATGTCATTTGTGTGGTGTGGCTCTTTGTACCCATCAATTATGCCTGGTACACCATTTAAGAAAAAATACAGACATGTAACCTAAATACATAAATTGCTCTGTTTAAATAATTTGCAGTTATGTAGCCTTTTGCTTTCTCTTCTACATTTATTGTAATTGGGGTAAAACAAATGAATGTGTTTCCACAAGAGATTGCATTTATACAGATTTTTCAAGGTTAGGTAGTCGGGTGATTACTGTGTGGTCTAGACATGATGACAAATAAGGCTAATAAGGGTGATCAACAACCCTGTGAATGACATATAATACAGTGGGATCAACCACTTCGATGTCGTGTCAGACGGAGTTTGATCCAGGAGGTTTGGGAATGAGACCATTTTTGATGGAGTAGATGAGCTTTATGCAGTATACCACAATGAGGACAGCGGTGATCAGCACATGTTACTGTAGGACTAGGTCTGAGTGTGAGAGCAGAGCACAATCCCACAGAAATCCTTATCAAGATAACAGACCTCCATTTCTGATCCCAGACAATAACACTGACTGAGTCCTGCAGCAGATCCTGCAAGGAATCACATCTTGTCCAGGATCAGAGCATGCAGTTTACTAGCACTGGATATTCAGTATCTGTTTAGTAAAAGAACAACAAAGTTTTACGGCTTAAGAGACTCAAGACAGGGACAAGAAAAACTAACTTCAGATTGACCCCAGAGCACAGGATGTTGCAACCAGCCTGAAGCTTTTCTCTGCAATAAAGTTTATGGTCCAAAAGGGAAACGGGACCATTTCACTCAACAAACAAAAGCTTAAAAACCACTCAAGAGAAGGCTAAAGACATGTGTACACATCTCACAGTGGCAGAGGGCAAGATTGAGCCCAGACTTACACAAACTAAAGAATAATTATCTTTTTTTTTATAGCTTTCTTTAACTTGTCTGTTGTTGATGTTGATGTGTAAATGTAATTAAGGCTTTTGAGAGCATTGTAGCTTTATAGAATCAAGGTTTAATTATTACATATAATAAATCAACTTTTAAGTATATGAAGATAACAAACCTCGTGATTTATTGATATCAGTGGCTGTAAGGCTGTGATCACCATTTGGTTTACCAATGTCATGTTTGGTTGTTCTCATTTGACTGAGCTCCAGCTGACTACCCAGAACTTCGAGCAAACCAAAGTGATGTAGCTGCAGCGACCAATTCGAAATAATGATCACGTATAGATCTTGAAGTTATCCGATGGTTTAGGCTTTTGTCAATTCTGTCCCAAATTGGTATTTTCAAATGGCTACTACAATATGTGTCTGACCAGGTTTCTCAGGGATCACTGGAAGGACAATTTATTCCATTGTCAATATTGGTTGTTTTTCTTCTGTCTTTGACGTATTGTTAGTAATGGGTACCTGTACTTGCAAATAAATGTGTGTAAATTAAAGGAACAGATAATCAATATCATTGGTTTAATGTGCCATGGTTTTCAAATATATGTCTCTGAGAATTTTTGCTGCCACCCTAATACAGCAGAGCTGAATAACATTTGGAAGCATTAAACATTGGATTTGAAACGCTCAAAAGCAGCGTGTCTTTTCTGGTTACTCTAAATAATCCACAGATTCGTGCACACGTCAACGGATTTTACCAACAGTGAAATGCATCACACAGCATGGCATCATGAGAAAGAAAATATATATGGCTCATCCTTCAGATCAAGAAAGAAATGTGTCTTGTGGATTTCACTGCTTATAGCTGTAGGTCATCTGAATTATTAACTAGACACTATTTATATGTCACATGCATCACCCTAATCCCATTACCACTTCGCATATATATATACTTCATGTTCTTCATCTCAGCTCTCTCTGTGTTTTGTTGTTGTAATACAGCCATTAACGGTAGTGTTAGTGCTTTCATTGCTTGTTTGCTGACTCATGTCTTCCATTACATGAATCCTGCATGCCATGTCAGTTTTTGCTCTGATCATTCTGAAGAGCTCACATCATCACACAGCTCTGCATCAGTTCATTCATTACCACAGTTCAAACATAGGTCTACCTCTTGTCCATTACTCACTGAGCCTCATGCCATTTAATAATGTCTGCTGAATTTGTGCCATGGATGCAGCCCTTCAGATGAGGCCCGTTGATATTTTAGGACATCTGGTGTTGCATTGTTTCAGTCTCATTGAAGTCATTCCTACATTGTTTCTTGATATCAGACACTATGAAAAACTGCTCACACCACACAGTGCACAAATAGTAAAAACTAATTTGAATTTTTTTTTACAAGCCAAAATAAAGAGAGGCGCTGCTGACATTATCTTTGTGTTCAGATTTAGCCTGCATTAAAACAAATTGTATTTAATTGAAATAAAACCGGGTTGCAGAGTGCAATCTTCTGGAAACGCAGTCTTACCGTCAACACGGCCCCACTTGGGTATGACTATTACAATTCAGTCAAACAGATACATTTTGATGCTTTATAGTTCTGTATTACCTTGATTAACAACCCCTACCTCTTCATCCGTCCATACACAATTTCCAAGCGTGCATTCGTCATCTTCTCTTCCTGTTTATACAGCAAAAAAAAGCATTTGTACGCAGGCGAGTGGGTTTCTGTCATGGTGTTCAGTTGCAAAGTTATACCTCCGCCTACAGGCCTGGTGTGAATACTTCAAGGTTTTTTATCATTTCTGTGGATCCGTGTGCACAAGGATTGTTTTCTGAATGTTTTAATATGAGCTTTTTTAAACCGCGAATTGAAAACCTTTCCGTTATAATTGGTGTTGTGTAAACAGGGCTTTAGGTTCTACTGGGAGCCCTTACAACACCAAAGGCAGAGACGCTGTGTTTGTTCACTCTTTCTGAAGCAAAAAGTAGATCTCGTATTTAATAATGATGCAAATTAAAAATATGCACAACAAGGCTAACGTGCAAAGGATTGGTAGGGATTTAAAAGGTGAAGGATCCAAGGATATGTGGTCCCCAGCCTGAAATGAGTAGTAAAGTATTTAACCTTGACCCTGTAGCCTACAGTGATTGTGCACTCCATCTAAACTTTTGAGCCATCTGCCCGAGATTCAGAGACAGGCAGAGATTGATGAAGCCATACTTGTTCTGTTGCTCTTTTTTCTCTCTCTCTCTATGACAGCGTTCATGATCTAAATTAAAGCATCAGACTGCTTAAGTTGTTTTATTCACAAAACAGAGTGAGTCAACTGCTTCATAACATAAATAACAGTCTGAGTTTAATATTTTGGCATTTTGTGAAATGCACTTATTCGCCTTCTTACTGAGAGTTAGATGAGAAGGTTGATAGCCCTCTCAATGTCTGTGCAGCTAAATATAGAGCTAGAGCTAGGAGGTGGTTAGCTTAGCATCAAAACTCATAGTGGAAGAAATAGCTAGCATGGCTCTGTCCAAAGATCACAAAATCCAACCTCCCAACACCTCTAAAGCTTATCAATTAACACATTATCTATCATTTGTTTTGGACTTTTGCCAACGGGGGTTTGCACAGAGCCAGACTACTTATTCAGCCCTGCTTCAAATCTTTGCTAAGCTAAGCTAATCTATTAATTACATTTAGAAACACATTGTCTTTTGAAACCTAAAAATAAAATAAATAGTATATTTAAAGTATATTTTGGGGAATAATATAACATTCTTCACATGCTTATGGCCACCTTTTTTGCTCTGTTATATTATTTTCATATCATATATAAACCCTTTGACATGTCTTATGTGTGTATGTTTTGTTGTGAGTGGACCCCAAGAAGAGTAGACTAATGGGGTTTCAAGAATCAAGGATAAAGCAAGAACCCTTGAGAAATATGTCTCTTGTATTATGTCTCTTTTCTGAAAAAGCCTGCGCTCCTCTAATGTAGGAAGATTACTAATGCTTTCAGGTTGTAAATGGCATCCAGATCTTGAGTGATGAGATTGCGGAGTACCCATTGGCCATGTCATTAGACCCTGTAAACAATGAATGTGAAGACTTCTCAGTTCTGAGAAAAGAGTGCGAGATATGGTGTACATATTCACCATATATAAGCTACTCCTCACTAAACTGCATCCATAATATATTATATGAACAAAAAGTCTTAATCTACAACATTATGAATTAAACACATATTTTCTTCCAGAGCTGATGATGGAAGTAGAGTGAGTCATGTTGCCTCCTTCTCATGAGAGCTGCACATGTGCACGAGCAATTGGACAGGATGTATGGATCAGATAAATGCTGTGGTGGTGTTTGATATTATCTAACTCAAAAACATTGCTGTATTATCAACTGCTATTCAAACGACTGGTGTAGGAAACAGATTGGAGTTGTGTAGGATTTAGCGGCTTCTAGTGGTGAAGTTTCAGATTGCAACCAACAGAACACAGCTCATCTTCCAACCGTGTGCCATGGAAGTTGTAAAAAAACATGAAAAGTTAAACTGACAAACCAATCACTGGCCCTACAGCCTGCGATTGGTTTGTCTATTCTCGGCTACTGTACATGGCGGACTCTGTAGAAGAAGACCAGCTCCCTCTGTAGATAAAACCAGCTCATTCTAAGGTAACAAAAACACAACGAGAGAGGCCTCATTATAAGTGTGCACAGTTGTTAAACCTTGGTCAAGCATTCGCCCAAGAAAATTAACAAGTCAAGCCCAGTCACATTGTTTTTGTGCAGAGTTAGGAGAAACAGTGTTGTTTTTGTGCTCAAAATGTTCAGAGTACATGTGTATCAATGAAGTGTTTGGCCCACTCAGCAGCTACAAATAAGCAACCCTTCGCCTGCACTCTGTCACATCCTGGTCATTTATTGTACCGCAAATAGTAATGCCTGCCAGGCTGGCCGCAAGAAGGTGCCTCCTGATGAGTGTGTGCAGCTTTGGAAACTATAGTCCAATTCAGGAAATGTCATTATTATATTCAGAGGCATTGTGACCACCGTAGTTTCTCCCTCATGTTTGGAAAGAGAGGTTGAAGCAAGTGAGTTGCAGAAAACTGTACGACATACAGTCACTACTTCACACATCCCTCATATCCTGGATGCTCTCTGGAGTCCCTTTGAGTTTGTTGGTAGTAATACATTGCCTACATGTTTCCTGGACGCTCTACTCTCGAACAGGACGTGCTTGGACATGACATGTGTCTTAATGCTTCTCATGTGAACTTAAAGTCCAAGTATAGTGATGAAAATGGAGAGAGAACATCATATGTGTTGCAACAGGCTTTGCCATGCTAGCTTTAGGACTTGCAGTCTGCCTGTCTTCCTGTCCTCCTGTCTTCTCTTCACTCGTCTGGATTAGCAGCAAGCTGCTGCAATCATGAGGTTTCTCTGTGGATCAGCAGGTGGCCGGATGGACTGGATGGCTCTAATTGGTGGAGAGCAGCAGGAATCCCCCTCTAGCAAAGTCACAGCCTCCCTGGTGGTCGGTTGCACACTAGCATGCTATTCATTACCCTGAGTAAACCCTGAGCAGTGAGCACACTGAACAAATAACAGGCCTCAAAACAATTGAAGGGAAGACAGGGAAACAACAAGAGGCTGGTGAGATCAATCATACTTTCTTATTTTAGATTTAGATTTATACACCTTTTGTTACATTTTCTGCTATAATCAACATTTTCATATTAAACAGATCAAATTACTGATGTAAAAACACGTGAAAGGGATCATAAGTAGTGATGAGACCACAGGTAATGATCACCTGAGTTACTCTTTAGTGTCCTCTCCCTCATTGTTATGGTTATAGGGCCTGCAACTTTCCTGTTTTGATGAGCAATTAGCTTCTTAAACAGAGTAGCCAGATATTTTTGTTGGTGGAGACCAAAAACAGAGATAAAACCAGAGTAAAATACTGGACTTACTTTTCTCAGGTGGCCTCCAAAAGAATGCTAGATGGATATGTTGATCTGCAATAAATGTATTAATGCACACAGCTGTCAGCTATATGTGTTGCTAAATCATCTAATTATTAATACTCCTGACCACCAGAGGGCCGCAACACAATTACAGTAACACGTTACTCTAACCATGACCATAACTACCTAAGGTGAAAATATGCCAATTTGTGCTGCCTGCTGTAGAAAAAACCCCCAAACACATTACTTGAATGTTAACACAGCTTTAAGTCTCAGCTGTTCAACAGATGCATAAAGTACTTAAGCAGATTTTTAAATTCACGCCTAGTGAAGCAACCTTTCAAGCAAAACTGACTTGTTTTTTGTTTGGATGTACACGTGTGTGTGTGCTGTGTTGTGTATGGATTTTTCTCCTAACAAACGCTGGCCTCTCGATTTTATTAATGTTACGTAGAATCACATTATTTCTGCACCAGTTTATTTTCCACATTTTTTTGCCTTCCTTAGAAGTAGGCTCCATCTCTGCATGAAAAAGATAATTTTTTTTATATAAGATTTCACAGCATGGCTGTGTACCTTAGAACTCCACTCTCACCAGTCAACATGAGCCCCCCGTTCAGTCAATTTATGATGGGTTTCAAAATAATGAAAAGTATTTCATGTGCTGCATGGCTGACACAGTCGGTATTCATCTTTCAGGGTGAATGAACAAGAGATTTTTTATGGTTCTATCCATCTTTCTAAAAACCCCTTATATTATTATGAAGCTATATGGAAATGGTCAAAGCCTGCCTGACCATCTTGGATTCTGGTTATCTGATGCGTGTGAATTCTTTATTTCTTATTGACAGAGCAGAGAATGGACTTTATACTGAATAAAAGATGAAGCCAGTTCATTTTGCTCTTTTCTTCACCTGGATTGCAAATGAATATGATTCTGAATATGTAAGTTGAATGAATATCTATTTGAACTACATCAGTATCATCTGTTTAAAAAACTCACACATGAATGATCTGAAACTGACACGTTTTTGATGGCTGGATTATTCAGTTTTGCTCTTTGCGTTTCCAGAGCGAATAGCTTGTCAGGTTGTTTCCTGACAGCGGGGTCAGTCGATAATGACGGAGCACTGTTTTGGCCCTCCAATCAATGCCGTTTTTCTTACATTTCCTTGGGGCGAGCTGATTTGATAACTCAAATATGTTGCATATTAGATTGTGCTGTTAAATATAGCTGTCATGTTGTCAGATGGTGAGTGATGATATTTGTGTTTTTGTTCTCACTAGATCGACTCTCATCTTTTGTAGACTGATTTGGTGCACAGATGAAACACTGGAGCACCAGAGGGAGGAACAAAATTATATTAAACTTTTTTTTTTCTCCATAAAATCTCAATATTTCATTGCTTTTCTATTTTGGGTATTTTGTATATTCTGACAGTTCAGTTCACACCAAAGGCTTCCAAGTTAAAGCTTCAAGCTTTGGATGTGTTTTGGCTCAGATTATAAACCCTGAACATGCATTATTTGAATATTTTAATCGCATTTACCCAAACAGATTACATTTTTCTTTTTAAAATGATGTTTTGTTGCACTTTGTACAGAGCACAGTTTATTTCTTTGATGTATATAAGTAAAGGGTTAACATTCAGTGAGGGAGTCAACTTGCCAGCAGGCACAGGGCTCAATCATTTTAATCAAATTTTCACAAAACCATGTGCATGAGCCAACGCTTCTTGGTATCTCTTTTGGAATATATATTTTCTCTTGGCAACGGTAGATTCACACACTCTCCGATTTGAGACAGGGCCATTTTGTTTATCCCATTACAGACAGGAGCTCTGATTCTAAGAGCCTGCTCAAAAATGTGATTTGTCCTGATAAGCCAATAAATGCTCCTTCATCAGTTTAGTGTTCAAATCCATTAAAGGAGCACTCTCCTTAGCAGAACAGAGGGGAAAAAATGACTAAGTACAAACAGCGCCTTGAAAGACGCTCATTGATCTGGGGGATCCAAGAAATAAGCTTCTGCATCTTGACTGAATGTCAGTGAGTTGTTTTTATGCAACTCAGGGAATATATATCACACAGGCAACTTTCAAATACAATTTTGAATTTTTTTTCTCTTGCCACTTTAGCCAAGTTGGCAGCATTGAGTGGGAGCAGGTGAACCCCAAGCTCAGGTGGGCAGATTGCATACTAATTAATTCAGTAAGGTGAACCCAACAGAGTGAATTGGTCTGGAAACGCCTGTGAATCCCAACAACACAGGAGGTCTGCGGGGTCTACCAGGCCTAAACTGTCTGCAGGGAAGCAGATGACGAGATGGTTCACATTAATTAAATCTGCCATATGTTGGCTCTCTCTTGACATCCCGGGCTGCATGTCCCACAGCACAGCAGATGCGACAAACTATCAATTGTTTTGGAAGTGAAATCTATCAGGGCTTGAACATGAGAGAGCGAGTGAATCAGCCAATTGCTGCATTCGGTTCTCTTCCAGATAGCTTTTGCAGCTTGGCAGAAATCGCAGTCGTCCGTCCAAACGCTCGCCAAAGGGAGCTTGTTACATGTGGTCATCTGTCCTGTTATTTCTTGCTTTGATCTTTGTATTACAATATTGCTCCACATAAAATATTATAAAGCGAGAGAGACTGTTTTTCCTTTTGAATGTTAATTAAAGCCATGTGGGCCTCAGATGGATCAGATGGAGCAAAGATAACTTCAGATGGATGCTTACAAGTTTTTATTTGGTCTCTGAATGAAGTAATTTCACACAATGTTGTGGCTCACAGTCTACTTACAGTGGCATCAAGAGAGTCCTGATCTTGGCCTGCTGCTCTGCTGTCTTCAGCTTGGGAGAGGGATAATCTCTGTCGAGAGCACCATCGTCAAAGGAGTTTTCGAAGTCTTTATTGCCACTAATTAGATCGGCCTCTTTGAGAACCCCTGAAGGCCCTGTCAGCTTACTCTTTTTTTGTCATCATCACATGAAGTTTCTTTTATTTTATTTATTTTTTATTCTCTGTAGTTGTTTTAGTTTGTAGTTGGAGTGGAAGGACTCTCGGGGTACTTTGGTCGATAGCATTCTCATGGAGCAAATCTTGATGGGCCTTGGGATCAATAATTCCTCAAACTGTTTCAACAGGGATTAACTACTCCTCTGAGGGAGCTTCCCAGGTCAAAGCTCGGCTCATTTAACAGCTAATTAGATGCTTTCTATTGAGCATAAGGTTCTTGTGAAGCCTCTGTTTCAGCAGAACATACTGTTAACGCTGAATTTGCACATGCTGGTCAGTGGGAATGCTGTGGCCCTGCCTTGGCTAATAATATATGGGATCTATGGTTTTAATTCGCCTTCAGTAGCTGCAGAGTTTTCTGGTTTTTTTCTGTTTTGATCAATAGTGGCAAATTGCCTGCAGTAGGTTATATGCATTCACTTGAGTAATGTCAAATTGTCTGAGGGAGTTTTTAAGCACAATTCCTTTTCAAACAAGAGCAAATCATCATGGCACAACGGTGTAACATCAATTGTCCCTCCATTACCCAATCAATCAAGACAGCATGTCACTGGCAACTTCCTCTTCCTATTAGATTTCAAGACAAATGCAGCAGGTTCTCTGTTCATTACTCGTCAGATACCAAACTAACGTCTATCTGCATTTTGCGGTAATCACACTTGTGCTCGCTCTTGTTAATGGCTGCAGACAGTCTGTTGTGTGTGGAATAATACACAGCCATGACGCAGAGGAGACCAGACTACACTAGAGGTCCCTTCATAACAGACCCCTCTGATTATATTTATGAAATTCAATTACTATGACACAGACAGATGGACTTGCTGTCAGTGGGGACGCTCGTCATTTGTTAGCATCAGCGGACATGTCAGCCCTGAGGTACTGATGGGACTGAGACTGTGTGACTGGAAACAAAAGAAGGGAGGGAAAGAAAGAGAAGGGGAGAGAGAGACTGAGGAGAGTAAGCGGAGACCCAGTGATCGACGTTTACAAGCCGGCCAACATAGTGTAGCCCTGAAGAGCTTGCAGTAATTTAAAGGAATAGTCAGTGTTTACTTTCTTTCAGAGAATAAGATAAAAAGTTTGCTATTGACATCATTTCTGTCAGGACAAGGCAAGTTTAAGGCAGGCTCAGACTGCAGGACTAGACTACAGGAGTTTTAACATCCTATTGGATTGCACCACGCACATAACAAGAAACTTACTACAAGATATTGCCAACTAACACTCGTGCCAGAGGGAGCAATGGGCCACCTCCACTAATTTCATGGGGAAGCTAATATAAACAACATGGAGACTAAGACAGTGGAACAACTTACTGTAGTAACTTTATGTTTTGCAGTAAGAAAAATTGAAAGCAGACTGTCTGGATCTGAGTCTGGATGACAAAATGGCAACACCCCTCATTCACTTCTGTACTGACATAATCACTCAGATTTGAACTTCTACTTATCATAACATGTATGGAAATTGAGGTATATTTTCTCCTGAAAATACATACATTAAACCTCTCTCCCTGTGTGTGAAAAACAGGATGTTCATATGATGGTATCTGGTGCCTCACACTCTATGTGTGCAGGAAAACTTCAGATTAGGAAAGTGTGTTTAGGAAACACCTGCTTAGCTAAAAAGAAAGCTATGTTCATAAATTCTCTCAGGTTTGTAGCCTATAGAATGTTTACATGCTAGTATATAAGGGCTAAACGGGAGAGAGTGGAGAGAATTCGGCCAGAAGATGCATCTGACACACTTGTTTTTGTTTAATGAAGTCCTAAATCAAAGCAAGATGAATGGCGGACCTTTTCTTTTTCTTTTTCTTTTGGCAGCCATGAAAATACACCACAAAATGATTGGGGCAGCCTCTATGATTCTGTGAGCAGGTCGGGAGCTTTAGGATGGATCTGTAAATCCTTCACATTACCAGATAAACTGAGCCAAACATCAGCACTGACCAGATTTCTCCTCTGATATATTCATGATTTTTTTTTGTTTGTTTTACCCATAAATGATCAGAGATGTAAAAAAAAAATAAAATAAAAAAAGGCAATTATTGGTTTTAGGAGCTAATTACACAGGCATCAGATACCTATCAGATTCAAACTGGCAGCCTCACAGACTCAAGGAAGTCACTGCTTCTGGTCAAGAAGACACATAACTCCCATACAACATCCCAATGTTTCATTTTTACACTGACATTTTTGTACAGAGTAAACAAACAAGATATAAAATGTTGTCGTCATCAGTCATGAGTTAGGCTCATGCTCATGATACTTGCATTGTGGGAAATGTAGGAACCAACATTTTTGTAGCTTGATGCATAACAGAGACTAAAAGTCAGGATATCTCAGCGTCTGGTGCACAACTTTAGTTCCACTTTAAGATGAACTATCTATACCAAAGACAGAATAGTCTTAAAAACTTACAGCCATCCATGCTGATGTTTTTGTAGTCAGGGTCCGTCTCCTCATCATCTCTATTCCATCCTGTCTGTTTCTTTTCCTTTTCAACATATTGAAATTGGATGTCTCATATGCCGTTTCAATGAATATGAAATCTATTCAAATTAAACTGAAAGGAAAAGATACAGTACTTGGGCCTTTAATCCAGCTAGATGCCGCTCTGTTCGGTGCCCTCTGTTGGTGAATTATGGATGAGTCTGAAAATTAAAGCTTGTCGGGAATTCATTGAGGAACTGCTGACAGTGTTGGTATACCTTTATCTAGACTGTTGGAGCTATGGGTGGGAGAAGGTAAACGAAAACAGAAAGGGATGCCAGTTCAATTCAAAGCATGTTATGTAAAAAGAAAAGACAAAGAAAGAGGAGAAACCACATGAGTCTTTGTGTTTCAAACTTCCCCCGAAACATTCAGCATGCCGCAAGCTGGGATGAGTGGGCTGAAAACGCTGAGGCCAAACCAAACTCAGAGACCAAGGCTGAAATGCATGACGTGTGATCCGATCTGAGCCTGCAGGGTTGTGATCACACCTTCCTCCTACTGCCTCTGTGATACTGTAGCCCACGCCTCATACTGCGCTTTAGTCCTCCTTGTGTAAAAGACTTTCATAAGCGAGAAGAGAAAATAAAAGGAAAATAAAAATCCCACAGACATTTTCACACCTACTGTTTTCTGAAAGTAGAGCTGGGAATAAGAGGAAGAAAGAGATGCCAAACAGGGGAGGAGGGGGGTGGGAGAATGGAGGCATGTGGGGTAGGGAGGGAGGGGGCAGCAGACAAATACCACACATCTAAAACATCTGAGCATTGCTCACTTGAAAAAGATTTGGACTGGGTTTTCCAAAACCATCCGGAAGAAAGACTCTCCTCGGGGCAAGATCCTTTAGAAGAGCCTGGCTCTGGCTGGTGAGAGGCGTCAGCTGGGTGTGTGATTGAACGCCAGTAGATACACTGATCTACTGTATTCTACCGAGAGCACCCTGTAGAGGCCAGGAGATACAAAACCAGCGCTTTGCTCCGAGCTAAAGCACCAGCAATGATTTTACTCGCTCTGTCTTTTTATTTAGACATTTATTCAGTGGGATGCTAAGCCCTTTCAACAAAATCTAAGCTCAAGTACAATTATGGGGTGCTTGTGCTTTGATTGAGTAGGGTATTTACATTTTGGTCTACTTTAAATTTCTACTCCACTACAATTTTTTTATATTTTTTTATTGTACTATTACATTTTGTTTTATTGTTCTGGTGTAATTATTTTTCAGATTATCATGAACTTGTACTTGTGACCCCTTACAAAAAGCAATTGAGACACTTCTCAGATCCTTTACCATCTAGAGAGGTAAAAATTATATATATATTAGCAAAATTAATGAATGAAATGAATTTGTTTGTTTCATAGCAAATAATGTTATATTTAAACAGAAAATACACATTTAACATAAAAAATGTAATACATTTAAAATAATGCAAACATATTAAAAGAAATATGCATAAATAACAAGAAACTATATAACTGAATCGAATTAAATATAGTTTCTAGTCTGTATTGTAAGTTTAGGGTAACCGGTCATGGGTAGCTGTATGTTATTCTTTTGTAGTGCTTATAGCTGAATATAAATTTGCATATACACATATATACTCACAACCTCTCAGATTTTTTGGGACTAAACTACCCAACAGTCTAAAATAGCTAAAGTGCTATTATCAATAATTTAATTAAAAAACAATCATGTTAAAGGGGTCAGTATAAGGGATGAACCTACAGAGAATTATCACTTGAATCTGCAGCTCTCATCTGCTTTACAGAGTTTTATAGATGCACAAAGTCTTTTATAACACTTTTAGTACTTCCCCCTCAGTACCAGGGACAGGAGAGGCGTCAAGCGGGAGAAGAGTGAAAGCGTCAGGCATCAGAGAGGTTATAAGGAAAAACGGCATTGTAGCCAGAATATTTTTCTCATCTAACTCTGTGAATTAAGGGTTTATTTTAATGGAACCAGTGTCGGTGATTGTTGGCTAAGATGGTTTTGGTTAGTTTGTTTCTGTGTGTTTTATGATGAGTTAACAAGGCAATTTGGGTAGCCTTATGGAGTAGCCGATAGAAGAGAGACACTTGAATTCAGAAGGTATTATATTATATAATATCCTACTGAATATATTAATATATTATATATTATA
>NW_023339762.1:22484382-22500500 GCF_004916995.1 Morone saxatilis
GGAGAGAGATGGTGGAGCAATGGGGCTTGCACATTTAAGTGGGATTTTAAGACAGTAATCTTATTTGTTATTAAATATTTTTACATTATTGTATTGGTACTTTTACTCTATATAGGATCTGAGTATTTCTTCCACCACAGCCTTTTATTAGGTTCAGTAAGAGCAAGACTGTATCACAAACAGGCTGACTATTCAGTTATTTACCCACTGAGGAGCTGCAGTAGTAGCCTGTTGTTACTTGCCTCATGCTTGACACTGTGTTAGTTCTCATCTTCTCTCTCTGTAGATGAGCCCTCTCCCTTGCCAAAGCTCCTGTGACTGCTTAATTGCGCATAATGAAAAAAAGTTCAAAATAGCCCCAGAATTTCATAAGCTAGACGCTTCTTAAAATTAGAAATTTCGAATGCCTATTACCTCAGATAGTAAAATGCCTAATTACCCTTTGCGGTATCACAGCAGTTAAGCAATCACCATATGCCCTCATGAAGTGTGTTTTCCACTCAATAGGGCAATAAGGATGAGATCAATTGAGCATTTAATTATTGTAAAGATGTAAACCCATGATTTAGATCCTGCTGACAGTTAAAAGAGGACTCCAGCCCTAATAATACATGCACATGGTGCTTTAACTGTATTGCTGTTATTGAAGTTTATTTGCTGATATATGGAATACTTGTTGAGATTCACTAGTGTTCAGTGTGTGTGTGTGTGTGTGTGTGTGTGTGTGTGTGTGATACTGCTGACGGTGCTAAGTTTGAGTTACATTTACCTTGAGGAGCTCTACCAGAGATGCAGCTCCGCCAGCTTGGCTTTTAATGTTCCCAATGAAAGCCCCTTATTAGGATCAGTGGAAAACAAAATAAATAATCTGTGAGTGAACTCGTGGAAACAAATGCCGGGGAGAGATGTCATAAAAATGCAACTCTCACTACAAAAAATATCACACGTCTCAAGTCTCAAGTCTCAAGTCTTTTTGTAAAAAAATAAGCAAACATGCTTAGAAAGAGAGACAGAGAGCAAACCAGCAAAAGACAGAGAGGTATGGATGACCGATGAAGAGCAGGGTGCATATGGGGGTCTTGTGTGTGTATATGAGCGCATGGGGGGAAATAACAGCATTTGAATGATGGTTGTGACAGAGGCTGATGTCTGCTCAGGGCCCGTGTGGCTCCAATAATAAAGATACTGTGGCTCAAAGTGGTTTCATTCTGTCTTAAATGCTCCTTAATCTCTCCATAAATGACATTTGGCTCCCAGTAAGGAGAGTGAAAAATGCAAACTGTTTGTGGCAGTGCCACTGTGATTTTAATGGTCATGTCAATAGAGAAAAAGCTGCTGAGCTTAAATGTTCGGAGAGCTCAGTGTATTTTCATTTTAAATTTTTTATATAAAACATTCAGATATGATACACTGCATGTACTTAGCTTGTAGAAATTACAGCCTACAATTGTAGCTCTCAGCACTTAAGAGGAAGAAAGAAATTATAAATACTGTGTGCTGTGAAAAGCTACATATCTGTAAGTGCTGCAGTAAGTCGGATACAAAATAGGAGTAGCCTTTTCCTGGTGATCAACTGCACTTTTCACAAGTCATTTTAACTGGATTGTCAATACACTGTCTATTCTGCTCTCACCAGGCTCTGACCTTTTTTAAATCAATGCTTTTCTATAAGGAGCGCAATTTGTGGAGCACACAGAAGGGCAGAACGCGTTCCCTACCTCTCTGCTACTGGATGTCACTTTTTGTCATAGCCATATTGACACTATACTGCATGTACATACAGGCACATGTATGTTTACGTATGCTCGCATGCACACAGGCTGACATTGATTTTGATCAAAGCATGCGGTTATGCGTCAGTGTGACAGCGAGAGTGCTCGTAATTTGCAGACTTCCTGGCTGCTCGCCCAGATAAGGCCCATAAAGGATCGACTGTGGGATAATGAACCTGTATGACACACCTGCAGCTGGAGGAGCAACTCCAAGGACGTCTCACGACCTCCTTCATACCCACATCTCATTATGAGCAGCGAATGGTTAAGGCTGGTGATTACAGACAGAGCTTATTCCACTGACATCGACACAACATTGGTGCTGTAAGGTCAAGAAGATGCTTATCAAAACATTGTTGGAAGCTGCCTCATGCTGTGTGCATGATCCTTGATGACTTTGACCTGAAGTTGATATTCATCTGTCCTGAATCTTAATAACAGATGAGGTTTGTTTCACGGGTTTGTTACTTTTTCAGCTATTACCTACCAGAGCAAGCAAAGGAAATAATTAGGACGAATCATGTGTCTGTTATGTTTGAGTCTAATAAACACAATATTAGCTTCTACTGTATATTAATGTGATTCTTTATTGATCCCTGCAGGAAAACTCTCATTTCTCTGGCTGCTGTTTGCACTGAGGATGAGAGTACAGCAGTGGAGATTCTTGCCTACTCAGGCTTTGAACCTTAAACCTCTCCGTTTGAGGGTGATCTTCCTCGTCATCCAACTAGTAAGCCTCCATCTTCACAGAATTTTTAATTCATCAGGTTATTTTATTTTACTACGCTGATAAAAAAAAAGAAAAATATAAATAATGTCTTATATCTTTTTTTCTGTTATCTACACACATGCAAATCACTGTTGCAAGACGAGCTTGTACTTGCATATAAAAGGGAAAACACATCACAACACATAAATGATTCCAAAATCAGCTGAAAGAAGGAAGCCACAGTGTTGCCCTGCTCCCCAGGAGCTGTCAGCGTGACAGATGCCAGTATGCCCCCTCTCCACATGACCATAAACCATTTACAGAATAGAAATGGTTACTTCACCTTTTAACATCTTGGCTTGATCATGTTTTTTTATTTCATGAATGTGTTTGACCTCTTCTTGCATCCACTGTGATCTCTGCACCTCTGTTTTGTGTTTCCAGCCAAGATAGGTGAGATCAGTGATTCCCCAGGGGGGTATTTCTGCAGTTGCCCAAGGATTTATGAAAAGACTGTGGATTAATGCAACTAATAAATAAAACAGAATAGAATAGCTGTAACAATGAGCAAGTGTGAAGTTAGCAAGCAAGCAGAAAAGTGAAGAGTTAGCAAAAAAGTTAAATGGATAAACTGTTAAAATAAAATAAAGACTACCTATTAAGGCATACTTTTAGCCAACATTTCAAGATAAACAGATGACATGTTAGTTAAAAGTAACAGATACATTGTTAAAATAAAAAGCTAAAGGTAAAATTGCATAACTGACAACTAGCAGATGTCTCAGAATGGTAAACGCAGTTAACATATTGTATTTGTTCATGTTGTTTGTTAGCCAGGTAGCTAGTGAATGTGGCTGACCACAATAGTGGCTGTGAAACACAACATATCTGCTACAGTGTTACAGGGTGTTGAGACTGTCACATTGTTATAATGTTGTACATAGTGGAAGGAAGCTCCAGGGTCCATGTTAATGCAAACTCTCGCTCTCCATACTGACAGGTCCAGTGTGCGCTGGAGGTCTCAGGTTTCTTTGCCAGTGGCATTGTCTCGCCCAGGGTGCATTTAAAGCTCAGATTTTAGGGAAATGTACATAGCCTACATTCTGTCCATTCTGGGCTACTGTAGAAACATGGTGATGCAACATGGCAGTCTCCATACAGTAGAGAGTACCTCTTTCTTTCTAAGATAACAAAAAATCTTATTACTCAGGTAATTATACACTAATTAAATATTATATTCAATTTCAGCCAATGGATTCCCCTAAATCTTACATACTGGACCTTTAACATAGATACATGGTTAAAATAGATAGCTAAAGGTAAATGATTAGTTTAAAATGATGGATAAACAACTGAAACAGTTAGCTAAATTCACAGTTATGTCACAGTTATCTAATAGTTATCTAAAAGTAATGAATAATGGTATTAAATAGTGGTGTCAATGAAGGGGTAGCTCAGTGATAATCAAACAGGCTTTGGGGTACGTCTATCAAAATACCAGTGGTAGATTAACATTGTGCTTTTTTGCATTTCCCAATATCAGCATGCACCTCATTCTGGTTACCAGTATTGATAAGACCTAAATTTGTCAGCACAGTTAAGGAGACAGAAAAGGGGTTGCTGGTATTGAGTGCAAAGAAATGGGTAATTAGCTGACGGCTGACTCAGGCCACTTGCAGCTTTGTCAGGGTGGAGATGGAAAAACCAATGAAACGCATCTCCTCGGGTGTCATAAGGCTTTGCTTTATGGCCAGTTTGTGTAGCCTTGCAGATTAAGTTCAAAGAAAGACGACCACTCTTTTCTCCATGCATCTTAAATCCTGTTTCTTCTTAGCTGGATCTGTAGATCAATTCTTTGGGCTGCGCTCTGATATCCCTGGTGTCAGCAGCAATAGGGCAGCTACAGGAAGGATAGGAAGGACTGGGTGTCTAAAAATATATTATCAAAGGGACAATTTCACCTCAGATTTAATAGTGTTCACAGAACTGCATGGCCGTTCCACTCAAATTGCATACTTTCCTGCAGTCTGAAGTGGCTTTCTTCGATGGCATAAGCATTCAAGCTCATAGCTTCCAGTGGGCTCCAATTGCAGCTTCCATAGGAAGATGTAATGCTAGCCTTTGAAAGGCAAGAAAATAACAGTCAATCAGTGGTTCAGCTATGATTCATGCAATGAGTTCTTTCTCACAAACTACTTCGAGCATTTATCTCAAGAGAGCAGCACAACATGGAAATAAAGGGACTGGTGTCTGTAGATGGCACACTTTCTTTCTCTTTTTAGACACAAAGACCAATTTCAAATGGTGGAACTGGCAGACAACCTGCAGCTGTCTCATCTCTGACTATAACCTACTGCAGGCAGCTGGTACCGCTGAATGATCCTGGTATTATTCTTTTTAGGTTCAAAGTTAACTTAAAATGAAACACAGTACATGCAGTGTTCTTTTGGGTGAGAAACATATCTGTGACAGACACAGCAGGATTTAAATTTGGCTGAAAGACAAACCAACTACAGAGGGATTACAAGATAAAAGACAAGGAATTTGCACTGTTTTCAGCACTAAAACTCAAGCACTTATCCACTTTCCTCAGGTTTGAAGAAATAAAAAAAACCCACATCAAACAAATGGTTGCAAGAAGATTTCAGCAGCATGGTAGATATGTATTACTTACATATGAATAATTTATTTTAAAAAGTCTTAAAAAATATAAACAGTATTACACTGACAAAAATATCCAAACACACCCAGCACATAACACTTGCACTTGCATTGCAACAGTTAATCAGTATTTACAGGATTTAAGTATTTATAGTAAAGAAAAAACAAATACATTATTCTCATATTCACGACATTTTCACAGTTGCAGAAGATTGCACCAGTGACATTTTAATCCTTTTCCAAAATGCATTAGCAACACTTGGAAGGCAAGCCCTATAATTTCTGGATTTTCTTCCCCCTCTCTTCCTGCATCTCACCTTCAGGAAAATTTTCGTCTGACTTAAGGTCAGATTTCCTCTTAAATGGTACCTGGACTCTTTGAAGTGTCTGTTATCCTTGTTTAATCTCTGCTAACACTGAAAATATGAGAACATTGAATCGTGAAAAAAAAGCATAATAACTTAATCACATCAACATACAAGTCAAGACGAGTTTTCAATTAGCACATACAGCAGTATAGACTTTATTTTGGATTAATACCCTTTCCAGCATTACACATCCTTGGAATTTGGCACTTTTAATATCTTTAACAAAACCATAAAAAGTGAAAATACAAGTGATATTAAATTACTTTAGGCATTATTCAAAAGTAAGATAAATTACATTCATTTCATCAGCATCATGACAGAGAGGAAAGTCAGCAGAACTAAATAACAGTAAGATGTTTTTAAACTTTTAATCAAATCTACTATGTGACTGGCTGAAAGGTCCTGTGTTCCACTAAACTATGGGACAAGTTTCTGAGTTCAGCTGCAGAGTGAACCTGTTTGTATCCCAGCAGAGCCAGAGTGTCATTGCACAGATTCTGCACAGTCCTCACGATGTCAAAGCCGAGACGAAGCCTCCAGCTCTCGGCTGTCGCTCTGGAGTCTCTGGTGGTGGAGTACCTGTAGTTCCACTCAGACGGAGATGATACGTTACTGTTGGTGTTCTTTGCAATCCACATCCGCACCCTGTCCTCCATCTCCAGCCCCACGAACCTGTAGATCTCATTGGCCTTGTCTTTCGGATTGAAAGCCAGGTCCTCATACCGCACCAGCAGGTAGCGCCCCCGCAGCCATGCCGGTCTTTGCAGGCTAGTTTCTGCAGAGGCCGCCATGTCCTTACAGGTGCTGGTGATCTGAGACAAGTCCACGTAGCGAGGCTGCCTTCCTGTCGCGTTCCATATTTTCCAAGCGCGGAATTGATCAGAGAACGCCATAATGCGTGACGCGAGGATGGCTCTGGGGTCTCTCACAAGGTGGATGATCTTCAGGTCCAGACGCGGATCTTCTGTCAGGGTGCGCAGGTCCCCCACCTCAGGGACTCGCACAGTCTTTATGGCTATGTGTCCCCTTGACAGACATGACATAGAGGCTAGGGTGAGGTTCAAGGCCCCACACTTCTTAGGACACCAAGTTTCATCAGGTGGATCAGAGGCCGCTCCATCCCCTCCTTCCAAGCACACGGGAGCGGAACAGAGGGCGTGGCTGGAGCTTCGGCGAAAGAAGGAGCTTGTGACGTGGTCCTGGGGCTCTGGACGGATGTAATTCTCAATGAAGTGAAGGTCGCAGGTGTACAGGTTGAGGAGGAGGTCCCTGTATGCTCCCAGTAAGGCCCGGCGGTCCAGGGTGCGACGCAGCCGGCTGCTGGAGTTAGTGAAGGCTTGCTGGACGTGGTAGAGAGGTTCAAACACATAGAAGATCCCTGGGTGCTGGTTGAGGAGCTGCCCGGTGAAGGAGGAGCCGCTGCGTGTGGTAGCAAACAGCAGGATGTGCTTCCGGGGCAACTCGACCGGCATCCAACTGTCATCACACAAGGCTCTCCACCTGGAGTCTTCAAGAAAGAAACAACAAAGTCGTGTGTTTTTTTAACTTATATAATAATGACATCAGCTGCATCAAGGCCTCTTACAATGGGCTAGATAACAGCTTTGAAAAGTGACACAATCTGTTTTACCTGTTTCCTAGTTTTCATTTAAAAGAGGGGTTATTTCAGAAGAGTTACTTCAGTTCATAAGAGTGAAAGTGAGTCTGTTTTCGTCATAACTTCAAGCCAGGAGAAAGTAAATGGCTGAATAAAGCCAATAAAGCTTAAATAATTTAGAGGGTAAACACGCATGAGTAAGTTGCTTGTCTGCCGGTGGTTACCAAGGGGGTTTATGAAATGGCGGATCTCTAAATATAGCGCAAATAGCTAACGTGTAATTACTGCTGATGAGGAGTTGATTGCAAAGGGGACGTTACTTTTGTATACGGGAGCTCAGCGCCGGGAAGCTACAGCTGCACTATGAGAGGGGATTAATGGAGATAAATTGGAGAATAATTGTAAAGCGAATCACAGATATTTAATTTCTCTATCCTCCCCACTTCTTGGGAATTCCCTCATTTAATGATCTGCTTTCCTTTTCTTTTACTACAGTCACAGTTTTGATGATGCCTCTTTCTTTACTGAATATCTTTGCATAAAGCTTTCCTTCAAACTGCTAAAATTGAGGTAATATTATTAACATTACTTATATTACTAATTAAGTGTTGCGTGTGTTTGTGTGTGCCCTCTGCTGGTCTGTAACAATACATACCTTTTATGTTACTTATGTTATTTTTGCAATAATATATCTATACACGCCAACAGCGATTCACTGTCGTGTAGCGAGATAGAACAATATGTGGGGCAGTCTTGACTTGGCTACCTCTGTAATGTCTGGTCTGGCAGCGATAGGCTCCCTGACAGGGTCCAGACAGCGAGTCCCTCAGGGTGCGGATGGCCGTGTACTGGACCCCCAGAGACGCACACACCAGCAGCAGCACCGTCTTCCAGGAGCACTCCATCCTGCCCCCCCCTCTGGCTCTACATCCTTCACGCTGACGCTGCCAGGGAGGCACAGGGACACAATGAGATTTCATTTTGATGCATTTTTCCAGCTTCATACACATGTCGCTCCCACTCATTTTACGCCCGCAGCTCTCCACTGATGGCCAGTGAGCAGCTCTTGCTCTAGCAGGGATGATTCTTGCTCAAGGGCACTTCAACCGTAGAGGGTGAAATAGTAACATCACAATTAACATTTCCCATCCAGATTTCCCCTGCCTGTTCAATATGTGAACCTTTCTCCTAAAATTTGTGTAAGAGCATTTTTCCAGAGATGTAAAACAGTAATTTGAGTTAATAAAGGAATAGTTGAACATTTTGGGAAATAAGCTTATTTGTTTTCTTGCCGAGAGTTAGATGAAAAGATACCGCTCGTATGTCTGTACATTAAATGTGAAGCTATACAGCCAGCAGCCAGTTAGATTAGCTGTGCATAAGGGGAAAACAATTGGCCTGGCTTTGTCAAAAGGTAGCATTGAAGATGTAAAAATGCCAGTTTGGTTGGTGCTAAGGGTGTCATGTGCAGTTTTAAACAAACAAGGTTCAACTTTAGACAGAACCAGGCTAGCTGTTTCTCCTTGTTTCCAGTCTTTGTGCTAAGCTAAGCTAACCAGCTGCAGCTTGTAGTTATGAAATTAGCAAGGAAGTAAATGAGAGTATTTACCAAAAACTATTCCTTCAAATCACATATGCAGTGTTGCTTAAGAAATACATATTCAAGAAAGGTTAGTTCTCTCTCTCCAAGCAGAGCAAAAAGACAGCACCTTTTAGCATTTCTAACATAAGTAGCTTAAACACTTTGAATAAACAGTTTAAAGGTTTGGAATTTGTCTCCTAAAGGATTCACAGATTTGTTCTGCAGTAAAACACGATTCAACGGTTAGACCTTCACTTGGAAATGGTAGCGGTAATGTCCCTATCTACAGCTCCACTATTCAGGATAGCATATATTCAGTTGCATAATTGCATTTCAATTTTGCTTTCCTCTCTTCTGGGTAATTAAGCCCTAAGCCCAGCAGAGAGCTACATACCCAGATAAATATAGCTATTCACATACATGAGTGGAGAAGTTTCCTTTGTACACTTCTGAGTTCTTTGCCACTGGGCATGAAAGAGCAAAGGGAGATGCGATTTTCTAAATGGATTTTAGAAAAAAAAGGTGCTGCCATCCATTTGTACCTATGCACTAAATGGATGGTAGGTAATCACATGAGATGCCTGGGCGCAAACTGTGTCTCCATCACTCAAAGTGGCCGAACGGAGGCAATCATCATCAAAGCCACAGGTAAATATACATCATATTACTGACAAAAATAAATATTGCCTTCACCCTCTCTCTGTCACTCTGTCTCTCTCCAGTCTGCCTCTTGTTCATTAATGATGTTTATGTGTCCCTGGCAGACTCATGTCCTCAGGAATGCATCACACTGAGCTGAGATCAGCTTTTGATGTTCCATTAATCACAAACAGCGCAAAACCAAAGACATTTACTCTGTGGGTGACGGGAAAAGAAATCGAGCTGACATCATGAGCCATTCTGTTTGAATATAGCTAAAAACAGCAATCGCAGAATGAACTCATCAGGGGGAGAAACTTTGTTTCTTAGACTGGTAGTTGCAGACAAAATGACAGAAATGGAAACACTGTGGTTTGTTTCTTGTTACAGAACAGCTTTAAAGCTGCTTGTTCTGTTTGTGTGTTTGTTGAAGGACAGGAGATACGGATGAAAAAGCAGAGAAATATAAGCATGAATGACTGCAAATAATGAGAAACTTTTGACCAAGCTTCTTACCATCTCTGACACTTAAGAAAACATAGAAAAAAATCTGTCAATTTGACAGTCCTGCTATCTACACCCTATGTACTGCACAGCTGGCTGATCAAGGCACATCATATGATTCCTTTGCGACAGGTTTTGTTTTCCTTTCCAGTCATGATCAGGGCTCAGAGCCCCTCTGCTACACACCCTGCTGCCCTGTGGAGAATGAAGACAGATGCTTCAATGGATTAAAGCAATTTGATTTGCAAGTCCTCCTTTCTCCCTGGCTTATAAGTCCTCCCACACCGGGACTCACACCAGGAATAATAGACGCTCTGTCAACAGCTGGAAGGGGACTTCGAGCTTCAGATGGTCTCACTATTTGTATCCCTCATACAATAACAGTGCTTATAGGGGATAAAAGCCTCGGGGACAGGATCAACCAAAGATTACACTGTGCGGTGCCTGCTCCTCTGGCAGGTTTGAGTTGTAAATTTAGTGAGCACAGGCGTTGCTGCTGCCGAGATAACATAGCTAGCAGCAAAAGTGTTGGAGATAATGACATTTGTGCACGGTGCAGGAAAGGCAATTGCCACTGTGGAAAATAAAGGCAGCAAATGAGGTTAGAAGTTAGTGATGAGGATGGGACTGAGGGATTTGGGATGCAAGTTATTGAAGGATGTGACAGTGCCAAAGATTTTTCTATTAAGGCACCACGGTGTGTTCACAGATCCTCTGAGTGAGGCTGTTTATTGGCAAAGCCTGCTAATCAATCCTGGAAAACACAGAGAGTTGAGCAACAGTGCAACACCAGGAGGAGCTTCAAATCTCTAGTTAGTCTTTATCGCTCTGTTCTCCATCTATCTGTGCATCCTTTCCCTTCTCTTTGTCTCTCTAAAACAACACCACACACACACACACAGAGTACCACAGGCAGAGAGCAGAGCAGAGCGCTGCAGCGCACAGAAGAGCTGCATCTGACCCCGGGCTACAGAGAGGAGCTCTGTGATACGAGAAAATATGAATCTTGTCCTACATGATTCCTGCAGCACACAAACATGCAGGGCAAAGACACAGAGACTGAAGGAAGGAAGGATGACGAAAAAAAGGTCAACTCCTCATCTGATTTTGTCCGTGGTGAATATATTTCCCTTATGGGGATGCTGACTGTAAGTAGTTCACCCTGAGTGGTTCATTCACAAACAGAGATGAAGAGTGGTGAGTGGGGGTTGTTTCAGTGTTAAATTAAATGGATGTTAAGTGAGAAAATAATGTAGTAGTTTAGTGATGATGAAATTAAGGAATTGATGATAAAATAAGTGAATTAGGAAGAAGAGAACTGCAATTCATGAGGTCAATCTGCATCTTCATGTAGTACGTAGTAAGTTTTAGTGATTAAAAGCATAAATGTACATATGAAAATACTTAAAATAACATAATACAATACAGTGTAATGCCAATATAAACTCAGTCTAGAACCCTCCCCCCTCGGGTTTTCATTTTAAACCCAACTGTAGTATTCTTTTAATTAAAGTTAGATTAATAAAATAATCGGATAGCATTACTACATAAACCCATGTGAAGTATTGTAGTAAAACACACAAAGTAAGACCACGCCACTATAAACTCACTATTGAGCACCTCGGACGCACTTTAAGTCGCTGTGGAGAAATAATTGGCATATTTACTCCTCATTTCCTCAATACGGTGCCACTCTATGTCAGATTAAAGCATCTTGTTTGTTAGATAACAGTTCGGCTGCGGCTCGCTGCGCGTAAAATGCACAGCGGATGAAGAGATAAATAAAAATAAAAAGGTTTGCCTTACCATCAACGCACTCGATCAGATGGGATTTCTCCAGTCGGTCCAGTCCTATCCGCTGCATTTGTAAGTGTGCGTGTGTGTGTGTGTGTGTGTGGGGAGGATGGGTGGATCGAGCGCTGCCGCCGGTGTCCAGAGCCGAAGTGGAGTCAGAGCTGGAGATGCGCCATGGGTGGAGAGCGGCGAGAGGCTGACTGAGGAGGCATGTCTAACCCCTCCAGAGACCACACAGGCTACTGGAGCGGAGTCTCTAGATTGGATGCAAGATTGCCTTGCCGTGCATTACGCTTTGATGCCGTAGGGTACGTTTCATTACGTCTTGTGATCTTAACAGGCAGCAAACAGAAACCTCCACAGTGAGATATCACTAAGTGCAGCTAAAATGTGATCCTGTTTCTGTTTGCCATCGTGATCTAATTTGTTTGCACGCTCAGAAATCTCCCATATTTCATGGAGGCAGGTTTCATCATCTCCACCCAGGCATCAACAATCACTTCAGCATCCCACCATGAACATCAGAGTGTCATTGCTCCTTCTTTGTCTTGTCTTTCTCTGCAGGATGCTCACTATACCTCAAATGGAGCACCACACGCAAACATACCTCTCCCATGAAATTACAGTGGCACAATGACCTCTATTTTTCCTCATTTCAGTGTGGATGACTGCTATCATCGGATGTGGCCCCCCTCATCCTCACTCTGCTGCTGACTCCCCGGTGTGAAGGGATGGGTGCCATATCACTGCTCCCAGGGGGGTTACCATGGGGTCAGATTTAGCCAGTGACAGCTCCATTACTCCTGTGAATGGGGGTAGATTCTGTTTGCCATCTTTCAGATTTATCTCCCGCTGAGGCAGAGTCACGCTGCTAAAGTTTGTCTTTACTGTGATTCACAGAGAGATTGGTGATATAATGTTATGTGTCTCTGCTGCCTCTCACTTCTTGCTTGCATAATTTCAGCTGTTGGAGTAATTGCCCTAAACCTTCCATCAGTGGGAGATAGTTGCTCCAACTTTTCTGCTCATATCTTGCCTGTGCTTAAACCTTTCAGGCAGTACAACTAAACACACCAAAGCAAAGCAGGCAGAAATGATCTCAGAAATGGGAACTGGAGGGGCTGGAAGTCTACCTACGCAGATACAGAACAAGCTTTTTTGGTGATACGGGGCTGGGGGACATTATCGGCTCACTGTACAAGCACACATGAAGGACGACAAGCTGCCAAGAACGCCTGGTGAGTGATACAACAGTGTCCTGTCCTCCGCACCTCTCTGCGCTGATCCCTCGCTCTGCCTGCCTACAGCATCGATTCTCCCGGCTCTGAGCAGCCAAACGCCCCCACACCTTCTTGGTGAGATTTGAAACAGGCAATAAGAAAAAGTTGAATTTTCTGTGAGCGAGAGCTGAATCCTCCATGGGCCTCCCTGTTTAGTTATACCCACACTTGCTTCTCTCCACGCACACATGCAAAGCGCACAAAATCAGATGTGCATTAGAGATTTGGAGTGCCTTTCATTTTTCTTTTCCAGAGTTATCCGGTTCTTAACAAATGCCTAACCAATCTGCACTCTTTCTTCAAAATATCTCTATGATCCAGCCCATATCTGATCTTTAACATCACAGCAGTCTTTCATCATAAAGTGGATGGAAATGCTCAGCTGAAATCTCTCTACTGTTCGGGATAACCTTGTCTCCTTAGCTCACTGATTTTCTATATCTGGGTTTGCTTGGCAACATCTGCACCTTCCACTTTCTTTTAAAGACGCGATCCGTCTGTCAGATTATCTGTCAGTCAGCTTGTCACAAGGGAAAGCAGGTCCCACAAAAGTTATCTAACGGAGGAATTTTGCCTGTGGAGGAAAGCTAGTGTTTTTATACACTCGGTCTCATTTGAGGGAGTGAAAAAAAAGCAGCCCCTTTATTCAGCCCTCCCTCGCTATAAGTGTAATAAGCAGGTGAAAAGAAATCTCATTGCACCCACTACTATGCCAGCAGAGACAGCTAAATTTAATTCAGCAAACAACCAGCACAGAGCACACCTTTTCTATTTATCACTGGTATTGCACTGCCAACGTCGAAGAACTTTTCCAAATGTATTGTGGCTTGGACAGTAATAACATCATGCGGACACACTTAATTTAAAGGAAGAATTTGACATTTTGCTAAATACGTTTATTTGCTTTCTTGCTGAGAGTTAGATGAGAAGATCGATACCATGGGTAAATATGGCTACAGCCGGTGAAAAGACAGAGCCAGGGTAGCTGTTCTACCCTGTTTCCAGTCTCAATGCTGGCAAGCATGTTAGCTTAGCTTAGCACAAAGACAGAGGGAATTAACTAGCTTGGCTTTGACAAAAAATTATAAGTTGTGTTTTCACAGGGGGTTATGCAATATGTGTTTTTTTATCTTCATGCTAAGGTTAGCTGACTGCCGGCTGCAGCTTCAGACTTTAGAGTGGTTATCAGTGTACTCCAGAGAGAGTGAATGCATATTTTCCAAAATGCCAAACTATTTAACTCAGTAATGAAATCACTGAAAAATTTACAGAGTGGGACTTTTTATGTAATTTCTGCTCTCATTTTTCATCATTCTTTTTACAGAGGGTTTTTCTTTTTGCCTGATATTTGCTGACTGTTAATGGGAGTTTATGATTGAATTCACTGATGCTGACCCCAATCAGACTTGTGTCTTAGTCTGTTTGATTGCTTGTTATACCGAAGCCCACTGATCTACTGACCAGCCTTGCGTCAGTTCAGTGTTTGTGTTCAGCCATTTAAGGAGACAAGGATCATCTGGCATAAGTTTGTCCCATAGACAATGCCGTCACTGGCTGTTTTCTATAAAAACTCCAAATTACAGAGGGAGCGGGAGCAAATCTTTTAGATAACATTTACCTAGCCGTGGTGTTCCCACCCTGCTTGCCAATTTCACAAAGGCTTCATTTATTAAATTTAGGGTTGCAAGTCGAGGTGCTTCGCTGCTGGCAGGGTGAGAGAAATCCTTTGAGTGACACACGAGATGAGAGGAAAGAAGAATGTGGGACATGAGAGCGAGAGATTATAGCAAAGAGGAGGAGAGGAAGAGTAGGAGGGAGAAAGAGAAAGTTTACACACACCATCTGTGCATCAACGGTGTGGCTGTGCTGGCTTGCATTCACAATGCACGTCTGTGTGATTGTTTTTGAACAAGAGATCTCTTGAATATAGATGGTCTCATTTTCACTCCCCTGTCTACCGAGATCTCCCATTTTTTTTATTTAATCTGCACGAGTGAACAAGTCGGCTCTGCTGTTGTGTTGGTGAACTTTGCTGTGTTAAAAAAAAATAATTGTAATCATCTGCTGTATGCATGCGGGTAGCTCAGCGTCATTCAATGAAATTAAAACTTTTTCCTGGCTTTAAAGTTTTTTCTTGGCACCCATCAAGACTTTCGTGGATGACTCTTTCGCCTGAAGAGCCAATTACATGAGTAAGAATTTTCTAGTCTATCCGGTTGCTCTTTTTACTTGCAAGAAGATTCTCGTCGCAGAATGTTCCCTTATGATGCTTCACACCAACTCATAAAAAGGCAGTTAAATTACCTTTTGCTTGTAAACATCACACATAGAGTGATGGACTTTCTGCTCAGTTTCATCACACAGGGGAGATGAAGTTTTACAATCTGACAGAGAACGAGTATCACAACATCTCAGCCTCACGCCCACTAGTTTCTAGGTTATAGACTTCAAATCAAACCTACTGAAAGCCTTTGAGACTTCCAGAGGGAAGTCAGTTTTATTGAGAGCGTTTGATTGGTCCTGGTCTCGCTCAGATTGCCCCTCTGAAAATAACAGACATAAATTCCTTCATGGCTGCAGTCCAACCAGACACCTCCACATGTCTACGTAGCGAGCAGACTGCTATTAGGAAAGAAAAGCCCCAAGAGGCTCGTCCCCCTCCTGTCTCTAAAACAGTTTTCTGTTTTTTTCTGGTTTGTTTCTGGAGCCAAAAGCCTCCCTCTGCAACAGTTTTTTCCTCTGCACTTTCGCTCTTAAACCAGCCCATCAGCAGCGCTCTCTGCTGCATAATTGGCACCATTAGCACGACGCATCACACGCTCTCAGGCACCGTGGCTGGACGACAGCAATAGCAAGGTACCCTGCTCTCTCTCTTTCTCTTTCTATCTCTCCTCTCTCCTGCTCTTTATCCCACCAACTGTTTCACACTCACAGGACTCACAGCCATCACATTTGTGGGAGTAATGGGCCTGGCAAATTACAGCAGATCGGGCCACAGCAGGCTCAGCCTGGCAGCCACCAGGGAGCACCGAGCAGGCGTGCTGATTCTACAGAACGTGGCCTCCTGATCGGACAGAAAGAGGTGCCCTGGGAGGGGTGGAGGCTGGGGAGGGGAGGGGGATAGCCAAGAAGGGATCATGCTAACATCCGCAGGCTGTGATTTTGATTGTTTCATTGCTGAGAGAAATTGACTAGTGTGTGTGTGTGTGTGT
>NW_023339762.1:22500512-22508850 GCF_004916995.1 Morone saxatilis
GAGAGAGAGAGAGAGAGAAAACTTAGATAATCTTCAAATTGGGAGTCTAGTCACACATCTCGGTGTGTTCTGCTGAAGTTGTATGAGCCCAAGTGAACACAAGAGACTCCGAGTAACAACTTGTCTAAACACAATTTCCTGGCTGATTTCATTGATTATTTTTCTAACTTTAGTTCTGCTCTGTCACTGCAATGGCTCACAGTTTGCTTAAACTCAAACACGCATGCAACACAGACAGAGACAGACACGCACTCGCAGCTCAAACACGCCCTCCCACACACACAGATGGTCTGAGAGATGCCTCGACAATTAAGCTGATCCATTTAAAGTCTCTCACTGTAACAAGCCGAAGGAAGCCTGCTGCTGGATCTTGCTGTTCTCTGAGGCGTGCTGATTCCTCTGCGCTCCATCGGGCCTCCCGGGGCCTTTCTGTGTGACCGAGTCCTTTCTTAATTACACCTGAGAGCAGCAAACAGCTGCTCCTCTTCCACATCTGTGTCTCCATCAATCAAGCCTGTGTACGGCCTTATGTGAAGCAAAAATCATCTGATTCCTCTGTGTTTCACAAGTAGAAATATATATCTGTGAAAGCCTGCTTTTTTCCTCTGCCCACAGACAGTGCTCATCTTATGCTGAGAGTTTTCATGATCACAGTTGTCATGATAAAGTTATTTTTGAAAACAAAGTATGACCTTGTGGTCAGAGCTCAACTCCAAATATCGCACTCATCATAAAATTGGTTGATTTTCAGCCCATGCATTTTTAACACTTTTAAGAGAAGTGCATCATCTCAGGGTTGTAAAACCGGGCTGGGCGATTATGTTAGCAGAGAGCACAGCATCTCTTATAATACATAAAGAACAGAAAATATTATAAACAGGTAAACAATTGCTTTAGGATTTTCTGCTCTAGCCTCCAGAGTCAACCTGTTCACTGCAGCTGCAGTATGAGATATTGGCCCAATATCAAATTAAGAATAAAGATGAAATAAAATTTAGTGTTTTATATATACCAGCTGAGCAAATATTTCCTAACAGAAACCATATTTCTTCTTCAAATGTACTGGCACTGCTGTGGAGCATACATATTTATCAGGGCTCAAAAAGGTTAAGTGTGTGGGAGTAATAGAATCTGGCAGCTGAAAATATTGCTGAAACACAACATCTCCAGATTGTTTTGCAAGATGGAAAGCTTCAAGAACACAGCAGTGCTGCTTAATAGTCTTTGCATCACCAAACATCACTAAAAATGTTTTTTTGGGCTTATAATAGGAAAATGTTTAGCACAATAAGCCTCATCAGTATTCCAGCTTGTTGCTGCCTCATTGGTTGAATTTTGGTACAGACTGTGATTTGACCTCATGCATGTCAAACATAATGTTTGCCTTTAGAGGTAATGTGGTTGATTTAACATAGGGGAGGTAGAGGTCAATTATCATTATTGTCTTTTGCCGCATTTTAAAGGAGTAGTTTGACATTTTTGGAAATATGCTTTCCTGCTGAGAGTTAGAAGTGAAGATTGATACCATTCAACAGGAACCTACTGTCAGCAGCTGGTTAGCTTAGTTTACAATAAAGAATATAAATAGCTAATCTGGCTAAAGGTAACCACATTGTACTAAGCTATTGCTGTTGGTGGTAGCTTCACATTTATTGTACTGACATGAGAGTGGTATTGATTCTCTTTTCTAGCTCTTGGCAAGAAAGCAAATTAGCGCAGTTTCCATAATGTCAACTATTCCTTTAATGTATTTGATTATCTGCTGAGGTAGTGTAACATAAAATTCCCAAATGTATCAAATTGTTAATCAACTCTCTGTTATTTACTATTTTTTCTGTTCCAATTAGATAACGTCTCCCTCCAGGTTGTGAAACAACGACCGTGCAAACGCTGATAAAGAGTTTAAACACCGTATAAAAAGCATTTCATAAACCCTTCAACTTTACTATGTGGTAAAGATCCAATTTTTAAGATTTAAGGTTTAATGAATGAAACCCTTACGGCTATATGTTATTTACATGTATAACTGCAAACCAATTGTATTGATCAGTGTAACAACCTGCAGCTCTCTGAGACAGACAGCTTCTGGTAATGTGCACTCATACAGTGTCAATAATAAAATAATTTTTACACTTTTATCATGATTTCATGGTGTCTAAACCTATATGATACACGCTGTATGGTCTTCTCCAAGATGAGATTAGCGGGAGCAGCACAGTGCCTCATATTTATTTATGCTTGTTGTGAAGGGAGAACAGGAGCCCTTCCAGGCCCCAGTGTTACTGACACCGGGAGGGAGAGTAGATGTGTTTTAGTGGCCTTGCTGCAGAGGAGCTCAGGGTGTTCTTTCAGTAGCTAAACAACCTGTTAACTGCTGCGTATTAACTCTAAACACATTATTGATTAAATGGATAATGGAAGCATTTGTTCTCTCAGTTTGGAAGTTCTTCTAATTAAATAAATCACAGTCAGACTACATGATGATGAACCATTTTCCAGATCCCAGTTTGAGTCCAAAGTCCTGTTTGTTACAAACAGGACTTTGAAGTATCTCGGTTTCCCGAGCATGACACCATGACACACAAAGATTGCAGCAGCTTCTTATATTTGGTAAAAAAATATAAACCGCACATTCCATTATATATTATCATGTATAATAAAATGCATAATTGAATCAATACAAACACAGTCAGCTAGTCAATAATACATACGATCACTTTATGTACTGTGTATCATTTTGTGTTTCGCAAACACAAACTGCAATATTGGATCAATATTGATGTTCACTCTGCAGCTGTGTGCTACTAAACCTGCTCAGTACCCAGGAGCTACAACACACATTAATTCAATATTGCAGTTTATGTGTGTAGTCTTCGATGAGATAGCCTAAGGTATATTTTGATCAAAGATAGGAGAACTAGCGCATAGAAATGCAAGATATTTAAACATGTGCGTTTGTCAAGTATGCTGTTTGTTTGTTCTGCTTGCTTTTCACATCCCAGTCTTTTGGAAACATCAAAGTAGTGGTGCTCGAGTCTTGAGTCTAATCCTTTGATTCTCTTTGTTTTTATCCTACATTGTAAATAATATGTTTATATGCAGCAAAAGTGCCTGGTTCATTTTAATTTTCTGAGGAATGCATTTAAAATAATTTTTTTAGTAATTCCACAATAATAAGCAAAAAGGCTGTTGGTTGATCTTTTACAAAAACAACTATTTTGCAAGATAGTCATGACAGTCCTAGTCAATCATTCCTCTGTGGCAAAAGGCTGTTTCTTCTTTAAAGGTCCAGTGTGTAGGATTAAGTGGCAACTAGCTTCCTTTCTGCAACCTCGTCAGTTCCAAGCACAAGGGAGAAACTACGGTGGCCAAGAAACAAGCAAAAAATTTGAACGGCCTTTCTACAGCCATCGTTTGCTTTGTCCATTGCTTAAACATGGAGGCCTCTGTGAAAAGTGACCCATGGTGTCTATAGATAAATACAGTTTATTCTAAGGTAACAAACCACAAGGATTCATAGTTTCAGGTGATTATACATAAATGAAAACATAACTATAAATATTATATTCCATTGCTGCCAGTAGATCCTCCTAAAAGTTACACACTGGATTTTTAAAGCTGCACTGATCAATACTTCCATAATAACAAGTATTAATTGACTGTAATGTGAAAGGTCTCAGTCTGAGTAATCCACCCACAGTGTTTTACCGTATTTTAACTCATTGTTTTCATTTCAAGGCCTGCGGCTTTAATGTTTGGGTTCACTGTCATCTTTCATCAATCTCGTTTCAAGCAGCAGCTGTTTCCAGTGAAAAAGCTCTAAAAACCAGCTGTACACTACCTGCTCAGCACCAAACAGCAGACAGACACAGTTAGCAACTAGCTGGTGAATTTAGTGGAGCATAAAGCAGCTAAAGAGCCAGATATTTCCCTCAGGAGCTGAATACTGGACTTACATTCATCAGGTGGCCAGAAACACAATGTCAAGTGAATTAAAAAGTTTGCTGGATTACTGTTTGCTAGCATGTTAGCCATATCATAATAGTATGTCCAGCGTTGTGTTTTCAGCTTGTTGCACCGCCCCTAAATGGCAAAAATCTATTATTGCTTAAAACCTTTTTTTTAAATCATTAAAAAAAAAAAAAAAAAAAGGTTTTAGGCTAAATCTTTTAAAGTTATGAAGCCATAAACTCAGTGAGCATAGAAAAGAAAACCTGGTCAGTTACACAGGTGCCTGCAGTTATAGTAACAGCACAAACATCAGTATCACAGTGAAATTACTTTCTCGTTTGCTATTCTTTCAACAAGGAAGCCTCAGGTACTTTTTGGCCGTTACGCTCTGCCTTATTGGCACCAAGCAATCTGTTGACAGGAGAGCAGCTTGACTGGTTTTTAGTCATCATTTAATGTCACATTACAGCCATACCACCTTGTCAGGCTATCGGATAAGTTCAAAACAAAGTGTCATCTTTTTTTACACTGCAGCCAACTGACTATTTGGTTTGCGCAGTGAAATACACATTGAGCTATAAAAAACCAAGGACAGACTTTGTGACAGCATTGACATTTCTGTCTTTTCAGTCAAAAACCAAAATGAGATTTTAAAAGAAGAAATAGCTTTTCATCAGATTCTACTGTATAAAATTAGTATTAGTTATTAGCACCTAAGAAGAGGAGGGGAGAAAGAAAGACAGCATAAACATGAAACTGAAAGTATAAATAAGACCAGTGAAATCATCTCTCAGTTGGATCTGAAGATGATTTACAGGCAGGTTTCATAGCACAGTTTGTGTCAGCTGCATATAAAATGCCTTGAAGCTATTTTACAAAAGCTGTTAAGCACCATATTCATCATTATGAGTTAAAATCTCAGATTATACCGTTTCGCTGAGTGCGAGAAGCATTTGCCCTCCTCTTTATTGCAACCACTGCAACAATCACTCCAACCACCAGCACCAGCAGCACCAGCCCTGCCCCCACGGCATATATTGTAACATTTGGCACTGCGGACGGGTCAGATGTGGTGCCAGTTTCAGGGATTTTGATCTTTGGTTTATGAGTCACAGGCCCTGTCTTGGTAAAGCTCAAAAAGGTTTCTTGTTTAGAGACACAGCTGGGTGTGGCAAACCAGGTTTGGCCATCACTATATTCATCATCCTCAGTATCGTCCTCATCATAATCATCTTCGTAATCTTCATCCCCCTCCAGGAATTTAGGGTATTCTAAAACGACACACCAGTACAGCCCTAGATTGTCCTTTTCCAGGTGGGAGATCGTCAGTGTGTGGCCATTCTCAGTCAGTCTACCCCTCAGATCCTCTGGGATGGGAACAGTCTTGTCATTTGAGTCATGGATAAGTTCATGTTCACCTGATGGTTCCAGGCGATACCACTGCACCCTATATGAGTCATATTTGCCGGCATCACAACCCAGCAAGACGTCCCTGCCTTCAATAACAATTTCTTCTCGAGATTGCTTTTTGGGGCAATGAAGTAGTGAGTACTCAATGTCAAGAGAAGAGGAGATGCATGAATAGTCCCCCCAATGTTCATCCGAGACTGCAGGAATTATCAAGGAGAAGTCCTCCAATTTTTTACCAAACGACAAGTACATCCCACTGTTATTTATATTGCTACCATTGATTATGCCCAGTGGTGTATTCCATTCCTGCTTGTTACCATCATAGGGGCAGTTTAGTACCAGTCTGTCCCCTTCAGAGACAAAAATGTCCCTGGTGTCACTGAGGTCTGGTAGGTACATGTTTTGGAAACCTAGACAATCCTTACCTTTGATCACAAGACAGTAAAACTCCTGGCTATTCTTAATCATGCTGTTATTAATCAAGAGCAACGCCCCTCTTTCCCTGACCTCCACAACACCCTGCAGATCCTCCACCATTGGCTCCAGTGACACGCTGCTATCCAAGAAGAGTGTGACCTTATGAGACGGAGACATTTCATGGTACCAGCGCACATTGGCTCCCTCCAGACCAATGGAAGTGCTGTTGCACAGAAGCTCAGACACTCCCCCTTCTTTCTTGACAATGATCTCTTCAGATTGAAGCTCCTCAGTGCACACAAAGACCTCTTGTGTCTGCTGGCTGACTCGTGTTTGGTTCTGCCAACATTCCCTCCTATAAACCCCGGAGTCCATGTGTGTGAGGTGACTGATCTGCAGCCCGAGCAGGTGCATATTTTGGGTGATGCTGATTCGATCCTGGAGATCTGTAGGAGGTGTGATCGGCATGTCGTTGGCTGAAGAGTTGCCAAGCAGCTGGTCTCCCTTTTGAGTAGATCTATAAACAACAATATAATCCACTCCGAAACAATACCCCATCTCAATATTGCTGCCCTCTGCTTTGAACACAGGCTCTGCCTCCTCACTGTAGACGTGGTGGAAGAGCAGGAAAAGCAGAAACTCTAGAAATCTGATAGAGGTCATATTGTCCGTCTTTCTCAGGCCATGTGTTTATCACACACTGGGAAGTGTGCTTACAGTACTTTGGTTTGTCACTTTCGTTCCGCCTCCAACTAATATCAGTATCCTCCTCTTCCACATTCTTCCACAGAACTACACAAAGAGTGACAGGCGCAGGTACACACAGACATAAAGGCATCCACACTGGCATGCAGACACACACCTACACACACACACACACACACACACACGTACGTATTCAAGTTAATGAGTGACAGGGGAGGTTATTAAAGTAATTAAAGTCTTTTACGCAATTGTGACTAGCCTAAGACAATCAATAAGACTAAACAAAAGCCAAGAGTAGGACCATAAATATAAAATTATGATCCTTATGATCCTGGTTGTACATTAACTCTGTTGATGGGCAGTTGAACAGGTTTTCTCTCACATGTGGGTGTGGTTGGTCGCCACACAAGGTCACTAGACAGCAGTTGGAGGGAGTGTTGCACACGTGTTTTTTGCGGGAATTCCGTGCAAGCAAGCATCATTGCATATGTGCAAATGCATGAAACAGTGCTCTTATTCAGTCAGCACCTAATCTGAAATAAATCTAGGAGTATGAAGTAACCTGTATCAGATCTCTGATGCCTGGCAGTTACCATCATGTTATTTGTTTTGCACCATGAGGAAACAGAATAGCTTTTGTACATTCATTTTTGTGCTTTTTATCAGATGGAAGGAACTATTTATCTTGATTTCACATTACACAATGTGCAAGAGTTGAGTAACATGATAGTCGGCAAAAGGCTGTAAAATTAAAAAGTGTCCTGTTGCATTATGACACCGTCAAGTAAACAATATTAAGAAATAGAAACATTTGTGCTCATCAACACTTCTTCTAGCAGCCTCATAGTGGTGCACTAATAACATATGTGTTTCATATTGATCATATTATGTTAAGTTTCGAAATCATGACTCTCATCGCTGATGTGTAATCTGGTTTTTAATCACACAACATAGTGGGGCGTTGTATAATCTGTTGATACTATACAGCTACTGTTTATTACACCCTTGTTTCAGATGAGGAAAAACTGGAAAATATGGAGCAACAGAGGAGGAATCCTTCCCAGGATTGACAGACAGGAAATAGATGTTGTGTGTATTTTATAGACCAAGATAGTAAAATTACAGTATATGGACAATCAGGAAGACAAAAGTATAGATTCATTGTGAATATATAGGAAGAACATGAACACAGGACCTCCTCTCCACCATTGATACCTGAAAAGGACAGACTACACAGACTCACAAGAGCTCAAGCACAACCTTTCACACAGATATTAGAATAACTAGTCATATTACTCGACTCCTTCACTCTTTTAAGCCTGGTGTAACAGCTCTTTCCAGTTAATAAATAGGACACTATAACTGTACTACTGCAGTCAAGGTTAAATGCCTGTGTCTACATTGCACAACAAGGAAATAACTGCTCCTGATAAAGCAGACACTCTATCTCTCTCTTTCGGTTTGTTAAGTCCTGCAGGGTGTATTTTGGTGACAAAGGACAAGTACATTGTCTGGGAAAGTCCCATACTTTATAGCCACCTGCCCAGGTGCTTGGTCAGGTGGTGGTTTTGGAATCATGTTGGGGAAATATTACTACTATTTGCTTTATGAGGAGATGTCTAGCCAGATTTAAAAACATGGGTGATATTGATGGACTGTGGGGAAACACTGTGACGTTCATAGCTGAAAGGGAGACAGTGAGATGATGTATTTGAAAGATGTCACCAACACACAGATGAAACTTTGGTTACATTTATCTGCTGCTAACATCTCTCCATTGTTTTTTTTTTGTTAATGGTATTGATCTCTGTGTTTTGGTGACTGTGCTGCAACCTGGTTACAGCTGTGTCTTTAA
>NW_023339762.1:22508882-22530707 GCF_004916995.1 Morone saxatilis
GCAGCGTTGAGTGTTACCACAACACGTTCACAGTAAGTATGTAGCAGTTTAAATTTTCTTGTTTGGGCAAGTTACATATCTCACACCAGCTATACATTTATCACAGTGACTTGACACAAACTCATAGACTGTCTTCAGTATGGAGAGGGACATACTGGATCACAAACACAACATAGAGCCTAAATTGGAGGATTCTACTTAATGCTACTCTCAGCCAAGCATTTTTTTTGCCTCTCTTGGTTCTATCTGCCATTTTGTTCTGCCAGTGTTCTGCTAAATACTTCTTGTATTTGGTAATTTTGGCAGAAATTGACTATAATATTCATAGGTATGTTTTCATTAGTGTAAAATCACCCCAGGGCTGGGTCGTTCCGCTCCGACCTGCAGCCTTTTGCGACATGTCTTCCCCTCTCTCTCTTTCCCCCCTCCTGTCATTCTTCAGCTGTCACTGCAGATTAAAGGCCAACAAAAAATTAAAAATAAATAGAATGAGCCGTTTATATCTACACGGTCGCCTTTCATGGAGTCCGCCATGTTGAATCACTATGTTTCTAAAGTATCCCAGAAGGTACAAACCAAACACTGGCTCTAGGAAGGGGCATTCACATTTTTCACACGGTTTTCGCCACCGCAGTTTGCACTTGGAATGGGAGGGTGAAGCGAGGGAGTTGCGATCTGTAACTCCACTGCTAGATGCCACTAAATCATCCACACTGGACCTTTAAATAACTCCTTATATTTTTAGTTTGTCATGCCTGCAGAAACCAATGAGCACGGCAGCAGAGAGGGTGGATACTGATTGCGTGACTTTGCTCAAACTTTTGATAAAAGCCTGGGAAACAGTTAACAGGTTGACTGCAAATAGAAGAAGAGTGAATGAAACTGTTTACTCTCCAGGCCCACATGTTATTTTATACACCTGCTTTCCGATGAAAACACATGCAAAAACAAATCTAAGTCTCTCTTATCTGTGTTTGTGCTGCTTGGACACCATCTGTCTGAGAGACACAAAGTGTTACTAACAAGACTGTTGGTGCAATCTGATGACCAGCTCACTCCTGTCAACATATTGGGTATTAAAAAAGAAAGAAGCACCAACCTGTTTTCCTTTGAGGCTCATCATCTGTTTACTAGTACATAAACTATAATGAACCCAGCTACCCACTCAGCAGCAGCAGCTTCCGTGCTGCTGAGGGAACAGCTTGAAGAGCTGGTGATCAAGCATCATGATTAAGCACCAACTGCGAGAAAACTCTCCGTGTGTTCAGTCCAATTCAGCCCTGCGCTGATTACACTCATCAGGGCCCCGTATGCTGCAGGGTGTGGAGGCGCACCAACTGCTGTTTGAGATAAAGATTTTTGCCAAAATTATTTAATCACTGGACATATGGGCTGCAATAAAAGAGCCGGGCTTTGAAAAGAGGAAAGAAATAGGGGCAATGGGAGTATAAAATCAAATAACACACATTTTCGACAGCGATAATGACTTTTCTACATTCTGCACAATTTAAAAAAAAAGAGAGAGAGAAGAAACTATTTCAGAATCAGTTTTGAATTTATAAAGATTTAGTTTGTGCTGCAGTACCTTTCCCCGCACCTGGCGTGGCGCTGTGGTGCGAAAGACAACACAGACCGACCGTAGAAGAAGAAATCCGTTTCATAACAAACGTCACTTCCTCTGACCGCTGCTAAAGGTAAACTCTTTTTCCAACAAAAATATCGATGTGCTAAATAAACGTATTTACACACCACGGTCGACAGTAACATTCATTTTGTGTGTCTGATTCGACTCAGTGTGACAATAAGGTTACTCTATGGTAATTTGTTATGCTTTCCAAAGTGTTCCTCTGTCGTGATTGACACTTGCTCATTACCTGTGACTGATGTTTTTCCACTTTCCCCTATGAAACATCTGGCAGCAGCTGTGCATAGAAACCATTATGGTTCTGTGAAGGCAAGGGCTTTGATGAGTGGCGGTAAAAAACAACAGCCAGGTACTCCCTGTGTCAAAGCAGGGAGATTCAATTACAACCTGCTTTTACAAGATTTTATCAGTTTACATAACCAGTATGTCAGTTTTAACAATAATACAGGTTGTAGTCTTAAGGCTTTCAGGCGGAAAATGAATAACGAAGGTACATTTCTGTTAGTATTCGGTCAATACTTGGAAGGTGGAAGTTCATATAAGTATCTCTACTGAGTTTGTTGAGAATGAACAGTTCTTGGCTGTGTGAGTCAGTGACATTTTTAACAGGAAGCTCCACAAATATCCCCTGGCTGTGCATAATGTCAGGTAGATATTGTTGTACTGCATACTAATGATGTAAATAGTAGTCCTGATGGTCAGTCTCCTGTCCTCATAGAAGCACCTGACCCTCCACGCCATACCTCTGACCATACAGAGCATCACCACGGCTCCTGAATTGTTTGAATAATGTTAGAATGGTGTATCCCTGCAAGTCTCCGCTCAACCTGTCATTATCTAACTGCCTGTGCTACTTCAGAAGGTGAAGCCAGTATTTTTAGTAAGTAGTTATTTTAGCTACCTGCTCGGTTGTCACCCACTACTTCTTCTCTCGCCGCCTTTAGGTGACCAGCTTCAGGACGTTGCATCAATGTTGCGCTTGACAGCAACATCGTTGTGCCTTCGGTGCCAACGAGTCACAGCTCTGCCTTTAAAGCTAAGGCCGTGTGCAACGCTGAGCTCGGCAGAGAACCGGCAGACAGTGGAGGAGCTCTATAATCTCTCTGTCGACATCCAGAAGGTCCGGAAACTTAAGGGCTGGGTTCTGCATCAGACGCCAGCCTACACTAAGGAGGTAGCAGATCTGCTGAAGGACATGGGAGCCTCGGGTTCCATCATTGCTCGGATCCTTGCGGTTCACCCTGAAGCGGTCCTCTGTCCCCCAGAGCAGATGCAGGCTCAGAGGACGCTGTGGATGTCCGTGTGCCCAAACCAGAAAGAGCTGGTTGGTATCATTGAGAAATTCCCAGCCTCCTTCTTCACTTCCTCCAGCCACCACGACAACCAGCAGAACAACATCGCTTACTTCCAGAGCTTAAACCTCAACAAGCGAATCATCACCAAGCTCATGGCCAGCGCGCCTCAGAGCTTCAGCCGGCCAGTAGAGGACAACGAGGTGATGGTGCGCACCCTCCAGCAGGCCTACCAGGAGCTTGGTGGAGAGGAGGCCAACATGAAGATCTGGCTTCAGAAGCTGCTGAGCCAGAACCCGTTTGTCCTCCTCAAGCCCCCCGAGGTGCTGAGGCAGAACCTGCTGTTCCTGAGAGACAAGGGCTTCAGCACGGCAGAGCTCCTCCGCCTCCTCTCGAAACTTAGGGGCTTTGTGACCGAGCTGAACCCGGACAGCATGCGTCGCACCCTGGCGTACTCCCAGGACACGATGGGCTGCTCTGAGGAGGAGCTGCGGGACATCATCCTCAACTGTCCGGCTCTGCTTTACTACCCTGAAGCTATTCTGGCTGAGCGCTTTAAGGGTCTCCTCAGTGCCGGCATCAGCATGTCTCAAATCGTAGAAACTCCGACCGTTATGGAGCTGACTACACAGATAGTGAACTATCGCATCCACCAACTGAGGACGCATGGTTATGAGGTAAGGACAGGTAGTCTGGATGTCCTGAATGGCACTAAGAAGGACTTTGAAAAAAGCTATGGAAAATTACAACTACGTAGAGAGAGACCAATTTTCAACCCTGTTGCCCCTTTAAAGGCGGATGACTGACAGAATCTGTGTGGACGAATGCAAATGTTTCAATTTCTAACTGGATGTATTCTGTTCTTGGGATTATTAATATCTTTATGATATCAATATCAGATTAAAGTGTCTAAAACCTCAGGGTGCACCCACTTCTTTATTTATTATCAGATATATGTGTTCATTTCTGTAGTTTAGTTGGACAAATTACAATTTTGCCATTTGAACTTGACAGTGTAGATGCCTGAGAGTGCTATGGAAAACAAACTCAAAATGCCAGCTTTAATGGATGTAAATAATAATAAGTTTTTCTCTCCATGTGCTCAAAACTGATATGAGGGATCACACTTCTTTTTTTTTTTCAAGCCCCGGTTTTCCTCTAATTTGGAATGCAAATGCAAAAATGTTTCAAATTAAATTATTCACTTGTAGTTCAGACCAACACAAACAGTCAGTCCGATGGCATTTCAAATGGAAAGCGGCACACTCTAATGCTGCTGTAAATTCATGTCTTAAGAGATGAGGGTGGTTATGTAATGACTTCCCAGAGTGATATCAGGAAGTGAGACAAATGCAATGGTGTCTTAATGTGTCATGCTTTGATGTAGTCCCTTGCCAAATAAAGAATTTATTATAGCTTATTTACAAGTTACCTCATCACAATAACTTTCCATAATACACTTCATGACACAACTGTGTAGTGACAGACATGCTGACTCGTCTATCAAATGTAATACTATCTAGTAAAAGCGAGGACAAACAAGGCTTTGCAAACCATTTTATTTACAGCCTGTGCAAGTGTCTCATTTTCGCAGTGTTCTTGGCAGCAAACTGTTCCCCTCGGGGAGGAAATCTAACTGTGTCTCAGATTTTTATTGTTACTTTACAGATGGAGACACTTTATTATAGGCTATTTCACTGCTGAAATGTCACTTTATTATAATTTTAAATGAATTCAAATGTACCCACACGTTGCGATAAAAAAGGAAGGAAAATGAAGTCCCTTTCATCTGGATTGGAAGTGGTTTATTTGAACGCACTCTGCAATCTTTATTCAAAAAGAAGTTGATTTATGCAAAATAGATTTTCCATTATGTTTGGCTTTATTAATAAGGTATTCATGTCTATATGTGATATGGAGGTATAAAAGACTGTATGTGGGTTAGGGCCCATATTTATTTTAGTATAAGCCACAAAATCAATATACAATCTTACTAAGCATTGTCTAAACCAAGAGAGGGCATTTTAAAATGTCCCCGTCTCATTTTGAATATGCCTTAATGTTTCAAAGCCAGCAAAAGCCCTTGAAACATGCTTTTTTTTTTTGCTTTTTAATGGGAGTGAGCTTCCCAGCTAATGAAGCCATGACTTTATGCCTCAAGGTTCCCTCGCTCTCGTAATGTGGACGATGGGGGTCACAACAAAGGAAGAGAAAGAGGACTTGTGTGTCCAGAGGGAGGAGGATGGAAGGATGGAGGGAGGGAGAGAGAGAGGGGGGTCATATACGTTAACAACTTCCACTTCCCATCTGCTGCCGTCTGCATCACTCAGCACGGCTCCGTAGTCATGGCGATAGCCACTGGGCAGATGATGCGAAAGTGAGTGCATCTGGTAATGAATTTGAGCTCAGCAGATGGATGCTTGACTAGTGTTCATTTTCGAACCATTCACAAGTTGGAACCCCTGAGGGGCTACAACAGTACCTCAAGTATTGCAGCTGATGTACTGAAGGGTACTAATTTTACTACAGACATCAGTGATGCTTCCTTTAATCATATTGCAAGGCTGTGTCTTTCAGTGGTGCTCAGTAGTAAATACAAGGAGTTAATCAGGATGTTGCAGATAAGGCAAGGCCTCGGGTGTATAAATGCAGGTCACCTCTATTTCTTACCCACTGTCCTCTTCGTCCTCTCCTCTGTCGACTGCTGTATCGTTCCGCGCTGTGCTCTTGAGTTACACAGCAAAGCCGGAAAGGTTAATAAGAGTGAGTATAAATTGTCCTCTTTCATTTCAAACATGACACTGGCTGATATTAGCCATGCTTAACATATTGCTTTTATGGGTCCTATCTCCCCAGAAACAGATGACATCTGCAATTAAAAACTATGATTTCCACCTTAAGCCAGAGCATGGACGAGCACTGCTGCAGAAGATATTGTGAGTGTGAGTTTAAGGTCCAGTGTGTAACATTTAGTAGCATCTGTTGGCAGAAATGGAATATTATATTAATTGGTATGTTTTATCAGTGTATAATCACCTGAAAATAAGAACCGTTGTGTTTTTGTTACCTTAGAATGGGCCGTTTTTTACTACACAAGGGAGCGGGTCCTCTTCTCCAAAGTCCGCCATGTTTCTACAGTAGCCCTGAAAGGACAAACCAAACACTGTAGTAGTATCTCCTACACAATTGGAAGACTGCACTGTATTCATATGGTTGCAATGTGCAACTTCACAGCTAGATGCCACTAAATCCTACACACTGGTCCTTTAAGCTTAAGTTGTTTGTTGAATTTTTATTTAGATTCAGACATATTTATTTGTTTATTTATATATATAGGAAGCCAATAAAGGAGAAAGATAACCTTTTTAGTAATTTAAATGTTCCATCACAACTTAAAGAAAAATACTACTACAAACTACAGTTTGTCTGGTCTTTTGTTCACTACACTCACTAAACTTTTAAATATACATTTAAAATGAATGTTTATTAACATTATTAATTAATGTAGGTTTCCCTACATTTTAATTAATCCAGCTTTAAAAACACCAATAACATGATATGGTTAAGGGAAGAAACACTAAAGCAATGACTAGTTATTCTAAAATAGACAAATAAATCTATTCAGAAATCCCAGTCTAGTTATTCTGTGTACACAACTTTTCACTCCCCACCTACACCGGAAAGTTTATTTTCTGTCATTACTCATCTCCCAAAATTGACTTCAATCTGCACTCCGATGAGACAACACGAATATACAGTACATGCTGCGGGAGGAAAATAAATGTCACATTGATGGACGTTCAATGCACAAAAGGTAAATAACTTTCTATATTGAACGTTGCTTCTGAGATTCACAACTTTGAAACATGGGCTCATTTGTCAGTACAGGTAATTTGGCCTGTTGTGAGGTACAGTCCACTGGGATCGTGTGTCACTCCATCTTGTGAATCATTCATTTTGGATTTTATAATGTCACTGACCATTTAAAGCAGCCTCCTTTTGAAATCTATTGAAATGCACTGTTTTAGCATGTCACAGTAGGAAAAGCACAGGTGTCACGCATTAAAATGTATTCCATTTAGCTGCTTCAGATTCAGGGTCCTGGTATTGTGCATGCTGGTTTACTGTCACACTGTCATGTCTTACTGGGACACATGAATAGAACAGAGCCATCGTTAATGTTATTATTAACAAGTGTGCTTTTCCTACTGTCAAAAGTCAAACTCTGCTGTAAGAAAGGTCTCTCTGCCATATACAGGTCTGTTTATTACTCATTGTATTGGACTTTTTACAGAACTATGCTCCTTTTATGTTTGGGTGCATTGTGAGTTGATGAGTTTCTGTATTAGAGTGGGTTTGAAAAACGTGTTAAAAAATCCTTTAGACAGACTACAACACTCCACTGACCTCTGCTCATGTTAATGTTGGGTGGGAACTGCTGTGAACCACCAAACTCCATGTGATGATAAGGATGTTTTTGCTGCATGTTTTGCAGTGGCAAGGATGAGAAAACACAGAAGGCTGAAGACATGACCTTAAATGATACTCAGACAGAGGCTGGGAGTGTTGCTGACATTCAATACAGTCACATACCTTTATCATGTGTTCAGATTTTGGAGCTGACAAAGGTGAATGCCTTCTGTCTAGTTCTCATAGGTCTGTGTAAGTAAACTGATGATCTGAGGGGAAAGAGGGAGGCAATAGGAAACTTCCAGAAAACTAAAGTTAATATATGCGTTTTTACTTGAAGCTTTCATATTTTTCACCTTAGATCTAACTATAGACAGTCTGTGAAATCCCTCTATAAGCTATCATAGGCTAACTATATTTGTTTTTATTATCTAGTTATGTTGTTTGGATATTTAGTAAGTTTACATGTAATCCAAAAGATAGCTTTCTGATAGTGTTAACAAACTTCCAGAAATGCCTTTGGATAGAAGCTGGTGAAATCTATTGATAATTAGTCACTGGCAGCATAAAAGGAGGCTTTCTGTCCCTTGTCTTGTTGATATACCTCCATCTAGTGGCAAAAAGGATCACATACAACCAGAGGAATACGGGTAATTTTCAAAATGAAAAATAAAGTCACAAAACGGCATTTGTTCTCCATTAAAAATGTACCATTTGTTTATTTTTATTCATAATTTCACCAAAAAAAACAAAACAAAACAGTGAAAACCATCATCAACAAATTCCATTGCTAACCACAAAAGAATTACAAGCTGTAACATTTCTCCATATTTATTTAAATAACAAGATGGCCATTATATTATCAAAGCAAACCAGAAGGGTAATTTACTTGTCACTTTATAAACTGGCATCTGTCATGTTGGCTTAGAAAAGACCAGATGATGTGGTACCCAGAGCATAGGCTGTCATTGACGTAGGCCGCTGACTGACTCACTGACAAGCATATTCTCCGAGCAGCTGCAATACTGAGGAGGAGGACGAGATGGGAACGCTGACGAGTGACAAGGTGACAGCAGTAGGTGGCAGGAGGTTTTTCTCATACCAGAACTGATCGCAATCAAACAGCAGTGAAAATAATTCTATAAAATGAAGAGTAAATACACATAAAGACTTGAAGATTAAACTGGAATGCTGTTAAAGTGTCTGTGCTCACAGTGTTTTCATGTAAAATGGTTCAAATGCTTCATGGATTACAAAGGTCATATTTAAACTAGCTGGAATGCTCAATGACTATATTACAGAGTGTTGACAAGAGAAAGTGTTGCCTTTCCTTGCTTTTATAAAAATACAATGATAAACTTTGGGTTTGGGTTTTAGCAGGAATCCAGGAGTTGACTCAGCAAAGAATGTTTGCAAGTATTTTCTGAGGATGCATTGATTTTCTCTGTTAGTTGTTTACACTGCGTCACCAATCTCTCTCTTGAAGACTTGGCATTTGTACTTGATGCCGTTCTCCTCTTGAATTCCACTCGGTACACCTGAGAAACTTGTTTGGAAACAAAAGAAAAGTTTTGTGAGTTAACTTAACGACAAAAGTATAATGCATATATAATGTATGAACAATTAAATTAAACAATTAAACAATCACAACACTAGTAGACCCTAATGATCTTTAAAACCATGAAATGGGATATAAATGAGCTTTTATGGCGCCTGTAATGATAAAAATCTGGATAATACCAAGAACAGGCAACATTTACTGAACATCATTTATTCATTTACTATTCAAATGTAGTGCAATTCAGGTAAACTTGCTAATATCATAGCAACCAGTGATGGTGATGTCAGCAAGTCCTTCTGAGCTGAACTATTTAAACCACTGACAATACAGTCTGTACACAGATAGTGCTGATGTTTGCTTTGTAACAAAAGAAGAGCCACACGTGCCTCTCTTCATGACCTTGTTTTATATCTAGACTCGTGGGGCGATTATCAGGCAAAATCTATGTAGCCACTGTTTTGCTTCCTGGCCACACTTTAATAACTGCATTCATAGTCCAGTAGTTTGTATTAGTTTATAATCACTTGAAAATAAGATTGATTGTGTTTTCTTTACCTTAGAATGAGCTGTTTTTACCAGTCAAACCAAACACTACTCTAGATAGGGCCTTTTGTGTATTTTTGCGAGTTTCACAGCCACTGTGGTTTCTCCTAACGCTTGTAACGCAAGCAATATTCAGGTGTTTGCAACTTCACTGCTCGATGCCACTAAATCCTACAAACTAGTCCTTTAAACAGCCAAGACTGACCAGAAAGAGCTTTTTTGTTATTCATCGCACATCTTTTGTAAAACACATGACATAAAACACAACATAAACACATACTTTTCTTGTAGTTTAAACAGTCCTCTGTCAAACTCAGGGAAGAAAACATCGCACTCAAAGTCTGCCATGATGTCTGTCAGGTAAACCAAGTCACACCATGGGTGCTTCAACGCATGCTGATCAAAAAAACAAGAAGCAACAGAGATTTTGGTCACATTTACAGTATTAACAAGCAGGATTTTCCATGTGTAATTTAGCACAGTATTAACACAGAAGAAATCTAAGCTGGACAAAACATCTTTGCATATTAATGGCTCCAGATGGTACTGGAATTTAACTGTTTCCTTTCCAGCCCTGCTGCTGTGGGATCATTTTAAAAGTTAAAGCAACACTGAACTCCAGGCTTCTGTTAGGCAGAGCTGGGAATCACAGCAGGCCACCAACTAAATGTAGTAATACAAAGCATAAATGTGTAGGTCCCATTTTAACAGATGCAAGAATACTAAAAGAGAAGTAGATGTCAATCAAGCACAGTTTGTACACAACCTCAAAACTCAAACAGGCCTGAAACTAATCAGGCATAAGTGAAAACACCTGTGGAGGTGTACTTTAAACTGGATTTCCAGGTCAGCACTATCTTCTAGTCTTCATTCAGAGGTGGGTCTCATGGGTCAACACACCGCACATGAAAACCTCTACATTTTTGGGTCAAACATGCTTCACCAGCTTTGCTAGTTTACCTCGTAGACCTGCGTCCCACCAATAATCCAGATGGTCTCAATCAGGTCAGCGAGAGGGGGCTGTGAAGCCAGGCGAACGGCACTCTCTAAGTCTTGGCACAAGAAATGGGCGTGATCTGGAACCGTCCTGTGAGAGGAGGAATGTCCAGCAGATACAAAAAGGTCAACGACAATGAAAAACCAGGATTGCTTTCTGGATAACCCCAAATATCTTTCTCCCCTTGGTGATGCAGATGCTCGTGCGTATGAGCACTCACTTCAGTTTCGTACTCAGCACCACATGCAGAGCATTGGCCAGTGGGAATGTAGTTTCTGGGTGGGACTGCCAGCACCGTTTGCCCCAGATCATCAAGTTCATCTTTCCTGAAACAGATACAATAAAATGTCTGACACTAAACTCCACACCTCAACTACTGCAGCTCTCACATCTTTTCTCATGGCACAAAGCACAGGACTGGGTTTCAGAATTTCACGTCATTTTATATCATAATATTCTTAAGATAAGGAGAAAATAACCAAAATGTCACTTTATGACTATTCCAGTCAGTTAAACTTGGTATAAGTACAAAAATAAAGACGTTGTAAAGTTTTGAATGAAACCCAGGCCTGTATGAGGTGGCTATAATATGACGTAATATTACCTGGTCTCGACACCGTCGTCACAGTCTTCAAAAAGTACTGGAATTCAGATCTGTAAGAGCCACATTTTCAATATTAAACAGTAAGTACGACCTATATAGTAGTTATAACACATCAAAACACACAGTATCTTCCTTTTATTTTACTGTATAAACTTCCCATGAGCCACCACTTACTGCTCTTACTGTCTACTACTACTGTACCACTACTAATGCTCCTGCTGCCACTGCTACAACTTCAGCATGCTGCTTGTACCTTCGCAACTAGTGCTGTTGTCAGTGCCACTAAAACTCTCTGTTCTTAAGCTTTATTGTAATCAATTACATTATCAACAGGAAACTGTAAACTTTTGTAATTTGTCTGTTAAATATACCCAACTTTTCCTTTTTTTCCTCTGATCACAGCTGTTTTTCATTTTATCACAACGTAATTTTCTCTCAGTTTTTGGCTTTTGAGGCAGTAAAGTAATATTTATTATCATAATAGTATTATTTACTTCTACAATATGCTGTAACCTGTGCAATATTCTTTTTTTTAAACTTAAATCACATCTGTATAAAAATACTGTATATAGTGTATACAACTCTAATTCTATTTCTTTCTTGATATCTTCCTATTTTATTTTGTTATTTAAAGTGTATTTGTTTTTTTCTTGTCTGCTAAGTTATATCTGGAGCTGCTGTAACAAGTCAATTTCCCCAGAGTGGGATCAATAAAGTCTATCTTATTTTATATTTATCATCCATCATTTTGGGCTCTTCTGGTCTACCTTTATAGATCAGTTGATTCATTAGAAATAATCCATATTGGAAAGAGTCTTTGCAGCAGATTGTAGAGGCTGAATAAACTTTTACTTAAAACTTTACATAGAGGTTTGCAGATTATGATTACTGACTGCCTAATGAACAGTCCTGTTGCACACAGCATACACTGATTTACATGTATAATATCAGGATAATTGCACGTACAAGCTACAATCTTAAGTAACTAGTCTGAATCGAGCATTTTAAGTCCTCATCACAAATAGGTTCACTCTTACGGTAGATTCCAGGGCATCTTCCCATCTTTCCCGATCCCATTGTTATTGCAAACTGCTGCGATGAGGCGAACGGGTTTCTTCTGCACGGTTTCCATCTTCTACAGGCGCTCAAAGGAAAACGAACCACACAGAAAGCTGAAGACCCGCAACAGGTTCTGATGGAGTCTGTGTGCGGGAGGGGAGCCCTTTATTGATCGGGGTCTGAGCTCCGCTATCACCGCCCACCGACCGGCAGCTGCTATTGGACACGGTGGAGTTTGTCCCCACCCTGGGGGCCTGCGTGATCACACAGCAACGTGACTCACTCATGAGAGGGCTCCCTGCTCATTACACAAGCGTTGTTTACCAATAGTATTTTAATTAAGGTATACTGTATGCTTTTTATACAGTTTGCAAAGCGTAAAAAGTTCAATAAGTTACGCCTTAAGGACACTGACATTCCCAAAAATAAACCTAACAGAAAAAAAGATTTGAAACAGTGAAAACATGCAAAAAATAAAGTCTCCCTCCAATAAGTTTGGCAATGAACACATATAAGATACATAGATAATTTCCCTACTATACTTAAAAATTGGTATAAAAGTCTGCACCTTTTAGGAAAACAGGATAAAAGATCATCACCTACATGGAAAAATGATGTGATAAACAACAAACTTCGGCTCAAAGTTCACAGAATGCTGATAAAAGGTAGAAGCACTACCCTGGTTTTATTATTTAACAGCTTTTACTCACAGTGGATGATATTTCTGACACTGATTAACAGTAACAACTCTTCATATCAAAGTGAAAACAAATCTCTCTAAATTATTCAATATAGTAAAAATATAAAACACAAAATAACATTACTTTAAGAGAAACACAAACCCATTGAGATTGCAAATTACTTTAAAGACATAAGACCTACTTCTGTTCCAGCAGATCAATTAGCGCAGCAATCAGAGTATTTGAACAACAATGAAGTTGGACAAAGGATGTGGGAATTAATGTGAATGTTTGAACTTTAACTGAAGCATCACATGGCCAGTTGAGAACAAATCTCAAGAAGTCATGCAGGATTTACATAAATGTCATACCATGACATTCTTTTTGTAAAGAGAAAGAAAGGCATTATAGTGCAAATAACTCAAGAGGGTACAACAATGACTGTCTTTTATTACCTTTTTAATACAGTTTGGTCATTCCTTGTACAAAAATAATATAATTTACAGTCACATGGGAGACAAAAGCACGTGCATTCACAGAAGAACTTTAAAGTTTTGGTAAGACATTCTTTACAAAAAAGGAGTTGTAAAAACCCCCCATGACCAAATATACAAAAAGGTGGAAATCAAAAACAATATATACATTTTGTTGTTGTTGTTGTAAGGCCTGTTTTGCTTCTAATATTCCTTCATACTGTACATCAGACCTTTTGTGTTCTAAATCTTCAAAAAGCTTTAAACATTATTTACATTCATGACAGTGTGATATTCTTGGTGTGAAATATCTAGGGGCATGTTTTAGAGAAAACAGACTACTGTAGGTGAGGGTGTCAGCTGCACACGACAAATCCTCCACAGGCTCCTGACTGTTTTATCAGTTCCCTTTTACTCAGACGTGAGTCAGAATTCAGATTTTGACACTTCCAGATCCAGGTGTAGAGGCCGAAGCATGCACATCCAGCACATCCAGCTGACCAATGTGATCCTGACCTGACTGATGTGGGGCACTGAGAAAAAGAGTGTGGGTACTAATGCTTAGTGGTTGTATCACTAGTACAGTGACATACTGTAGTGGAAGACAACAGGTGGCCTCACAACACCACAAAGTGAGGACTTTATTGATTTGTTTTTGCCGTTTAAACCCTGCAGTTTCTCTCAATTCCTTCCTCTGTTCCTGAGATCCTCAGATCCTGAGGAGAGGATGCTATCCAGATGATAGGATGGACTGAGGGACCCTTTGCACACTATTTGCTGTGCCTCCAGGATTTAGAGCTGCTTTCGAGTGGAACCTCTTCACGACGCCGCTTCTGTGTGAACTGTCCTCTTTCTGCATTAAAACAGGAGACACGGAGCATACATCAAGAGATGATTTCAAATTGAATTGGTATCAATTTACATTATATTTTGTTAATTGGACAGAACAAACTCACAAATCATAAATTCAACAGTGCAGTTGTTTGCAGAGTAGCAACTTGGCTCAGGGCATTTGATTACTTTTCTATAATTCTGGCTTGTTTTGGCAGAACAACAGTTGTTGTCTGTAAAGAAGCCAAATATTCAGTTTTCAGTCCACAAAGGCCAACAGCAACCTGCAGGCAGGGATACGCTGGTATTAATTTTAGCCATGAGTCTGATGACTTTGAGTAAATAACATGTATAGAACAAATTGTACAAGTGTTTGTATGTATTAACATAGAAAGAACTGTATTTTAAATAATGACGATGTTGAACATCCAGTCTATGTACCTGCTGAAGTCATTCCTTCCTGTATGGACGGGGTTTCACAGGACCCTGCTGAGCCTTGTCTGGTCCCTGCGTCAACTCTCTTGCCATTTCCTCCATTGTTGATATGGACGGGTACTGTTGCCAGCAGGCCTGCAACGGCACCAGAGCATTGATTTACCCACAAGACAACACTTGTTTGTGACAATGATAAAGAAACATTGATTTGTTCTTTGACAGGGTGTTATTTTTCCCGAGCACCCGCAGCATCTAGCAGACTCCACAAACATCAGTATGTTCCGTCTTTAAGCAAAGCTAATGGATAAGTGGACATTGATAGTTACCACAATGCTGTACATTTATAAAATTATAACAATCCTGGCTTTTACACCTGGAAGTGAAAGCATCTACAGCAGCTGATGAGATTGCTGGTGACATTTCTATGACAATTACCGGAGACTCATTTTTTAATCTCTGCTCTGAGGTCACAGAATCATCTGACACCAGTTGTACACCAAGGTTTTAACACCGTAGCATGTGAAACCTATAAATACTGCAGGCCAACAATGCCATCATCTAGCTGTTAATACTGGGGTTTGACAAAGACAAGTTGACACAGATGTGCATGGATATTATTTGCAGGCAAGAGAATGTGAAAATTAGAATTGTCAAATTAACCTTCTGAACCCTTTTAGGCTCTTTATTTATGGGTTTATGATATTGTTTCAGTCAGCCAGTTTTTCTGCTTGTATGATTATAGCCAATTATTATGTAGCTATAACAAAACAGCAGAGCTGTTACGGGGACGCCTTTCACCTGGCCCTTATCGATCACACTGCTCTAAAGCAAACAGCATGTTAGCTTTTAGATCTACAGCCCAACATCATAGTGTTGATTTCCTGGATTGCAGGAATGACTAAAAATGACTTAAACCTGATAATAAATTGAATTTTCTTTGACAACTTTATCTCTGTATAAAAATAGGTAGCATTCCAGATATTTTAAAATACATTAAAAAGACTGTAAAAAGTGCGAGTTTGAGGTAATATGGGTCATGTTCTTACCCAGTCCTCTGTAGCTGGAAAGCTGCTGGTAAATTTGCTTCATCCGCTCTATGTTGACGCGGCTGGCTTCAGCATGGTTCACCATGGGCTTGGGGTAGTGAACTCCTATGATACACTTAGCTGCCTTCTGCACTTCCTCTGGGGCATTCCAAGGATCATAGATGTATTTGGCTGGAAAGCCCCTCAATATGGGCAAATAACGTCTGGGAAAAGAGAAAGAAACGACACATCATTGTATCACATTTCACATTTCGGAGAATCTCTGTGGTGTGATGCAGATAGATTACACTAATACCAATACAAAAATGATATGAAGTTTGAAACAATTTGTTTATATTCCTGACGTAAGCATGACAAATCCATTTCCCCCATGTGAGGCTGCAAAAGAGCACAAGTTAAGCATGAGATCGTATTTCCCTATTTGACATGACTGCAGGGGTCACAGATACTCACAACACTGTCGGCTTATGAAAGGCCAGTGTTTATATTCATGTGATGCAGATGAAAGTACTGACTTACCTTATGTAGTCTCCATTGGGATCCGTGCGTCGTCCGAATCCCACGGGGCAGTAGCAGTGGAAAAACTGCTGGAAAAACGAGCTGCAAGAGAGCCACATCCAGCTGCCTGCATTAACGCTCCAGTCCACATCTATAAGCAGCTCTTCAAACACCTGCACGAGACACAGACAGTGGACAGTCGAGACGATGCATGTTAGTCATTTTAAGCATCAGGGCAGCAGCTGGACACCTTCATTCACTCTTAACTTTCCTTTTAACCTCCTTTCAAACTGTAATAATTGGTGTGAACTTTGTACATATGATCCCCTTTTCTCCATCCTTACCTTCATGCCTTCTTCCCAGCTGATCCAGAGGTCTCCCCTGGTGAGGAAGCAGGCCACAGCGTGCCTCGCCAAATGATGGATCCACCCCTCCTGCCTCAGCTGGGTCATGATGGCGTCTATCCAGGGAAAGCCTGTTTGTCCCTCTGCCCACTTGGCCAGTGCCTCTGGGTTCCGGTCCCAAGGGATCTGGACACACACAGGGTTTCCCTCCATCTTGTCAAAGCAGGAGTTGTTGGTGGCAGTCGTATAGAAGAACTCCCTCCACAACAGCTGGCCATACAAGGAAAGCGGTGGGCTGTTGTTTTTCTTGACCTGACACACAAAAAACAACAGGATACAAAATGAAGTTGCAGGATGGACTGGTAAGTAATCATGATTTCAAGAGAAAAAAGACATTTAAATTAAATTAGATTTGTTTTTCAGTAAAAAGTAAACATGAATAAACGTAAAATAGTATAGTATATAGTTTGTGTTGCTTCCTGTCTCGTCTTTGGTCATTCGTACCTTCATGTACAGGTCAGTGAGTCTGAAGTAGAAGAGCCGACAGGAGAGACATCCAAAGCGCAGGTAGGGGCTGAGACCTGTGGGACTGGCCAGCAGGGAGTTGGCGTTCATACGTGGACGCTCAAAGTTTGCCACCCATGCCTGCAAAAGAGATGGTCAGTCAGCCTCAAAACCGGACAAATTTAGCTAATTCCAATCTTTGCACATTAAAAAAAAAAAAAACTAGAAACTATTGAAAAGCGAAGAAAATCATAACCTGATTTGCCAGTAAAGCAACTAAACTGAGAAGGAAGACCAAGCATTCAATGATCTTGTGTGCAAGATGTGTATATGATCGTCATCATGCTTTACCTGTATCTATTTCTATTAAAAAATGGGTCATAGTGTTTATTAAATGACAATGTATTGAGCTAGATGAGAGGTCTATCAGCTAAAGCCAGAGTTAATAACTATATTTGTTTCTTAACTTGTGCATATACTATGTGGTAAATTGTCTTTTTACCTTCCTCTCCAGATGCCGCTCTAGCCTCATGAGGGCTTCTGTTTCTCCACCTGGCCATATTGCTGTGGTCAGACCCTCTGTTTCAAAGCCTGAAAAAGCAAAATATAGAAGTATAGACTCAAAAACCGACAGTGAAATATATGCTGCATAGTGTTTGTTTATATACACCACAACCAGTGTATTCATGCACACAACATACAGATAGTTACGAATAAAGGAAAAAAAAAAACGTACCAAGTTCTTCTAGAGAGGGAACCCCAAACTTGTCATCATGGTCTTCACTGATGGGTGTGGCACAATTTCTGATAACCTCAAGCGTGATCGTCTCTGCAGGGAGCTCCACAGCATCCATACGGTTGATGAGGGCCTGGAAGCGCTTGTATGTAAGAGGAGGGTGACCATCATTGAGCTCTATGATCCTTTAGGAAAGGAAAATAATAAAAGGAAACACAAATAAATCTTCACACAAACACAAACAAGAAGCAGGCAGGGACAATCCGCATTGTTTCAAACAGGTTCATCACTGTACGATCATTTTTTTTGACTAATAACATATACTCACTTGACCAGATTGTAGAGGGTGTGTGAAACCTGCACCATGACCTCCACCCCGGCCTCGCAGGCCAGTTTTTGGATGGCAGCATCCCGTTCCTTGCCAAATGGCTCAGAGTCGTATTCATAAGATAAACGGTTGATCTGCCATTCCTGGGGAACAAATACAAACAATTATATTATATAATTTATTGTTTTATTCTATAAATGAATGCATGTAAAAAAAGGAAAAGACCTATAGAGTAACAGAGAGAGAGTCTATGGTCGATTGGTCCATTACAACAAACTGGTTCTGAGTGATTAACCTTATACCTGCGTGGTGTGAGGTTGTTTGATATGTAACCGGGGTCATAAGTGATTTAATTTTTTTTTTTTCACAAGTTTACTTAAGTATTCAAATCTGAAAACCGTTTGATGAGCTATAATACTATTTTAAATGATCAAAAAGTAGAAGACGCCATCTTCTACTCTGTTTCATCTCTCATACCTTAAAAAGACGAGGGAAGACATCTGTAGGCTGGCCTCTGATGACAAACAAGCGTGAGTTGAGTTTGCGCAGGCTGTTGTCCAAGTCCTCTAAACAATGCAACAAAAACCTGGAACCAAAGAGAGAGAAGGATCATTTATAATTGATTATACAGCTGAGATTACCTCCTTACACTGATTTCAGTCACAAGACCAATAATAACAAGCGTACAGCAGAGGTTGTCGGTGAACGGAAGTGAAAAATATTACACGGGTTATTATATTAGTTATCAAATCTCACAGAATAGCCTAAATGTGTGCGATAGTTCAGAAATACAGCTTTGGGGAATATCAGTGTTTTTTTCCCCAGAGTCATAAACTAATATTATGCCTTACAGTAGACTGAGGGGAAGGTGTGTGTGTGTGTGTGTGTGTGTCACATGGGGAACAGTAAAGGATGTGTGGACCATCCCGATTAAGCTCGTTAGATATGCAGCTGTTGCTTTAATAAGAGTCACTGCTGCGTACTGTTGCTTAGCATATGTGGCAGTTAAAATTAATTCTGCCTTAACTTCATAAATACAGATAACTAGAACAACAATACTAAAGGTTTATGGCCACATTAGGGGCACTGTGCAACTATAACACTTCATTTCACAAAGTAACTGAGTTAATAACCCAGCTATCAGCAGCATTATAGCAGCCAATAATAGCTATGGTCACTTATTTTGACAACATACTATTTAGAGAAACCATCACTTTGCCTATTTGTTTATCAAAACTGAAAAATTTAAAGGCATAATCATAAGGTTCAACACGGCAAAGACCATACAACTCAAACAGTAATTAAACATTAGGCTTAAAATTAAACACTAACCCTTACAATTAATTGAACTTAAATGTATTAAACTAAACAGGTATTTCACAAATGTGAACATATATATGTGGCCATCCACTAGCACCAACACAAGAAAGCCAGAAGATGACCATCATTTAATTATCATGTGATACAGACTATATATTTATATAGAGAGACAAAAGTATATGAGTGTTTTAAGTGTGAACAGGGAGCCCTCTTCTGGTGAAATCTTTGTAGACACACACTGCACTTAACAGACAACTACAATTACAGAGACTGCGTTGTTTATAATCAACGTCATTTCCTAACATTTATTACAGCGAGAGGCAGAAAACATAGAATGATGCTTCAGCTTTTAAATTTTACTTTTCTCCACTAATGCAACCAGCACAATGACAACAAACCTGAACAAGAACAAACAAACACAGCACCGTAATACTGTTTATGCATATGTGAAAGTATGAAACGCCTTTTTTATTCACACCCAATGCCCCATAACTCATTTATGTGCCTCTTTATTAACATTGGACTATTAATTAAAGGATAATTATCTTTTAATGGACCATTTGCTTTTCATTTTTTCAATTAAGAACCAGTTCCAAATTCATCACACCAAGGATTTGTTAAGAAATCTGCATTTTGATACTGTATGTTATTTGTTCCTAAAGACAAGTTTAGACTACAACTACTAATTTCCACTTATTATATTGAACAATTATCTTTCTACTGCTATTAATGAAGTGTCTATTGCAGATAGTGCCATTGTTTTATTGCCCAGGCCTAACCTGAAGTTTGAATCATTTGTCAAACTTTCATTTTCTTGTCCTGGAGTTTCTTATCATTACATAGTTTGTCCACCAACATGCACTACATTAATACAGTGCCAAGAGTAGCAGGAGCGTCCATAAAGTCAACTGGATCCAATACAGTGAAATATACAGGTGGTGCTGCTGTATACAGAGTCTCAGCAGTTATATTGACCACCAGTAAATGAAACTAAGTGAAAAGCGGCTCACAGTGATGTTGGAAAATGTGCACAATGTGGATATATGTGATATAAACAGAGTGCGCAAAGTAAATATGAGTGAAGAGGGTGGAGTGAGGGTCTGGTGAGTGTGTTTTAAATGCATGATGATGATGATGATGATGTAACGACCGCAGCAACACACTGACCCAATTTCTCAGCTCTCCATTCAGCCCTGAGCAGCAGGGTTAGTAAGCGGGAAAAATGTCACAGCGTCGACATGAAGGTCAAAGTCAATTTCCTTTTCACTTTAGCAAAGAAATCCATCCAGAAATGAATATTATTATGGACTATAGAGTGAATTCAAAGAAGATATAGAGCTGTAGAGTGGCTATATACGAGATATAATGTGCGATTCTGAACAAAAACCAAAAATAAACTCAGGGAAAATGTCAGACTATTTGTATAAATTAGCTCTCGTATATTTCTCTTTTTACATTTAATTCGATTTTGTTTTGAGTCTTTGTCTGCAACCATTTCCTAAAGCTATCGAGAGGCTAACGGATACAATTAATAGCAAAAGACGAATTCAAAGAGACAGTAAAATAAAGAAAGAATTAAATTTAGCACATCCTAAACATGCACTCAACAACCAAACACAGTGTAAATGCTGGAAAGAAGTCAACAACTGTTTTAACATCCTGTATTTTTCACTTACTGCAAATTAATGACAAAGTACATTTATTGTAAAAGCCAAAACAAGCACACACACAAAAAAAGACCATTACCTCCAACTCTTTGTCATTATCACTAATGATTACCCTACAACAGACAACAGACTGTACATCAACTCAGGGCACAACACAGCTGAGTGGGAAAACAAACCTGATATGGCTGCTATAAATGGAAAAAGCTTTGATATCAGGAGGAAAGCAAACAAATAACCTGGAAAAATGGCCACAGAATCAACAGTGATAGGGACGACAGTGGCCAGATTGAGTTTGTTGATGCTGACACCAAAAACTCTTTTTTTTACAGTCTGAAAACTTGTGTTCAGCAGGTTTTTCTCAGCAGGATTTCTATGATTTTTCACCATGTTTTGTGGCATGTTTGCAAAACTCAGGGGGGAGCGAACATCCCGTGTATTCAGGACTGTAAGACTCACCAACTCCAGATTCTCCAGTGATTATTATGTCCTAACAGTACGTAATGGATTTAGATTTCCCCTAAAAAGCCACATAAAATCAGTGCAATCGTGCATTACAGATGAGCTAAATGGTGTGCAAATTATTCTGATATTATCCTGAAAATACACCATCTAGTGTAAAGATATAATTCCTTACATATGGTGAATACTTTGGAAGCAACGGTGCCTAATCACAGTGGTAAAGTGTTATTTCCAATTAGATGTAGCTCACTTCCACACAGATTCAAAAACAGCTTCCCGTATTTATTTTACAAATGTACATACTCCTCAAGACTGTGCACCTTCTCTCCCTTTCCATAATTACTTTATGTCCTACGTCTATACTGTATATTTTTATATTTCTTACACTGTTTT
>NW_023339762.1:22530807-22555209 GCF_004916995.1 Morone saxatilis
TATGCATTACATTAATGCACTCTGGTCTTCTGTACAGTCGTCTTATCTTTCTTATCTTTCTTATCTTTATTTATTTATATGTTTAAAAAAGTACTTTATTCTCGTGTGATTTTTGTGTGATTTGTATATTTTTGTGTGATTGTATATTTTAAGCACAATTTCATCGTATTGTTAGAGATGATTTAAAGGAGTTTTAATTGAAGTCAGCTTGCAGAGAGCACTGAAACCAGTAAAGGAGCTCCCATTGTGTTTCCAGAGGTTGCTGTTTTATAAAAACATGCCTCTGCTACAGGGGCAGATCTAAATGGGTGGCATGGGGTGGCACCCCTATAATGCCTGGACACCACAGCGGTTTTAATGTCAAATGCTGTCACATTAGTTTAGATGCATTTATATTACAAAATAACATGTTAAAAACAGGCTATATCCCAATTTAATGATCTGTTATGGCCAAATTTGTACATGGTAGACTTAAATTCAATGAAAAAAGACATGTATTCTGGTCAATGTTTCACTAATGTGCCACAATAATGTAATTTTTTGAGTTAAAATATCAATATTTTATAATGAGAGATTTGTGTGATTATGTAAACATTAAAAAAATTAAAGCTAAGCTGGAGAGTAGACTATATGTCTAATGTAGGTTGGATTTTCCATTTATATAACATTGTAAGCATGCATGGCAAATCAGGCAATATTTAATTTACAAAATTAAAATTTTTTTTGTTTTGTGTGTTGTTGAATAGGTTATTGCATTTTTAACCCACACGTCTCTCTACTCCACAATAAATGTTGATTTTAATTACACTATTAATCAAAATACCATTGTTATTTAAAAGGGGTAATGCTAATACTTTTGCAGAATTATCTAATCTGTTTCTGCTGCTTAATATCACAAAGAAATGCCACTGAAAGAGGAAAGACAATGTACTGTACTGAAGTAAGAGGGAAGTAGGGCTATTTTATCACCCTGGAGCAGGGTGTCACAAAATATTATTGCTACAGACTCAGGCCTGTGGAGCTGTACAGTATATCTACTATTAGGCTATAGTAAGTATCTGTCTTTACAGGCTTTTAACTTGTTCAGAACATTACAGCTGACAATTTCTATTTCTGTTGTAGTCATCCAGATTAGACTACGAGGAAAACAGCTTTGCTTTTAACACCCTGCTCAGTGATTCAGAAACAGAGGTCTGAGCAGTAACTGAGGTCTAACAGTAAACTGTAAAGTCTGCACTGTCACGAGATGAGTTTCTTCAGCTGCTCCACAAACTGCATTAGTGACCTAGTTCCTGGGCCACAAATCCCTCACTTCCAGAGTAAATTCCTCCTAATAGTTGAACTGTGGTGATTTCTCTGATTGCTCCTGTCAATGACTTGGTTACACCTAGTTGCACTGTAAACAACTTTTTGAAATAGTTTGTGCTGAGTAAGTGAGCTGCATTATTCTTTTAGGTGCTTGTGATCAAAGCTAATAGCTGCTCTAATAAAATAAAATCAGCTTTACTGTAAAATACAGTAGAAAAAACATGCAATAATTACATGTAGCTATGTAAGTGGACACTAGATGGCAGTATTAACCAGGAATTGTTTTTGGAAAGGCCTTCAGGTTTTTATTTGCTTTGGATTCAGCAGTCACAGCTCAGGCCAATGTTTGACACAAAGAGTAGTTTGCAGTTATACTGCCCAGCATGTGTTCAGTTATTGTCCCAAGTTAATTGTCAATACAATTAGCACAGTGCTGTGTAAAAGAGTGTAAAAATGTTAATATCAGCATGCTCATGCTCACATTGACAAAGCGCTGATGTTTAGTGGATTGCCTATAATGTCTACAATGTTCACCAACTTAGTTAAGTATTATAGCATGCTAACATAATTAGCTCTAAACACAAAGTACAGCTGAGGCTTGTGGAAGCCTAGAACGGCTGTGCTTGCAACTATTTTCTAATGCCGTTATCTTGAGATAACAAAAGACAGATTCCGTAGTTAAATTAGATAATTTATCAGGAGATACTGACTTTTGTATTCTCGAAATCATGGGGTAACTATGAAGAACTCGAAAAATAAGCGTCTAGTTCATGATTTGCATTGCATTTATTCTCTGTACCTAATACTGTGATCTTTTGCACATACTATATTCAGCTTTCATTTCAAATAACAATATAAAAATAACAATCATATTGCACATATTGTTTCTTATTGTCTTTATAATACTTTTCGTATGTTATTGTGAATTTTCTATTTATGCTTCTTGACCTACAGTACGTTTTTTCTTCTTTATTTATAATTTTCTTGTTCTATGTTTGTTGTTATGCACCACATATTTGAAACCCTTCTTGGCAATAAACCTGATTCTGATTCTGATTTGATCACACCTGATTTCAGCCTTCAAGATAACTGTCATGACTATCCTGGGGTAGATTCATAACTGATAAACAAAAATAAAAGAGTTAATTTATTTTAATGCATTCTTCCATGCATTGTCCATTATTTTGAACCAATGCTATATCTATAATGAGCCTTGCATGCTGGCTCTGTGATAAATATTATAAGCAATAGGAAATGATTATCTTGTTATCTCGGGAGATAACGATATTTAAAAATAATTCTAAGAACAGCCGTTCTTGTCTTCCGTTATAGTCAAGTCAACAAAATATTGCACAAAAATTTGGTCTGATGATTGGAGTTATTACAGTCCATCCTAAGGGGACATATGTAGCCAACCAAATTTTATGGCAATCCATTCAATAGTTGTTAAGACATTTCACTCACAAATGTAATGTAAACCTGATGGTGACATACATTGTCTGGGAGCCATAAATGACTGTACAAAAGTGCCAGTCAATCCAGGAAAAGTCCACCTAAGGATCCATCAGATACCTCCACTGGGCACCATTAATATCTGTACCAAATTCCATGGAAATTCATCCAATAGTTGTTAAGATATTTAAGTCTGGACCAGTGTGGTGGACAAACCAACAGACCATCAGTCCAACATTGCCATCCTTAGAGAGCCATGCTGATAGTGGGGCTTAAAAACAGGTCACTTGGTTTGTCCTTATGCTTCTGATGAGTTTTAACTAGAAAAAGGCTTTTGCCACAAAATCACCTTTTTTAATTACCTCATTCTGAGTTGTGCTGCCTCTGACATGCTGCTCCTTCTAAATTAAGTTTGATTAAAGCACTCCCTTGGCTAGAAAGGCTAATTTGCGCCCCAACATAGACATGAAACGGTTATATTAAATTATCCTCCAGGACTATAAATGACCTTCAGGGTGAGTTTTATAACCCAATTTAGCTGCTTTAATTTTGACAAGAATTGATTCTCCAATATTATTTGGTGCCTAACATTGTAGCTTTTTTATCCTCAAAGGATCAAGGTGTTATAGAGGATTCAGTGAGGTTACTGAGATAAATTAACATGATTAAAATCAATCTCTCTGTCTGAACCTGTAGAAAGAGGGCATTACTGTTATGAAGACAGAGCTGTCTCAATTTTTCTGTTTTTTTCCTTTTAAATTAAAGGATAATACCTGATTCAATAACAGTAATGTGTGTGACAATGTCCCAAATTTTGTGACAATACCAGGGGATGAGGACATGCTTACTTGTAACTAATCATCCAAGATTTCTCATGAAAACTCGACATCCTACTTAAATATCTGAGTCCCCTTTCACCTCTGCTGTCCGATGTGTCTCTGACCTTTCTCATCCTACTGCATCCTTCGGTGCTGTGGAGACCTTCCTGTGGACCTTGCAGTAATGTATGGGATAATCATTTACACCGCTCACATTCAGAGCAGAGAGAGAACCTCCTAAAACATTTAATATCAATATGAGTTCGATTTGGAGATACATGTTTGTTCTGTCACACATCCAGCACTGTCCTTGTATGACCTTGACAGCCTGAACATTAGTGTGTCCTTTATATGTAATGGATATCTACAGTATTCACATGCCTGTAATGTAGATACGGACAGGCCTTTTCACCGCAGACATGTTGACATGCCGTAGGATAAGGGCAGGTGTAACTAAAAACACTGACTGTGACTCTGTTCTATTTCCAGTAAGCCATCATAGTGTGGCAGAGAGCCAGCATGAACAACACCATGAAGCACCATGCAGCCAAATTGAATTCAGCCAACAATGATTTTGTTTATTTGTTTGTTTACTCATTAAGATCCCTATTAGCTTATGCCTAACAGCAGCTATTCTTCCTGGGGCCCACACAGTTTATATGGTGACAATACAATACAAATATACACATTCACATTGCTCATCACAACACACTAACACAACACATTGTAATATATGTCTACTGTAAATGAAACATAACAATTGACACAATTTAGATAAGACAAACATACACAAAATAAATAAATCAAACAACAACAACATTTAGACCAGCTCCGACTGAATATATCATGATTTAACATTAAATATGATTTCACACAGATCAACCATGGAAACCTGATACACCGAATATTACTTTACTTAATTACTAACGTTTTGCTTCTCTTTAAAAACCATATATGATGTTATGTAATATGTTTTGGTAGTGAATTACATTCTGGCATTGCTCTGTATCTTACTGTGCGCTGAACTGATGCAGTTTTAGATTGAAGACCTGTAAGATGGCAAATTATCTCATGTATAAAAAGATCTCTCCGCAGTGGAGAATAAACGATTTTAGTTGTTAGAAATGTTCCCTGAACAAAAAGAATTCATATTTTGTTATTCATTGAAATTCTGTGTCACAAAGCCATTTCAGCCTCGTGCCCTGACAAATAAACTGAAGTTTGACTGCAGAACACCAGGGTTCACTGTTGCTCCAGAGACATCCAACCTGCTGTCAGATGCAGAAGCTACAGCCTTGCTGCATCTTAGATGTAAAGCAGCCACAGTCTCACATATCTGTGAGCACTCTCCAGTTCATGGAGTATGTTTTTTTTAACCAACACATTAGATTTTTTTCCACCCAATATTTGCAGTAGACCCCGACAATTTACAGTTATTGGCACTGAACTGGTTTTGTCAATACTGCAGTTATTTTCAGTACATTAACTTAAACCAAATACCTCACTGTTGTTGTTAGAGAATAAAGAATATCTCTGCAATATCTTAAACTGTACTTGTACATGTATCTATCTTAGATTTCCTTTAAGGTGGAGTAGGGTTCATGGAGATTACACTGAGCCTGTGGGTTTAGGAGAAAAAAAAACTAAATGGTTAGGTTAGACCCTGTGAGTGATCCCAGCTAAATGACCTTGAAAGTAATTCAGATCTTTTCAATGAGTTCCCCGCCAGAGGAACAGAGAAGAATACATTATGCATGCAATCTATTATTAATGGTCTTGAGTCATGTTACGATCAGACATGAGCCCTCAGAAAATATCTGAAAAGCCTGATCCTCTGGTGGACTTGTCCTCTAAACATGATTATAGAAAAGTACCTCCTTCTACACTAAGTGATTTATTATTCACCACAACTCATGTCGTTGACATGTAACATTTGACAGCATTTATGCATTAAAGCTCTTCCAAAGTTTGGATACATGAAGTTTCCCCACATTTAATTAATTAATATTGTAGACAATAAAACAAGCACTGTGATCACTGTTTACATCGCCGTTTTATTAATAAGCCTAATCATGGGCTGGATGGATCAATGACTTTTTATTGATCCTCTAAAGCGATCCAATTAAAACTCTTTGCTGCTTCATCCCGAGAGTCCATTGGCTGACAGCTGTTCTCGGTTCTCCACGGCCCCGCCCCCAGATGTCAGGCACTGCGCTGGTACAGCACTGTGTGACTGTTGATGCACTGTAGTGAGATACTACTCTTTAACTTTACGCGACAGCCCTGGGTGGACTTTTCCTAAAAAAACTGAATAATATCCGTCAGCAGAGCTCGCGCAAGGCGCGTGCGTATTCAAACTCCACCGTCTTGAATATTTTCCTCCACTTTCCCAAGCCCTCCTTTACAGTATGAAGTGCAGTTATGGCAAGGAGTAGCAAGACAGTAGCGAGGACCCTGGAGGATTTGACGCTAGACTCGGGTTATGGTGGAGCCGCCGACTCCTTCAGATCTTCCAGTGCGTCGTTGTGCTGCTCAGAGGCACATGGGGGGAATCACTGGCATTTAACCGACTCGATGCACAGTCGACACAACAGTCTGGACACTGTTAACACGGTCCTGGTCGAAGACGCCGAGATCCTGGAGAGCACCGGGCAGTGCGCTAAACTACCCGAGCTTGAGGATGTGCCGTGGAGCCTCGGGGAAGTGGCGAGCGCACTGAGCAGGGACGAGGAGATGAGCCTGCCGACCCCCCCGCAGGACGTCCTGCTCAGGCTCTCGGTGCTGGTCAGCCGGGCCCTGGTCAGGGTCGCCAAGGAGGCGCAGCGCCTGAGCCTGCGCTACGCCAAATGCACCAAATATGAGATACAAAGTGCCATAAAGATCGTCCTGTCGTGGACCGTGTCCATGAACTGCATCAGCGCGGCCCTCAGTGCCTTGTCCCTGTACAACATGAGCACGGAGGAAGACAAGTTCAGCCGCGGTAAGTCGCTGCGCTGCGGACTCATCTTCAACGTGGGGAAGTTCTTCAGGTGGATGGTCGACAGCAGGGTTGCGGTCAGGATCCACGAGCACGCCGCGATCTACCTGGCTGCGTGCATGGAGAGCCTCTTCCGCGAGGTGTACGCGCGGGTGCTGCGCAGTGCGCTGCTGGAGCGGGATAACGGGATCCCCAAGTTCACTGTGGAGATCCTGGAGCAGGCCGTCAACAGTGATGCAGAGATATGGGGGTCTCTGCTGTCCTGGCAACACCTGATCTGTGGGAAGAATGCAAGCGGTGAGTTACGAATACTGTGTGTCCATGCAACAGGGTCCTTCTCCACTCCATATCCTTACAGCCACAGATTTTAAATCCCTATGCGTAATGTGTCACCTGTATGAGTCCCCCTCTCATCTCACAATAGATTTTTACATCATTAACAGGGTAATGATGGATATACTCCAAACAGTCATATATTAATGTAACAAGGTAGGTCATCCAAACAAGTCTGCACCATAAATGACACAATTATGAGCACTATGAGGATTTATACAAAGAGGTCCCGTAGATTCACTTCCTACCAGATCTCTGATATAGAACAGTTAAATCTCTCAATCTCTCTCTTGCTGAGGAATTGTGAACTTTAAGTCAGATACATCAGTGTAAGAGCGTTTTTGCAGCTGAAATAGTGCAAGGGAGCTGCAGAAGCTGCAGGTAGGTGACGGCTGAGATCAGGATAGGAGAGAGCAGTCTTCTTAAGGCCAGCTTTCCTCTTCTGTCGCCTGTGCAGTGTTACATTGCAGATGTTATTCTCTGATACCCTTCTTATACTATTTGTGGCTGTTGTGCTGATGCACAAAATTTATGAAGCAGGGCCTGATATCCCTGGGCTTAATGCCTCACTTTGAGAGCTTTCAGTGAAAGGGGCTCTCCCTGTTGGTTTCCTACAATGATGCCCTGCAGAGATGAGTTTCATTCTTTTCATCCAAAGAGGAAGGCAGTCTTTCATCCCTGTGTACATTTGCTGACTCTGGTGTACACAATACCTTCCCCAGTAGTTTTCACATCAACCTCCCAAGTGCTAAGAAATACCTTTTGGTGTGTGCTTTGAAGGTAATTGTATTCAAACCTCACTGCCGATTAACCAGCAATACATCACAAACCACTCCAACACATGCTTGCCCCTGTTTTGATGGATGTTGTAAAAGTGCTGCTGTGGCTCCTCTTGCAACAGGTTTACGTAATAAAAGGCCTTGGGGGACCTATGTGCTATCATGCATTATGCAGAGTGATGTGAATAAAACTGAGTTATAGAGTGAGGGAGAGAAAGAGAGACAGACAGGCACACAGAGAGAGAAACTTAAGAGAGACTCTGTGACCGTATTGATGAATCACCAACAGAAGCCTGGCATCACGAGAAGAGCACTTTATTTTACTGTACCTCTTACAGTGAAACAGTTTTGTCAGTTTGTTTACCCTTTTCATGTCTGGTTGCTTACATTAGTACATAACTGTAAGGCTTCAGCTGCACAGTCAGAATTAAATTCACATAAATGTGCATTTACTCACTGTGTATCTTGACACATTGTGCAAAAATGCCAAGACAGTCCACAGAAACTGCAATATGCCATCAGAGTTTACAGTATGAGCAGCACATACAGTATTAAATGTCAATATTCAGTCACTCAGCACTCTCAGGCCACTTGGCATGCAGTGAGGCTACAGCTGTAGAAGAGGTGTGGTGAGTGTTCAGTGGTGCATTGGACCAGTGAATACGATGAGATGCAAAAAAAAAACAAAAAACATCAAGGCTAGATTAATGACCAAGGCTATAAAAGTGGCATTGTGCATGAAGTCCATGGTGTGTGTAGTTCACTAATTGAATAAAAATGTCTCGGAAAGCTGCTAAAATCTACAATTTTATAATAACAATGCATCAGATGATCATGTGTAATGTGGAGAGAGCTTTAGGATGTCATTTTTATAATAACAATGCATCAGATGATCATGTGTAATGTGGAGAGAGCTTTAGGATGTCATTTTTATCAGTTTGGTTTTTCCAGCACGCGTTATTGCTTTGGTTCATGCTCACCGCTCTCTGACTGTATAGTACGAAACAGTTCAAGGCTGTATTCACCTGCTCCTTAGTGACTAGCTGGTGAACATACCAGAGCATTTAGCACCTAAAGAGACCTTAAGCTGCTGATGGAAACCAAAACAGAGCTAAAATGCGGGGGTGAATATTGTACTTACATTTACCAGAAACACAAATTAATACTGCTGGACGTGTTAATAGGCAACTTAGTGCTAGCACATTAGCCACATCAATGTAAAGGGTAATAATATGAAAGTGTTGTAAGTAAGTAAGTAAAGCTTTATTTAGCTGTTGTGTTCACAGCTTGTTTTTTTTCTGTCCCCAGTGTAGCTTTTAGTCTCAAGACATTTAGCAGATTTTGGCAGATTTTAAGATGCATGCTAAATAAGCACAGTTATAAATCCATGTATTTGCCTTTTTGTGCTGTTTTTCGTAATTAACACAGCCACCACCTGAGTTTGCCATCCAAATGAAACTTAAAGTGATAATATGTCAGTGTGTTCACAGCTTGACCCTGCTGCCCCCAAGGGGCTAAAATGTCAGTCATTGCAGCTTTAAGACATCAGAGGATGACTGGTTAATATAGGAAATTCCAGTATTGTGGAAGATTTTGTCCTCCACCACATTTCTTACTGTGACACTGCAGGACCTCTAAACCTCAAGATATCCTCTATCTGCAGTGACAGATAAGGCCGAGACACAGCCACATCATTTGTTGTCTTCGCAGTAAAATCAAACAGCCAGTCAATCCGAGGGTGGGTTGACCTTAACCGAGCCACTGCCTGCCAAATTGAACCTCTGTATCGCTCCATCCATTCTCTCCGTCTCTCTGTGCCAAGTAGGAGTAATTGAGGTGATTTTTCCACATTAAGCTAACGCTAGTAACCCAGCTTTGTCAGGAGGCCTTTATGAATATCTTTATTGCATCTCTTCCACCAAAGATAATTTCCTTTTTTTGTGCTGTCACAAATTCAATTAAATAAGGTATTGACTTTGTTGGGTGTTTTCCTTTTTGAACTTTTTTGCCTCTACCAGGTACGTTAGTAATGAGCTATACAAATTTGGGAGCTTGTACTCATAAAGCAATAGTTTGGCATTTTGGAAAAGGCTTTCCTGCCACAAGTTAGATGAGAAGATTCATTTCTGTATAGTAATTACAAAGGTACCGCCAGCAGGCAGGTAGCTTAGCTTAGCATAAAGTCTGAAAGCACATTATCTAAAGTGATTTTTTAAAAACCGGAGTATAAAAACAATACTTTGTGGTGTTATGTGGCTATGTGGCAGATCATTTCTTGGCCAGAAGAACTAACGTCCTCATGTTTCAACACTGGTTGCCTGGTAACCGCATGGTGATGATGAGGCTTGTGCAAGACATGTTCTAAGTCTGAGCTAAGCTAACAGGCTGCTGGCTGTAGCCATTAGTGTACTATGATGTGAGATATGCGAGTGGTATCAGTCTTCTCATATAACTCTTGATAAGAATGCGAATACCTGTATTTCCCCAAAATGTTGAACTATTTCTTTAAAACCCCAGGAGTGATCGATAATAGAAAAACAAGTGTAAGAGGCTCTGTAGTTATACCGTAGACTATATACTGTATCTTATATATTGGTGTGCATGGATTTACATAGGTCTTTGAAGCTCATCAGTCATTAATTGATATGTCAGGCCTCAACACAAGATCCATAATTACCCTATGTTATAATGTCTGTTCTCACCTACCTCACCTTACAGTTCTGCACTGGCACATCTAGCATATGGCATGCCTCCCACACACTAGCCCAAAACACACACTCTCACACACATACACATACATCAAGATGTCAGGGGCTCCTCTCACCATGTCTGACTCAGTGTTATTTGCAGGTGGGTGTTGGATTTCCCTTCTCCGGCTGTGGTATCCTGTCTGAACAGGAAACTACTCTATATGGTGGGATATTTCTTATGGCTCCCACTAGACCCAGGAACACAGTGATTCTTTGATTTCCTTAACGATGTGTTCATGTCACAGAAAATGTCTAGTGGAACATGATATCCATCGCTCAGGGATATGTACCACCCTGAGGACGAGTTTCTAATCACACTCTAGGTTTGAGATGACTTTCAAGTCTGGGCAGAGCTGGTTTGGTTGAAAGATTTTAAGGAAATTTTTACCCTAAAGTCATCTAAAACAAGTGTAGGTAATTTACCTTGCAATTCATGGCCCATTTTGTTTTATGGTGGCGCTTTTTTTATTCACATAGACAGGTGGCCAAACACGCACAACGTGATGTTGAAATACTTTCCAGTGCAGCTACAGTTGACAGGATTTTTTTTAGCAAACTAAATCATTAAGAGTATACTTTTTTTATGTACCAAGTGGACCATTTCAGGAACCCTCTGCTAGGTAACCTTAAACTGGTGGGTAAATATGACATATTTAATGCTGCTATATTTATATTGAGGAATCTGTGAAGTGAAAGGGGGTTCCCTCATAGTGACCAACCCACAGAGGATTATCATCCGACTTTGCAGTTCCCCCTCAGCTTTATGGAGCATTTAAACATTATAGCTCATTGTTTTGGTTTTCTGACCCACAAAATTTACTGTTTTGGTTCACTCTCGCTTATTATTTTTGCAGTGACATCGAACAATCATTGTAGGGCAGTCAAAGATACTTCTCTACCAATGGCAGCCTCAGTAGAAATTCAATGCAGCCACAACTTGGAGCTGTTGTCAGTTGCATATGTAATATAAACCCTGTTGAGGGGTAATTTGAGGTAATTTGAACAACCGGGCATGCTGCTCTGTGGCATTGTTCTGTCTTCACTCTTACTGTTTCTTGCCTAGAAAGCATTCTTCACTATGACTATTGCTAACAGACAGTCATCTCTGAGTCTTGTCAGAAGGCACTCTGTGAAATGTGGAAAATCAATTGAAAAGGCAAATTTGGGGAAAGTGGGTACACAAAAATAGTAAATTATAGCACTGTAGAACATCTCCTGGAAATCATTAGACCATTACAGTGTGAAATGTGTACCCGAGGTGCAATTTTCCTTTTAAAGTGTTATGTTCTAACAGCACAATATGATCTGGTTGACCCTACACTTAACATTTAACATTCAAAAGTGAGACCTCACTTTTTAAAATTTCCCACACGCAGACATCATGTGTGAGAACCAGAAGAAATGGGGTGTTTGTTGAGAGTATGATGTGTATGCTATTAGAATAGTGACACTTTACTGCTCTTCTTCAAGGTAGTTTTGTGCTGATTTAGTATCACTTAACAGGGGTGAGGGAGTGCAGGTCCCATTCCATTCACAGGTCTTTTGTTCCTCATCCAATAGTCGTCGTTGCAGTGTGAGGTCGGTGCCTGGTGCACACATGCTGTGGGGAAGGCAGGCAGACAGGAATGACTGCTTGCGGCAGGGGTACCACTCTGTACCAGTGGAGACCAGTCCCCATTATGTCTGGGAGTGAGATATAACATATCTGTGCTAGGGAAACCCTTACACAGCAGCTCACCCTTGGGCATATAAGGCAGCAGCATACACACAGGCTGATTCATACACACAGAGAGGGACACACACACATCCACACACACAGTCACACATGGCCCAGGAGGAGATCTGGTATTAATTGCAAGTTTGGGAGGAGAATGAGGAATGCTGATGTGACATGGAGTCTGGTACAGCGAGGGAGAGCTCTAGCCAAGTTTACTTCAGTTGATTAAAAGGAGACAGGTGATTGAATACAGTTAATTCTGCGCTAAGCTCGCAGCACCAATGAGGGTGTCTTTTTCTCTTTTGTTACCATCTTTTCTTTCCTCATGCACCTCAAAGAGTTGTATAAAAAGTTTCAGTTGCACAATGTCACTCATTGCTGTGTGTGTTGATACATGCAGCTGGTGGACTGGCATCATTAAGCTCAGTGTCAGCCAGCCACTATATGAATGTGACTGCAGCCATTTTGCACAATTAACAGACACATAGAAAAAACTGTATTCTATTGAGGACACTTTCAATGGTCATTCAATGCAGACATCGTATTTTTTAACTTCTAAAGAAAAGGAACAAAACATTGCAGTCTGGGCCAATTTAACCAGTATTTATGAATATGAAGGCAAAAAAAACCCACAGTGGTATACTGTAAAGGTGAAGCTGCTGCAGCAGGACTAATTTTGAGTTTTTTCCCCCTACTTTTCATGCTTGGCCTTTTGCACTGAAATGCGATTTACTCAGTTATAGCCCTGACAAAGTCAACCCAGAAAGTGTGCTTTAAGGTTTAGCCACTTTACTTCACTTTATTTCTTTGGGAGGGATTTGTTTCCCTCTGGACTAAATCTTCTGGGATGACTGATTTTTTTAATTTTCCAAGTGCACAGGTAGGAAATTCACCTTTCTCAGTATTCTGCATTAGCTCCAGACAATGCAAATATACCAATGCTAGACCAAAATAGTTGAACAATTACTCTGCACTCAGGCGCCAAATCCAGTGAAGCTGTGGCTAAGAAGGAATTGTTCATGATGTCAACTTTGGAAGAAAAGCAGAGGGAGAGAAAGAGGCACAGATGGCAAGGATCAAAACAGGAAAATCCATAAGAGAAGCTGTGGGTGACAGATGAGACCCAGACAAGCAATGCCTACTTCTTATTATAGCAAGAAGAATACTCTGGGCAAACAAGTACCAGCAAGTGGATTAGTTTGGTGAAGCATCAGTATCTACTGCACAGTTTTTTTGCAGCTCTGAATTCCTATTGTTGTATAGAGGGAAACGATCCAGTTTAAATAACAGCCAGTCTGGCTGGAAATTATGAAGAAGATACTGGTAAACAAGCTTTTTCTTCCCTCTTTAATGTGAGCTGAGCAGAATTCAGAGGAATTGTCTTCTTTAGAAAAGTGATATGGCTGATATACAAAGTGGCATGTCGGGACACGTCAAGACACCTCTAGATTCACAGGTGATGAACTATGAGCCAAATTTGTCTTCTGTCTGTTGTGAACAAAGCAGGTTTTTCAGCAAATATACAATCCCATCTCATGCTGTAGCACCAGTCACGAGCAGCGCTATGCTAATCCAGTTTTGCCTGCATCATCTCACCTGCTGTTGTTTAATCACAGTAACACAAATATGACAGTCAGAGGACCTGCCGGCAGCAATGTTGCTGATAAATTCATTACTTGTGAGAAAACCATCTACAGTGACAGTTAGCCTCCTCTGGGTGTGGGTGCTAATCCTCAGCTGATAATACTGTCATATCAGGACATCATTTCTCCAAATCAACCAGCAGTCCAGCCCCACACAGAGCCAGTCAGTCCAGAAATCCATGTGATGAGGGGCTCTTATCTGCCCAGAGCACCAATTGAGATCTATTTGAGAACAGCTTAGACCAGTTCTTTGGGATGAATGGAGACACTCATCAGAAAGCTTCCACTTTTTAAAGAATACAGAGTGGGCTGAGTCAAAGGAATAATGGAATAATTTGACATTTTCGCTTTTCTACAAAGAGATAAACAAGAAAATTTTCATGTCTGTACATTAAATATCAAGCTACAGCCAAGAGACGGTTACCTTGGCTTACTATAAAGACTGGAAAACGGGAAAACAGCAAGCCTGGCTCTGTCTAAATGTAACACACTCCGCCTAGCAGCACCTTTCAAACTCACACTAATAACTAACTAACATGTTATATCTTGTTTGTTTAAAGGACGAGTGTGTAGGATTTAGTGGCATCTAGTGGTGAAGTTGCAGACTGCAAACATTTGAATACAGCTCAATACAAGCATGTAGAAATTAGGGTGGCCACAAAAAAAACAAAAGGCCGTAGAGATTAAAGAAAATTTGCTCCTATATCCCCTCTGAGCTGCCAATGTTCACCTCTCTTGCAGTTTTCACAAATCCACATGGCATACAGTAAGCCGTAGCGGTGCAAACGTGTGACATTTCTGTAGTGCTCGTGGGTAGCTGAACTTTTATTATTCCAGTCTTCTATAAACCACTTTATGCGTGTTTCCTCTGCACATGACGAATACAGAGCCATCAGCTGTATAAACACAGAGCAGATCTAGTTCATGTGACAGAAGTAAACACACTCTGCTTCTGACATGCCAGCATTCCCATGGAATAAACATACTTTCACTGGAGAACATAATTATGCTTGAATGTATGGATATAATCACTGGTTTGTTTCATTACTAAATCTTTTACAAGCTGCTCGGTGGTTTGGAGTCAAAGTGAAGCCTTAAACCTTAAAATTGACCTTTACACATTATTACACCAACCTGAATATACCAACAGCCTCTCAATCTGCCTCATCTAACTGTTTTCTCACATTTCCCAGAATGTCTTTCAGTTATCTCCTGGATGTGCCTGGACTTGATTTATTAAATTGCAGGTGGAGTGATTAGTAGTGAAGGTGATAGTGACAGAAACACCAAGAAAGCAAGTTTTTCTAGTTTAGAAAACACCTCTTGCGGCTTCAATGCATTCTGGCCTGTTGAGGTGTGTTGAGGTAAATTATTATACTGTACACAATGGACTGAGCTTTAGAAACACCTAATTAAAAAGTAATTAAAAATGAAGATTATTTTTGAGACACCACATTCACAGTATATCTAGTGTATTCAGTCAGAGAAAGATTTGCTGTCTTTATGGTTGTATTTGTCATTTTAATTGTTGCCTTTAAAGCATGTAGGCTTGCTTGTGAACAATGAAACGACATGAAGAAAAGCACATACTGGGGCTTAGTACCATTCTAGGAGGCATTGAATCTGCTGATGCACTAACTGATTCCGTTGCAATGGACTGGTATCCAATTACCTCCCATGAGAGCTCAGAGCACTGACCTTCGGACTTTGTGTGTGTCATTGCATATATACTGTATGCATGTGTGAGTAAAGTGACTACGCCATTCCCCTTTCCATTTTCCACTCTCAAATTGCCTCAATCAGAGCTTGTGACCTGAAAAATGTAGCCAGATGATCTTAATAAGACTAATCAAGATGTGAATAAATCTTCTATTTGTCTTCCCTCACTCCCTCTCTGACTTTGCCCTTCTGTTTTATTTCTGCTGCTCTTTTCTCATTCTCTTTGTCTTGCATCTTCATTTCCCTCCATCTGTTCGAGTCCACATTCTGCCATTGCCTTGATGGAGAGTAAGTGTTGAGTTGAGGTAACCTTGTCCCGTCCTACATATCTGGCAGCGCTCTAATAGTTCTGTCAATCCAGACTTGGAAGGCCCTGCTGGGTAGCCTCCGGCAAGCTCACACTATAGACAGACACATGTGTCTGAACCATGACAGATCTCCTCCAGATCGAACTACAATCTGTAACTGTAGTTTGTACTACAGAGCGTGTGAGTGATGTGAGAGAAAGTCAATGAGAAATGTGTTAGACGACAAGACTTTGCTTGAGTATCAATCAACATTTTTACATTAGGTCCACATATCCAGTGCCAAACAAACGGCTTTTCCCAAACTCTGCACTTAAACAGTTGAACGTTGGACTCCTTCTCAATCCTTCACTCCAACTGAGTGAATTTACTCAACCCCCAGCTGAACTAGCAGCATATGTTACAGATTACCACAGGAGAAGGTATATATGTCTATTTTGTTCATGACATGTTTTATTACTAACATATGCTGGTTCCTGCTTTAGTCCCATTTCTTTTTTTAAAGTGGATGACTGGCAGAATAACAACCATACTGTGAAAAGATGACAGCTATAGCAGTGTATTATCTTAAACACAAACTATAAATGTTACGTTGGAGTAATTTAATAGTAGTGGGTACTGCATATAGTATAAATTTCTCTAACTTTCCTTTGGGGAAATTATCTTTATTTGGTACGTATATTTGATAGGATTTAAGTTTTTGAAGGAGATCATGACACACATGACAAAGTTGATATTTCCAAAATGATTTCTGACAGTAGGATTTAGAGAAAAGGCTAAGTGGAAAAGTAGTTAAGTAAGTAAAAGTTAAATACACTAAAACTTTACCTTGTTGGTGTTACCCTAGTGGCACCACAGTTGCTGTTTAAGTCTGCCTGTAAACCAAATTCTTAACTATATAAAATAATTCAATATTGGGCAATTTGTGATGAGTGGGTTTTTGCACAAGGATGCACAATCACAGAGACGAAACATAATTCAGCGGTCAGAGGCAGTGTTCCTAACACATTATAGTAACATGTTACAGTGATCAAAACAGAGAAGATTTCTGTGAAGAGACTGAGAGTCTAGTACGGGCCAGCTTGGTTCATAGGCTGGAGGTTTGGCCTGGGATGTGATTTTTCCGGATTAATCTGGATTAATGTGACCTATGTGTCAAAATGAGCACGCACGTTTGTTTCTGTATGTCTTTTACTTTCTTTTGTCATTGGTGAAATGTCACTGTGTGTGTGTGTGTTGCCCAGCACTGGTCAGATGGTGGTGGAAGCAGTTAGCAGACAATCAGTCAGATTATACAGCCATGCTATCATGTTTGCAAGGCTGTATTTAGGCATAGTGTGGTGCTTTGACCTTAATACCTACATCAGCATGCTAATATGACCATGAGAAAACGCTAATGTGCTGATGCAAGTATAATGTTACACCATTTTCACCATCTTAATTTAGCATGTTAGCACGCTAACAATTGCTAATTAGCCATAAGCATTTAAAATTCTGACCAGATGGTGGCGCTAGTTGAAAGATCAGGGGGACACTGAAGTTACAATTCATCCTGACAGCAACATGAGTGTCTGTGCCAAATTTCATGGCAGTCCATCCCAATAGTTGTTATTTAAATGAAAACTTCCAACCTTATGGTGCTACTGGTAAAGCCAGGGGATCATCAAAGTCTTTAGCATACATCCTCTGGGCACCTTGGATATCTGCATCCATATATACACTGTAACCCAAGGTGTTACAGTGTATATCCTCTGGGGGCTTTGCATGTCAAATTTCATGTCAACCCATCCAATGGCTAAACTGTTTCAAAACATTAGAATTAGCTTAAGAAACACATTCAGCATATTCAGCAGGCCTAATGGACACACACAGTGCCTTTTAGTGAAAAGCATTGAAAGTTAAAAGCTATGTTTGTTTTATTTTTAATAACCAATGCTAATTTCTAGGAAAACTCCCACACCGCTGCCATAGCACAATAGTGATTAAAGGCCACTATAAATGAGTCAGCCTTGTCTGTATGCTCTGACTATTCTTTTAGTTCAGTCACTGTCTCTCTTTGGACAGACAGAAGTTCAAAGCTCTCTCTGACTCACAAGATAGAGAGGTGTTGAGAGGATGACACACTTCTGGTGAAAAAGGTATGTCTTTCAGTTTTATTCCTGGCATGATGTTGCATCAGCTCGGCCACTTGGCTCTGATCCACACGGTCTCGCTCACAGCTGGAAGTCTGTTTTATAAAGGACAGGAAGAGCACCGGGAGGATGAGTTACTGCATGCTGGGAGGAAGGGCTGTTCACTTTCAGATAATCTCCAAATCCACTGAAAAATGCATGAAGCAAGAAACTTTCATGAATTCGATGCATTGCATATATAGTTTATTCAAGCATATGGGATTGAATCATTTTTGTTTAGTTTTTCCCAGAGAGAAGGACTAGTATCTTTCATGTTGTCTCATTTGGTGCCTGTTGGCTCCTGTTTTCTCCTGGGAAAGATCATGAATCTATATTAAACCACTTTAACTAAGTCCCAACCCCTGCTGGAGAAGGACCAAATACAGTACAGTGCACCACTATAGATCCTCTTGTCCCAGTGTCCCATTACAATTATTAACCTTCCCTACAAAATTCTTTCTGAGAGAAGAACAAGACCACCAGAGAGTGGTGAAATGAAGCCCAGCAACACACCTTTTCCTCTTAGTCCCATCTCTGAAAATGTCAAATTCAGGCTCATTCCTCATTCAGGATATAAATTATTGATTGTCTCCAGGCGATGATGACTGATTGCAAAACCGATTTCTGCTATTGTAACCTTTTGCACACCTGCAGAACCTACATAGCGAATTAAATGATAAATTCAACCTCTGCTGCACTCCCACAGAGACCCACAGTGCATTTTGTGTTGGAACACATGCAGTGTGCTGTACGCAATCACACAGACTGAGTTATTGAGACAGAAAAAGAGGGAGAGAAAAGAGAAGCAGATGGAGGGCAGAATATGAAAACAAGGTGAAAAACATTGGGACTGATAGCTTGAAAACAAGAGACTGCACATTTTGTTTCTGTGTGAATGTGTGTGTGCGTGTGACAGATGAGAAAGGGCTGAGCCGAGATCTGAAGTGAACTATTAGGGTTGCCTCTGCTGGCAGGCGAAGCTGCATCTATCCAATTTGGTCTGTTTGCTTGCCTGTCAGTAGCTTGAACCAAGTAGGCTAAGCAGCACCTAAAAGCAGCGCTGCCACAGTGACTGTACAGTCCAACACTTGAGAAGATGGATGACAACGATAGGGAGGCAGGAGAGGCAGCAGTGCACAGAACTTCTAATGGGTGAGGTATGTGGTGGGGGGGTTGGTAAACAGGAGGTTGAGTCAAAATAAGACAGCTACAAATACCAGTCTGCCGAAAGGGGAATTTAAAAAAAAAAACTTAAACTTGATACAAAGATTAGATTTTTAGCTTTGTAATCACGTTTATGATGCAAGATCATTAGAACATTTACTCAAGTACTGTACATAAAGGGTTATATAGCTATACAAACTTGCCACTGGATGTTGCACTAGAGCACCAGCATCTCAGACCAAAACAATGGGGCAAAAGCAAAATAAAATTCACCAAAATTAAGACTGTCAAACAATCACCAACACTGGTTTGTTCAAAATAAATTCACCAAGTTATATGAGAAAATCAATAGGAAACGGACATGTAATGTTAGCTAATCCTTTGGGACAATCAGAGTACATACACCAAAAGTGCTTGTTTTTGCTGCTGACAGGCTCAGATTGTTATTCTGAGTGTCTGAAAAAAATATTGAAAGGATCTCTATAGAGATAGACCTTTTGTTTAACCAGAAATATTGTTATCACTCACCACCAGACAAATGGTCATTTTATCTTGCATATATTTGGAACATCATAACTTAATTGAAAGTGGACAGAAACAAAATAAAACCTCACCAAAATAGTTTTTGTTAGTCTTTCCACTGTTCCAACAATCACCAACCGGCTGACGTAGTATGGACATCAAGTGCGACGTCACCCATTGGTTGTGGAGTACAGTTTTGAATCCTCAAGTTTGGCATTAACCCTGTCGTCATGTTGTTTTTTTGGAGCCAGCAGCGGTGACATACTGCGAGCTGAGCTGCAATCATTGGCTGTGCTTGGTTTCAACTCCTCCGTAGCAGGAAACAATGGCAGGTTGCCTGGTCACACAAGTTCTACAGACAAACAGTACAATAAAATATGTTTCTGAAAACATTTGAAGCGAGAAATAAACAATGCAGTGATCTTGATTCATATTTGACCATATTTGTCTGCCTAGTTTGACAGTTTTCCACAGGAAACGGCTGCTGCCTCATCTCTGCCATGCACTCGTGGGGTGGAAGGTGTGGAAGATGCCCTCCTCTATCTACTAAACAGGGCTTACTCTTACCTGGACAAGGGGAGGGGTGCTGTGAGGATCACGTTTTTTTATTATTCCGGCGCCTTTAAGCCTCTCCTATTGAGAGACAAGCTGACAGAGATGATGGTGGACTATATGGTGACCTGGATCACAGAGTCTCTCACAGGGAGACCACAGTATTTCAGACTGAGGGACTGACTGTGGTCAGTGGCACTGGTGCACCACAGGGGACTGTGTTCTACACTGTCTTGTTCCCCCTTTAAACCTCTAATGTGAAGAAGAACTCTGATTCATGCCACATGCAGAAGTTGTGGGGCGTATTCGGGGTAGACGGGGGGTGAAGTACAGGAGCAGTTTGGACCTGTAGTGGGGGGCTGGCTCTGTGGTAGGCAAGGAGCTGAATTCCCTCATGTCAATGGTAGAGAGATAGACCTTAAATAAACTATCCATCATAGATGATGCCCGCCACCTTCTGCACAGCACATTCACCAGGCTGAGGAGCATGTTAAGTCTCAGTCCTGCTCAACAAACTGAGGAAGTCTTTTGTCCCCCAGGCCGTACAACTTTTCAAGTCCTCCAAGCGATGGCAGGCTGAAATTGATTGAATCCTCATCTGTATTCTGTCAATAGGCTTCTGGACCGACAGGCAGTTACTGGCTATGTTAGCCATTTGCACAATTTGGATGTATATTATGTTTATGTATTTATCTTCATTTTGTAGCTTACTTTATATTTTTACTTAATATTATCACCCTGTGTGCATTTGCTGGTCTGCAAGGCTATGTTTGCCTTATGCACAATCTGCATTTGTATTTGTTCACATATTTATCTTCAATCTATCTATATGGGATGATTCAGTCTTGACAGAATGTCTCTGGCACTTACACTCAACAATCTGTTTTCTGTATCTTTCGTGTATAAGCTGGATGCCTAAATTTACTTTGGGATCAATAAAGTATGTATCTGTCTATCTACTACCTGTAGCATAGGTTGCTCATCAACCTACACTACACTCTGTTCTCTGGAAGCTGCACCTTGTGAGAAGCACATCTCCTGCTGGTCACATATCTAGGGCCTTAGATCATCTGAAATGAGTTCAACTTAATGGCCTTCCCAAAACTTTTCCTACTTTTCTCTGAGCGCCAGTGCTGTCATGCTTTTTTTCATCCTGACTGATGATGGCTTCTGACTGCAGCTCTCTGCTGGGTGATGTTTTCGGGCAGATTCCACTGTAAAAAACGGGTTGGGGGGGTGTTAAGATAGAGACCCTGCCCTTTGCCCCCTCCCATCACTTCTGGCTGTTTTATAACAAAAAAATGTACACAGGCAGAGAGAGGGCTCCTCAGGGCAGATCAGTGATGTTGACCCAAGTGTTACCCCCTTGTGAGGGCAAAAAGATTATCACGTAGACATCACAGTGTCCGTTTCAGCGGCTGCAGCTGAGAGGAGCTGAGGGGGGTGTTGAGTAACAGAGGGAGCCTCAGGAAATGACTAAATCCATACAGACAAATATTCGACATTTCATCCACAGCATCAGAGGCAGTGCACTCTGCTCTTCCTCTTCGTCGCTTTTTCCTGCGCCTTCATCCAAAGTGCAGAGCAGACAATATGAAGCTATTGCATTGATTTTCAGGCTGATTTCAGCTTTAATGGATGAAATGATGGGGTCAGATTCAGCCTGATAAGAAGCTGACTGCATTCTTCTTGTCACCTCTAGAAAGTTAAACAGAAGACAGAGGAAGAGAGTGGCAGGGTATATGTACTTATGAAGACACTTTAAACACATGTCATCTGTCCTCTATTGGGAAGTGAAATGTCTTCCTGTCTGTCATGTTGTTTGCCGCCCTGAGGCTGGCCAACCCCTGCCTCACAATGACTGATATTGGTAATAGCACAGCATGTTGTCCTCAAGAAACACATTCACTGCTGCTCTAATGTCAAGGTTCTTGAAACCAGCCAAGGAGATAGTGTGTTTGAAGGTGCAGCATGATTTGATTTTCTCCATGGACAAGGATTACTACTCAAGATTAAAAAATAAAAGTCATTTGCATATTCATTCTGGCAGGATAAGAGCTAACCTGCCCCATCCAATCTATTTCCATCAAAAGGCATATTGGATTTCTGATTTGAGGGATAACAGAATTGCTTGCACTCCGATTCTTATTTAGGGCAGACGTTGTGAAGGTTAAGAGTGAATATGTAGAGATTGATGCTTGACAGAGAGGATCATTTTATGTATAATCGAAGTTGGGGAACCATGAGCTGTGAAATTTGTGTGGGGAAATATGAAATGTCTCCTCTTTGTGATGCAAATAAATCATGTCTGACTTATCACATGAGCCATGCCTCTCAAGGCCTGATTGTCAGCAGGAGAAAAATGAGAACATAGCAAGGATGATTTTGATCTGCTCAGGGATCTGGGACAGATAAATCATTCAGTCACCTCAAGCTGACAAAGTCACATATTCAAGATTTATTTTTTCTTACCAGAAATGTTGACATTTGAAAGCAGCTCAAATAGTGGGATGTTATTACCGCTCATATTGAGTAACTGACAGTTTGAAATGATTTTTAAAGAAACTTAAGTGCAGCGTCATTAAAACTTTTTGTTTGGAGTTTGAAGTCCACTAGTTTTTGATGAGGAAAACCTCACTGGCATATCTCAGCCTTGGCATTTATCAGAAGTTTCCTGTAAGTTTTACCATACATTTACATTAATGTTGTATCTCACAGCTCTTTTGACCTCTTCTTGTCTCCGGAAAATAATCATAGCTGTTTTTATATATGTGAAGGCTGTCATATTGTGTTTATTTGGCATTAATGCTTCAGTTTCTGAGAGAAAGTTGTGAACTCAGCACAGAACACAGAGTTTAATATTAAAAAACATAGGCTCTACTATCTTCTTTTTATGTAACGTCATTGTCTATACTGTTAAAATTCATAATTTTTAAAGCAAAACCCACAAAGGCTGTACCGTTGCTTGTACAAATAAGAGGGATCTCAGTGTAGGTTGTCTCTTAAGTCATATGATTTTCATACATCATAAGCACAAATCTCATATGAGGGAGAAATGACTCAAAATACATGCATTGGATCTAAGAAGCTCTTTATTTTCTCTTGGATTCACTCTGTGCCACTGGCAGGGCCTCAGTGGAATTTAAGCATCATTAAGGACCCATTAAGATATGCTTTACTTTGAAATCCTTTTTTCTGTTCGCATGGAAACTACATAATGTAGCTGGATCTCATGCTCAGCTTTGTTGAGCTTTCCGCATTCAACACAGGAGCATATGTTGAGCTGGAGCTGCTCTGACAGAAATTATGAGGTGTCTTGTTCTAGTGTGGTTTAATACTTACCGTACACTGTATACCAAGACAGCTTGAGTTCAGCGGTGAAAATCATCCATAGTCATTGTGTAAGGCAAGGAATTCAGCATTTAATATCGCAGACACGGAGGCCACCTTTAAGCCCTTGCTGTGTGCTGTAGTCCTGTTTTTTATTCACTGGGAATGTTAGCTGTTGTAAAGAGTTGTATGTAGATTTACAAACTCATTGAATGTGCTTTTGATTTTGTAGTAGATGGCTCTGCAGACCATAATGATGGGTCTTTAACAGTGTATAACAGCTCATCTCTGGGGGCCCAAACCACCACTGTGATATCACTGTGGATGTAGATCAAGAGGAGAGGAGCTTTAAAGCCCCCTTACTTTTACACGAGTGTGTCACATAAGATTATCTGATCAGTGTTTATGAAATTAACTCCTCTTAATTAGTCATTTCTGTCCTTGCAAACGTAGCAGCACACACACTGAGCTGCTCCTTCACAGTATCAGTGCTGGCTGCAGGGGACAGTGTTCATTTATAATCGTTAATTGCTCATCTCTGTCTGAACTTGCATGAATTTCTAATGTTCACGGGAAGCTTTGGTAATGAAAATTGCCCCATGACATCACACTACACAGCGCCGTGCTGGAACCATTTGGATGAGACAGCGTACTGAGCAGAGGGGACCCACATGCTTGGGTTGTGGTTGCGTTGGTTTTGGGGTTTTTAGGCCCATGGTGTAATGAAGGAAAGATGGCAGAGAGCCACATGAAAAAAAGTCTATTACGAGAGCAGCATTCCCTAATCCATAAGTAAGAAGCCCCCGGGCATACTTTGTGATGACAACATTCAATTTGCTGATGGAAGGCAAATGAAGACAAG
>NW_023339762.1:22555231-22576309 GCF_004916995.1 Morone saxatilis
GGTCTTTTATTTCTCTAATTTTAGTGGTTATTGAGACATGTAAACAATTAGCAAATTAAACCAAAAATATTGGAAAGATCTTTTTCTTAAAGGAATAGTTCAGCATTTCAGGTAATACGCTTATGTTGTCTTTCTGAGAGCAAGTGTTGCACATTGATTCGTCTCATGCCTTAAAGGAATAGAGTTAGCTACAAGAAGCATAGCTTCGCATGAAGACTGGAAGCAGGGGGATTCAACAAATGAGAATTTATTTGGACAGGCAGTTGAAGGCTAGCTGTTTCCCTCTAATTCAAGTCTTTATGCTAAGCTAATTAGCTGCTGGCTGTAGTTTTATATATGGCATATTGACATAGGAGTGATATTGACTGTCTTTAACTCCTGGAAAGAAATCAAATAGCCTAAGCGTCATTCCAAAAATGCCAAATTGTTTCTTTAAAAATTGACCTATACAGTCAGGACGTTGTTAGCCTAGCTTAGCATAAAGAATATAAGCAGGGGGAACAGTTAAGTGGCACTTCTGAAGCTTTCTTGTTGAAACAGAGAAATTTACAGTTTGTGGTTTTAGGGGGCTGTAGGCTACCCTAAAACCATTGTGTCTCAGCACAGATGCAATTGTACCAATCCTGGCAATACTGTGACGAGACTCCCAGAAACTGCATGCAGCTGTTGCAAAGAAATAGCTCCAGCATGTTACTCCCCATAAAACCACCAATTATTGTTTTTACACATCTGTTTGTGTACAGGTTAAATTAGTTTCAGTCAGCTTTAGAGGTATCAATAGGCAGAGTTTTCAGCTTTGGACAGATCTAGGCTAGATGTCTCCAGCCTTCGTGCAAAGAAAAGCTAACCCAGCTTACCCTGTCCAGAAGTAACAACAAGGCTACAGACCAAATGCTAACAGATTCTGTTACAATAATTAAACTTTGTACATACATTTACGTCTGTGGTAATCATGTGCGTGATTTACATAGCTTGTCTATTGTCCATTGAAAATAATGGTAGAGAATGAGAAAGGTCTGTAATCAAAGATTGGGCACCAAAGCCTGTGCTGACAACTGCAAACTGAATTTTCTCTCTTACCTGTTGTGTTCTGGTAGTGTCAGGTTCCCTGGGGGGAAGGAGATTAATATGTCGTACTGTGTCTCTGATCCCTCACCCTGTGTGCACTCATTACACTCTCTGCTGTGTCGACTTTGCCCACATCCTCGGTCTGATCCAGCTTTTGACTGGGCTCAGCTAGAACGAAACAGCACTGAAATAAGAATACAATAAAGCTGCATCACTTTTTTGACATTTCAAATAAAATATTTGCTGTTAAACTCACACTGACAGTCTCCTCATTGTTTGTGTCCCACGAGGGAGTAATTTGGCTGAAGCATCAGGGAGCAGTTTAGGATGAAAGAATAATCAGTGAAAAAGCCCTGTTTGTTTGGTTGGGAGTCCATTGTTGCAGGAGGAGTATGAGGAAAAAAGAGAAAGAGAGGACTTATGGGAGACACATGCCTCTACAGAGCAGGGAGATCTATGATTTCTGTGGCTGCTGCACACCATCCAGATGGCTAATGGCTCTCTGTGCCTCTCCTGCAATTGTCAACTGTCATCTCCTTAAACCACTGACACAGCTGGATGCCAGCCAAAACACGTCGGAATCAAAAAGAAATCAATCCATGATCAATAGAGTTAAACGGAGTCAAGCAACCATTCAAATGGCTAAGCAGTGGTGCAAAATTATGAGCAGCCGCCCCTAAAATTGACCACAGTCATTAATACCACTGGGCTACTATTGATTTTCGGTTGCCTGTGTCCCAACTGCTGGAAAAGTGAAACAGGTTAGCTCTAGCTAGCAAAGTGTTGCTAATTTTGCCTAGCTGAAATTAGAATTTAACTAGCTATAATCTTACAATAAGAATTAAGAGGTCATCTAATGCGTTAAACTGTCCAAAAATGCAGTCATTTCATCAGCTTACCAGCGAGCATGATTGGGAAACACTGAAAATCAGCATTTAGTGCTGGAACTAGTCAGTGTTTGAAACTTGGTTGGTGGCGTAATGAGTCAGTGCCAGGCCCTAATGCAAGATGATCAAAGCGGGAATTCACATCACAATCAGATATAACGTGATAGTCGATCTAAAGAAGGGAAAGCATGCAGCTTTGAGATGACCAGTAACAGCGAAATGCAGCGCACAGTTGACAGCTGAATTAAATGAAAACAGAAAGCCATAACAGATTAAAACACACCTTCACACATATGAAACTGTGATCCAGTCAGTGATCACATTGATATTACTGTTTCATGTCTGCATTATAAACACAAAACACATCTGTGTAGATTCATTATTATACAACATAAACATACATACTGTAGAGGTGTGAGGCAATAAAATGTATGCAAAAGTGTTTTGTGTTATTGCATTGTTAATGAATGTGAAGTGTGAGACAGAGACACCACTCAGTAAGCTTAGCTCACTGACTACTATAAATACCTACCGCGACAACACGTAAATTGATTGGCTGCATATGATGTAGGTTCAGCTCACATTAATCAAGATTATAGCAGTGGTGCAGATACGAGTTGTCAGTTACAGGCCCTGGACTGCTGCAGGCCCCTATACAACTGCCTACCCTGCCTATGATATATATGTATATATATATGCAAGGTAATACTTCTTGAATTTCCCTCGGGATAAATAAAGCATCTATCTATCTATCAATTAGAAAGAACAAATCAGCGTTGTTCTTTTCTGATTACAACAGAAGTACTATTGAACAACTATCTTATTCAAATGATGCTGGGAAGAAGTATCCAGTGCAGAAAATACTTATTTTTGATTAGGCAAATTGTGGCATCCCTGATTATGTAATGGTGATGATGTATTTTAACAAAGACGGTAAAAGCTCTCACCTATTTCAAACACTTGCTGCATCATCCTTCCTTCTTCCACAGCCAAGGCCTGCAGGACATTTTCCCTTTTATGTTTGATTCATGGCAAGAGCTGCTTTTTACGGCCTTGGACACCTGCAGGTCAGAAACCGTACACACCTACAAAGAGAGTCAGTGCGTAACCCTTTGAACTAGTTCATTCCCCCCTGTGGTCATCCACTGCATTCCTCCCGCTCTGACAATGTTATTGCTTTTTGCCTGTATCTGTTTGCACACGGCGAACGCAGCCTGGCAGGTGTAATGGCCGGTATCAGATATCATTCTGCCTGCTGGGGAGTTTAGACAAACCACTCAATTAATTTCACAGGTTAAAAGTGGTTGGCCAGAGAAAGGTCATGCCTATTCATTAACCAGAGTAGCAGCTAAATCTGTATTAGCATAATTCTGTTGTCTTTGGTATAACAGGGACATTAACATTGCGCCCTCTGTAAAGGTTGGATCAATTTCAGAATAGTGCAAACTGAATGACTTTGTGTTCACTGTTACTTATATAAAATGACATCTTTGTCCTCTGTTTTTAATGAGAGATGAAGTTTTTCTCAAGGTCTTCGCAGAACGATTGGGAGAGGAAGAAAAATAGAAGGAGGGACAGTGAGAGGACTGCGCCCTGCAGTCCGCATGCTGTAGTCATTAGTTTGTGTGGTGGGGAGCTTTATTGCTTCCCACTTGTGTTAAGTCAATCCAACAATTTACTCTGCTGCCCTCGCTCCCTCTCCTCTGACAGTTTCATGTACAACTGTTATGTCTATGGACGTTTTTGGTCAATCAGTGCAATGTTCTGGATGGGTGAGCCAGCGGTCTGTCAACCCTCTGGTTGGGGCCGTACAGTTCATCGAGGCAACATGAGGATGGGTGGAGCTCTTCGTCTTGGAGCCCTTAACTGGATGGCTGCAGGCCAGTGGGTAGGACAGCCTCCAGCTATTGATGTCATCGTGGCTTTTCTGGTATCAACACCCTCAGGATGTGTGCTCAGCCGTGGTTGTTTGTTTCTGTAGGACAACAGCAAGTCGCAATACCATCCAAGCATTTTTAAAGGCTTCCTTTGTTCCTGTGTCCTTATTTTAGCCCGCGTCTAGCCGCTGTTCGCTAAACATAAGTGAAGCTAAATGGGAGACAAGAGCTAGATGAACTGTAACGTGGTGGAGCTTTTAAACAGTGATTACAGGGGTCGACAACAAAGGCCTATTTTTGTGCTGTAAAAGTTGCTGACCTGGAGCTGACGGTGAATGATTGTGTTTCACATGCTCCTGCAGGCTGTTCTGTCCTGCTCGCACAGCCCAGAGGCAGACACACTATCACATTTTCTACCAAAGGGCATCAGCTACTGCGCTCCAACCTTCAGATTATATTTTTGTCTCTTCTGCATCTGGGCTCGCATGTCACAAGGTCACCGCAAGAGACAGCAGAAGCCTTTTTACAGCTGACTGATAGTCACATCTTGGCAGGTTGTATCTCCATAATATTTGACGACCGGTGAAGGGACTGTCAGTTGCTGGCCGTGTCGTCTCCAAATCCTCTCAAGTCTATTGACTGTCCATCACTGTCTCCTAGTTTTCATTGATTTTCTCTTTTGATTTTCACTCCCCACTCTTCCTACACCCAACTCATCACTCCTCAGACTTTTTTTCCCACACATTACATCTGTCATCTAGGTCTCTCCTGGTTCCCCTGAAGGTAAATATGAGTCACTGTCTAGAGTGAGCAGAGAGTATGATGCCCTCATTTTAAACACTTCTTGCCAAAAAGGGAAAAAACTAACTTTTATTCTAAATCATTCTAATTGTTTTGACCTGAATTTGTAGGTGAAGTACATTAACATTCAGCACATTGTCTGTTCTGTAGTAGTCCATACACGTAGGATGGCCTTTGTATTTATGCTTTAATTCAAATTAATTTTAGGACTGTACGGAAATTACTGCTATGGGGAAGAAGAGGGAGAGCCTAGCATCCCCTCCCCTCCAATATCACTAAATAATTTATTTATATTTATGGCAAACGTAACAGAATGGTGTATAGCCGGTCTGGCTTCTGATGGACTTGAACAATGCAGTATTTTCCCCTTTCCCCTGGATACTGCTTAATAAAAAAATATATGCATTAGATCAAATAATGCTGATTGTGTTTTTTTCAGATGGGCGTTTTAAAGTGCGCGAGAGAGTGTTAAAAAGCAAAACCTGAACTATCTTTGAATGAATCTGGGATGAGCACCCTCTGTGCTCTCCCAAAAAAAGTTAATATACTTTCCCTGCAGTAAAATACATAATATACCTTCCCCCTCTAGTAATTTTCTTATAGTCCCTTACATTTTATGTATGTGAGGTAAACCCCTGACCCTGCCAAGACTTTATACCATGCTCGCCCGAACCGTGAAGGATATGACGGCATATAACTGTGAGTAAGCCTATACAGTGTATGTGAATGTTTAAATGTGAACGCAGGGAGTATATAGCACAATACAATATTAAGCAGCACTGGATATTTTAATGTCCTTTGGAACCATAGAGTCACTTTCATCCAGTTAGGGTGAATTATTCACAACTGTAGTTTCACCAGGGCTTCAGGAGAGAAAAAAACACACACAGATCTGTTTTTTGTTCATGTGCACCCACACACATGAAACCCCTCATGGAGCGTGGTTGCCGTCTGGTGCAGAGGCGACTTCTGCGGAGTCAGATTACCTGTCGTTGAGGAGGTTGCCATGTCTGATGAGAAGCTGAATCCTGTTACAGTGGGAAACACAAAACATTGAGTGTTATTTTCTGCTTGTGAGCCCAAGGTGTTTTCTTGCATGTGACAGATAAAGCAACGAAAATCCCCCCATCTCCCCAACCTAACAGTGTTATAGTGACTCTATCTGTGATTTTCTTCTGTTTTGACTTGGAGTAAATTAATGGATAGCCAACACCATCCCCTTAGGGAGGATATGAATGGCTTGCCAGTCATCCATTGGCAAATAAAAAGTCTCTGGCAAATATAAATTCCCTGTAGGGGCGAGTGGCACCGGTGTGGCACAAGCTGCTATTTTGACACACGTCCACTGCCTTCTTTTCCATTCACAAGCTAATGCCCACTGAAGCTCCTCTTCATTCTTTCATACATTCAGTAAACCAACCGACTGTAATTACCCCACTGACTTGTCCTTTTATTCACAATACTCACAATGTATAAATGAGTGCTTTAAAGATCAGACACTGGCACATTGTTCCCTCGTTAATTCAGGGCACCAAAGAAAAGCAGCAGCGCAGTCTCATTTCATCTAAATTAACTTTATTGATCATTTGAGCTGGACAGCACTCTTAGAGACATTAGTCAAGCATCCTTACATCACCACTGCCTTTGATGCTGTTTTGCCATTTCAGTCACACAGATGTGTGTGTAATTCTTGTGCAGTATTTTTGTCCTAATTTGTTTTCCATGCAAGGACTCATTGTGTTTTCCTTCTGTGTGTGTGTGTGTGTGTGTGTGTCAATAGTTTTCATCCTCATTTAACCAAGATCGAAACTTAATTAAAAACAAAGTGCTTAAGAGTTTAAGGAACTTAAGTTTCACTTGTTTTTTCTCTTTGACTAGTTAAATGGAAAGCATTAATAGACCAATTGTGGGACACAATGGAGCACGTATCCTAAATGGCTTCTTCTCCTCCTTTTTTTCTTCTGCTTCTGCTTCTTCTTCTTCTTCTTGTTTTATGATAGATTGCATTCATATACTCTGAAGGTTCCTAAATAGCTTCCTAAATAATATAAGTTGTAAGAAAGACTACATTATGATCACTGCAGGTTCTTTATATTTCCACTTGATAAACAACTGATAAAAGTAATAGTTGGTTAATAATGCTCCTCTTGTCAAGCAATCATCATTCATTATTACATACTGTACATAACCAGTGTTCAGGGTTTGTCTTATGACAGGTCAAGACACACACGTGTCTATGTGTGAGTGTACGTGGTGTGATAACTTAAGCTAAAAGTGTACTGAATATGTAGCATTTTAATGTGCACTGAATTGCATTTTCACATTTTAAGTTTTAGCTTTAATATAAAAAATTGATGAGCAAGTATGACATTTTTAAATATGACTCATATTATGTATAATTTAAAAAAAACTTGAGCATCATTTTTGTCCCTGCCCTAGCATTTCTTGCAGTAAAAGGGTTCATCTTCATCAAACTTGGTTGAGAAACACTGAACACGTCAAGATTTCCATGTTAGCATAGATTTAGCCTACATCAAATCTATTTCCTTTTTGGTAAAGAGTGCATCTTCTGCACAATATTAAATGTATACTGTATGAGGTGACAATTTCCTGCAAGCCAGCAAAGCATTTATCCAGTCACTCACCCTTAATTCTGCCCCTTTTTGTCTGAAATGTCACTTTATGCTGCAAATGGTTTCATTTGTTTTCTTTGTAATGGTGCCATCCTGTCCACATAATCAGTTTTTTATCGGGAGTGGGCAGAGGGAAGAGGATGCAAAAAAAGGATCAATGAATTACTTAATTTTCACAAACAATAGCTCTTTATTTCAGCATGCAGGAGCTTCTCATTTGGAATGAGCTGAGGTATTAATCACTGCCTAAAAAGAAATTCAGGCAGATACTGCACGATACTAATCGTTCAATGATTTACCAAAAGCAGTATATATAAACCTATAACTTGTGCCATACATCATTGTTATTGTTCATAAAATGCAGCATTCAGACGCTCTAGTCATAACTTAGAACATGCGACAGGAAGCATCATTTACCAGCCGCCAAATGTAAACATTTCAGTGTGTGAGTGCAGCAAAAACAGAGAGAGAACAGCATCTTTACAAATGCTTCATTGAACCAAAGAGAAAATAACAGAAAATTATTGTAAAATATGTATCATTATTCCTGCTTCCCACATTAGCAGATAATCTCTCGACTGGATTTTATACTGATAGTACAACAGTATGAAATATTAGAGTGGTAAACATACACCGAGATTTGATTAGGAGCTGGAAGCCACACCAATCAGCAAAATATGGGTAGTGGTTTAGTTGTCTTCAAATTTGTTTATAATCCAATTTGAGTAGATTTAGGTGAAGTTTGATATTTTTAGAATATATAATATCCAGTTTTCATACTTAAAGTACGAATAAAGCTTAAATAATGCTAAAGAAAAAAACCTACCTAACAGCAGTTTGCTTAGTTTTTAGCATATATATCAGGTTCAGGGCAGAATTCACGATTGATTTGCAATGTGATACTTCTCCGTTGGTGGATAAGGGATAGGTTCAGATTTTAAGTTTTAATACAATACTCAAATGATCATATATTATGTTCAATTAAAGATTTATTGGCCACTGAAATCATTCTTTTCTTTCAGCCATGAAATCCCTTCTTAGGAGGACAAAGCGTACAGTCTGGTGCGCCCCAGTAGCTCACCTGGTAGAGCTGTGGCCCCATGTGGCTGAGTCCTTGCTCCATTGGCCATGGGTTTAATCCGACCTTTGGCCCTTTGCTGTGTGTCATCCCATTTCAAATAATTCCACCAAGCAGCTTTTCATAGCCTGTATAGAGAGGAGTATTGACCAAAAAGTGTGCATGAACTGAATGTGCATGAGAGTACTGTATTACAGTTTACCCGTTTCCGGTCTTTAAGCTAAGCTAACCAGCTGCTGTCTCTATAGCTTTATATTTGCCGTACAAATATGAGAGTACCAATTTTCTCATCTGACTCTCAGCAAGAAAGTGAATAAGCATGTTCCCCCAAATTGTTGAACTGTTTTTTTTAAGGCTGATCTAATCACCTGCAATGTAATTGTGGTCTCCACCCATTGTGCTCCATGCAAGCAACAAACATTCGAATCCTAACTTGACTGGAAAACATACTGTACTACATATTTTACGTAAACAAGCTGGCTCCCGATAAGCAAGCAGTTCCTACTCTATTATGCCTTAAGGGACGTTTCTGTAGTGGCTTTCCCCCCGGCAACGACTGCTCAAAGGCATCATCATCTGCTTTGACCTCCGCTCGGGAGTTTCTAAGTCATCTACGATTACTTTTAAGGTTGACTTTGCAACAAACTGTTGCCATTAAGCTGCCACACAAGCTTTCAAGCCCTGCTGCTTCACCTTTGCTGCCAGCTCAGTATACCTAAGCATTTTCCTTTCATACCCCTCAACTGCTGCATCCCCCCATTACACCGTGAACCCCTCAGAATACACAACCTGCTGTGCTGTCTGACCACAACATGACTCTGACTTTAAGGTATAATTTTCTCCAGGACTGGCAGCTCTATCCACAAACAGATTCCCATTTCCCTAGCCAACTACCTGGCTCAAAAATGCGCTGCCTCTTTCCGCCTACATGAAAAAAGTAATATCTTTGTGAGATAACAAATTAATTTTGGTGATGTTGCCAGGTGTACTGGAGAGACTTTAGATGTCTAAATGTAACTACATCAGAACAATAGTCCTCACCTCATATCTTTTCACTGGGACTGAGACGGTAGAAAATCATAGTTGATAATCTTTTTTGCCTTGCCTCCAAATCCAAGGATTCTCCCTCTTTCTCCATCCATGTACATACCTGCTACTTAGATTAGGTAACTAACTATAACTATAACTATAACCACTAACTATACTCTAATGTACTATGATTTACTACAAGATAGTAGTAAATAGATTCACATTTTTTTTTACATTTTTTAAACATGTGAAATCAACAATTTCACATATAATATCACATATTTTTGCACCTGAATAGCTAGATAATGTGGATTATTATTATTATTTTGACAGACTCTGCCTACTAATACTTACTTAGAAACCTCAGGAGTCTGTAATGGTTACCTGCTAAGTAGCCTATAAAATTGCCTCCACAAGACCATACGTTTTGTGTTTGTTATCTTTGGACAGAGCTACAGTAAGTTAGTTGTATCCCCGTTTCCAGCCTTTTTGCAAAGCTAAGCTAACAACCGGCTGCTGTCTGTAGTTTCTATTTTAGAGTGGCATAGATCCTTCCATCTAATTCTCGGCAAGATAGCAAATCCCCTTTCCTGTCACTCTTCAGCTGTCATTATCAATTAAAGGCAATAAAAAGCCCCCCAAAAAATATACAAAACAAAAAAACAAAAAACATCAGTGTATTTCCTAAATGTTCATATTACTCCTATAAGGAACCTGTATCAATGACATAATTCCTTCACGTTTTGTGTCAAGAGAAAAGTTTACTTGCTACCAGGACATGAAAACCAACATGGCTGCCACACAGCAGCTCCCATAATGCCCTCAAAGCAAACTGCAGTGTGATATTTGATTGTTAAGATATCAGCGTGCAGCTCTCAATGTAATTTTTTTTGCTGGGTTTTCAAGGCAGCTTTATCACTGGATTTAGACACACTTCTGTTGAGGACACATTTTTCTCTCTGTCTTCTGTGTTCTGTTTCCACATCAATCAGTTTGGACCTGACGGGTCCCCGCTGAGGTTCGGGATGAACCTCGAATGATGAATAAAAGAAAGAAAGTCAAAGAAGCTGTTGAAGAAATGTAACAGAGCAGACTTTTTACACTAAGACTACTGAAAATCTGAATTTGTATGTGTGCGGTGAAGTCACATAAAGCTCCAGTGTTTAACATTTAGAAGGAGCTATTGGCAGAAATAGAATATAATATTCTAATAATAATAGTCCACCATGTTGAACAGCCATGTTTCTACAATGGCCCAGAATGGACAAAAAAACACACTGACTGTAAAGAGGACCTTTCACAGGTACCATAGTTTCTCCTACACACTTCTCATTCCCAGGTTGTCAAATGCAGACAGGAGAAGATTTCAGTTTGTTGCAATCTGCAACTTTCACCACTAGATGCCACAAAATCCTACACACTGGTCCTTTAATGGTCTTGCTGGGAACAGTAATTAAAACAAAGATTGTTATCAGACGTGTGTGTTCAGCCCCAAAAATCCTACGGTATCCACTCATCTAACAGATGAAGACATGGCCAACACAAATGTAGGTTAACTGTAACACTACAGTCCCAACAGTTGGCCTAAATTTGTTACTCTGTTGGTTTAGTCTGGTTATTCACCTTCAAGGCCTGAATGCTAAGTAGAGACCTTTATAGCTTAGTCCTTTCCTTTTATTAAATAAGACTTTACCTCTAGACTCTTAGCTTTAGGTAATTTTAAGGCTTTGGTCACTTTGTGGAAGTTGTAGTGACTCACACTGATGATAGTCTTCTGTAAATAGCTGATATGATTTAATGCCACACATCAGGGACGATCACACACTGAGAGTTTGAGTGGCTTAAAAAAAAACAACCCTACCCCTAACCCTGCTGCTTATATCTTAGCCGGCTAGCTAGCTAGCTAAGATTTGTTCACGTAATATCATTACGGCAATACTGCACAACGTGATGCAAATGTCTATTAAAAAGTAATTTTGAGTAAGTTTGGATGATATGGTGATTTAATTTGGTCTAACTTTAGCAATTATGGGCTACTCGTGTTTATGCAGCCACAACTGCAAAAAAAAAGAATAATTATTCTATTAATTCCATCCAGAGGGGCAACTCAGCTGAAGAGGGTAAATGGATTGTTGCTCAAGCAACTTTAGCCTGGCCTTGTACACGTCCTTGCTGCCTATCTATATGGTGGAAACATGTAGATGATGGCCCCTGACATATTTAAAGCCTGTGCCACTGTCATTCATCCTTCACTTTGACATGGCTGGGGGAATGAGACGACTGTACAACCCCTGCATGGATAACATAAAGGTAGCTAATGTGACATGGCATTGGTTGATTCATATAGACTACTACCACACTTTCAAATAATCTTACGTGAAAAGAGTCAAAGGACGATTAGCGACCTTGTGTGCAGACACGCAGGCTAATCTCTAGTAAGGCAAAAAACACATCCATGCTCTGAGGCACTTCATCGCATCGGCACGCTTTGCTGTCATTTTGCACAAACATGCATTAATACCAAACACACACACAAGGGTTCACTCATGGGTTCAGTCCAAGAGGGGGCATTGTTGGAGAAAATTAAAAGAAAATAGAGAGGACGGCAAGTCAAATGGTTAGCTGAAGTTTAACTTTGATCGCTCCTCTGATTAGAACAGGCAGTCGAGTGTTTTGGAAAACTCTAGAAGGCAGATTTCAGTTGGAGGCGTAGGCCCTCTATTCATACACAAACCCTCCATCAAGACCATGGCCGTAATACCCCTGGCAGGCAAAGTCAGCATTATATAATGCATATGAGAGTTTCTATTGTGAAAACACAAGAGACTGCTATTAATGGCTTAAAGGCACTAAGTCATGCAAACAGAGAAAATCAATTGTGGAACAAACTATTACTTGCTGGCAAAGCAACAGCAAGACATGAATGAAGAATGGATGGCAGTTTGATCAAAAATCACAAGCTTATTAATACTACCAGTGTGGAGATTTAGACTTTTTACCACACGACTGTTGACAGCATCATATTAAACTGTGACAGGCCTCTGGGTGTTACTGCTCTCATTTTACTGTACAAGATACAAGACTCATAAGCCTGGCACAAGGCTTATAAATCCACAAATTCTCATGTCATTTGCCCGCTCTCTGCAGTTATTAATGAGAAAGAGTTATTGTTCAATAGCAGTCAACCAATCATGCATTCAATAATGCCGGTCATTGGCATCTTTGTGCTAATCTTTACTGAAGCTCTCTGTACTTGACTTGTATTTATGCCTCACTAACTTTGGGACCAGAGAAGTTGGCCTCCAGTGGAGAAATGAGGCAAGCAGAACATTTGGAAAACAAGTTAACATTAAGGGATAATGGGCTGAAGTACTTAATCTGCAGCCTTCATTCATAGCTTCTCAGATGTACCTTGAGAAGGATAAATGATACTGTTAAATAAGAGAGAGTGCTTTCTGTTGATACTGTTGAGGTGTTAATGCAAGCGGACACACTTCACAGAATCTCACGCGAACAGTCATGATTTTCAAAGAAAAACATCACATGTGCGGCCCTCTCAAAGGCCACTTGACTTCAAAGTCAGACTATCATTCTCCATGGAGGAACTCATATATACACAGACGATTTGACTTCACTTTTAAAAAGGTCTTTTTTAAAAAAATCTAAGCTTTCTGGGGTTGGCCAATTTCCAGCTCTGGCTATGCAGCCAAGTGCATTAAGCTGCACAGACCAACCAAGCAGAAAAACAACTTGTGCCTGCCTCCACTGGGCGGGGTGGAGCCAACCCGGGTTAGGTTTGGACTCCATAGTGCCTGGGGTGGGCTGGGACTTGGCCACCATTAATTACCACTAATGAGTTGAGCATGACTGACCTGATGATGATGGACTGTACATCCCCTTCATGAGCTCGGGAAGGATCGGGATACAACACTGTGATGGGACATGTGGGGAAATGTGGCTGTTCTGGTTAGAGGGGTGTAGCAGCAGAGATGCATTTTGATGGTGAAGATAAATAATCACTGAGGGAAGAAGAGCATAAACATGATGAAGAGAAGTGCTAGTTTCTTGATTTATCATGCATTTCTCAAAAGATTTCTTTTTTTTCTAAACAAACTGTGTATGTGTGACGTTAGGAATCTCTGAACTACACAGTTTGGGTTGAGGCACTATTTGTGTCTTTGAAAGACTTCAGTATCCATGTTTTGCTGTTTTAAACTTTTAAGGGAACCCCTCCTCAGGAACTGAGCAAAGATTTGAACACTGTACTTGGCCGTTTCAACAATGACTCCCTTTTTGCATTTATATTCCTGGCATGCAGTGTGTATGAATCTCACAACCCTGCAGAGTAAAGCAGGAACAGAGGAAACGAGGGGTACTTTATGTGTGTGTGTGTGTGTGTGTGTGTGTGTGTGTGTGTGCACATACCACAGATGTGGACGTCTGGGTGTGTGCAGGGATTTGCGTGTATGAGTGTGCATGTGTATTCCAGTTGATGCCTGTGTATTTGGATTTGAAGTGGCTGCTCCCTGCCAGCCAGCCTCCTCCGCCCTCTGTGCTTCTCACAGCAGAGCCAGTGTGCCTGGGGGAGAGGCTGGGAAAACATGTGGGGGAGAGCCCGGAGGAGCAGGAGGGAGACCCAGCCTACCTGCTGCCTGCAGCTGACTGGAGTCAGTTGGTACAGGGCAGACACCCAAAATACGATACCTTCAATATTTGCTTTGGCTCGCTTTGTGTGTTTCGTTAAAGGATGTACTGTTGGCATGGGCAGTGACATTTTTAACCTGCAATAACAATCCTGCTTTGGAAACATATCCTTGTTTGAAACCTTGTGCGTTGCATGCACATCATTTCTGTTTATGATGCAGTAGTAGCACTGTTTCTGTCTCCAGAGTTTTATGGGTAAGAAGCGTAAGAAGACGTGTTTTTTTGAAAGGTGAGCTTGCATGACTGATTTAGAGAGTGATATTGCAAATTGCTCAATTACACCGTGGCAAAATGTTCACCACTAAGCATGAGAGCAAACGTTCATTCTCAGGACTTAACAAAGAGGACATTGTTTTTTTTGTCAGACTTTCCACACTTTACATAACAAGCAATACAGTTGAGGTCACCAGGGCTCCTCCCTTGAGGTTTTGAGCATTGTTCAAAATGGAATGATCACAGTTCTGATACCCACATTCTCTCACATTATCAAAATGACAGGGGTATTTGCTAACGGAGGCCCTCGATAGTGAGGGTCATCCCCCAGGAGGTGTTGAGGTATGGGGGAAGCAACAGGGAGTGGCACACAGCCCCAGGCCTCATCACTCTCTGCCAGGCATGGCCCACTTCCAGTCAGTGTCTTTGCTACATGCAGCCACTTTAGAAAGTCAGAATGATAGATTACGCTAGGTGAGTTAAACAATTACGGAGCAATTTTGAGCTCTATGCCTCATAAGTTGCTGGTCCCCAATCCTGAAATAACTCAGGGAAGAGTAATGAATCAACATTCGGAAAAGAAACTCGGATAAACCGCTCGAGCAAATTCTTTGATGTTAATAATAGCAATATTAGGGGAAAGAGGGCTGTTTTGTTGACTGTCAAAGACTCACTGCTGTGCTGTTATTCTGTACTTTTACTGCACTGGAAGGTTTAATAGGAAAACCATAAACGTTATTATCCTCATATGAACAGGAGTGCAGTAAAGTGAGCTTCATAGTTCTACACTGTGCAGGGTGTTATCATGCAGGTGACTGATAACTGACTCGTCTTCCCACTGTGAATACAACAAACCAGCATTTAGAAAGCAAATGAGGAACGAGAGAGCAGGGCATGCGCTTGAGGTGACTCCATAGTGACGCACAAGACGCCAGGGGTCTGGCCTGTTTGCTGGGATGGTAGCAGTTATCAGATTATTTCCGCCAGTTTGCAGACATGGGACTCTTGGGAGGAGCAGAGGGAAAATGGAGATAAAGTCTGTGGCTGGCAGTCAGGTGTCGATACTAAATGGATATTACACATACAGCAACTTAGATGTGTGAACGTGTGTAGCACCAAGACATAAAGGAAAGGGTCATAGGAAGAGATGGAAACCTACAAAAAAGTTGAATGTAAATGAGAAAGTGGCCTGTTTGGAAAGCAGAAAAGTGCTATTTTTAATGTAGGTTGTGGTCTGTGTGAGTGGTTGCTGTGCACCACAGGAGCCACTGGAATTAAACATAGATCGACCTAAAGCATAATCACATTTTAAAGGATAAGGCTGGTGTTACAAGACCAAAACCAACAGTATGTTATCCATCTACTTTCTAACTTTCCTTAACTGTGACTCTCAAGCCCATTTGTCCCTAAATAAATAGTATCAGTTTTTAGAAAAGGATCAGCAATTTCCTAAAACAGCTGGGCAGCGTAGTTTTTAGCAAATTACATAACAGGAGAGCATATATTGGGGAATAGTTTCAGATGCAGATAAATTCATGTTTTTTTAATCAAATGATGGAGGTCTTGGTCACAGGCGACAGTCTTTTGCATAAATATGAAACAAGGCAGCTACTCTTGGTAAATCTTGGATAAAACCACAGAACTACATGACTGTTGATGGCAAAATTATTGTAGAAGATAAAGTGACTTCCTAGTCTTTAAAATGAAGGCTCTGAACCAAGAAAACATTATTTTACTGGCTGTGAACCACTTCGGGTCGGAGTGGCTCGAGAGCTCGAAGAAAGTTATTTTTGAACTGCCCATCTCTTCTCAATGCTTTGTCGCACATATAGGGCCCCAAAAATAAATAGATAACATAAACAGCTGTCTGAAATTACTTAAAGAGGCTGGTGAAAACATCCCTGGCTCTGTATCCCGTCAGTTAGACGAACTTCCACCTGTGACTTTTAACAGCCTAGACGTTTCTTGCCTGCTTGCGAAAATTGATGTTTAAGCGTGGACATCTCTTCCATGAAACATGCCATATCTGTATAGACAAATGTTGCACGGATCACTCTACGGTAACAGTGGATATAAACCAGTGTTTGTGTGTGATTGAGCAACCTGGTTTAAGCTTAGCAGATGCACCCATTGCAGGGTCATTTCATTGCTGGTTTTGGTCTTCTTGTGGGATTTGAGATTGAAAATAAGAAAAAATAGAATATCAATTACCCTTTAACTGTGTCATTATGAGATTACAAATCCTGATATAGTCATTCATCATGACTCCTTACATCCAGTACACTGTGTGATGTTTTGCCCAGGATACTTTGAATCATCTTCCTTTCCCTCTTGCTGCAAACGTCTTGCATGTTTACTCTTTTAATGTGAATCTTTTGCTTTAAAGAAATGACATAACAGTATTAATTCAAAGAGGAAGAGTTGGAAGAGTAGCTGCTACAGAAGGTTTTCTCATGAGAAAAGGCAGTGCAGGGTATACAGTGTAGATTCGGGGTTACAGAAGTGTGCAGTGAGGAAATGTTCATTAAGCTACTGTAAAAATGTTGGTAAACACCATTAATAGTGCATGAGAGCTGTGGTTTTCTATTTTGATTTTGACCAGCCACACACGTCCTGGGAATACCATCTCTCTCTCTCTCTCTCTTTCTTCTCTCGCACACACACACACACAGAAAGAGAGAGAGAGAGGGACATTCAAACATACACACCCATTGCCCATTGACAGTGATTTAGCATCTTATCTACTTGGCACATTGCTTCATATTTATGATGCTGTCTTTTCACGTCTGAGAGCATTTTCTCTTAAAAGCTCCCAGTGTTTACAAGCAGCTCGATATGATGTCACCACTTAAATGACCCAGAGGAAAATATCCCCTTGCAGCAAATCTCATTTTATGACATTAGTCATATACTTTAATTACTTCAGTGCCCTCAGTGCTAAATGAGCAATTACTTCAGAACATTGTTGCATTTAGCAGGATTGCTGTGTCTGTTTGTCAAAAGTTCAGAGGCTTTTCATAGTTTTTCAGAGCCATAATTCACAGCCCCTTCCTTGATTTTACTTTAATGCGTCAGACCACACACACACACACACCTCCCCCATATCAGATTATATGAGATGATTGTAAGGAAGAAAATACCGTAGCACTGCTTTTTAGGACTCTCCCAAAAGCTCATAGAGGTAGTGTAGGGTGAACGGAGAGATTACGGCTCAGTGACTTCAGATTTTTCCCTGCTGCTGCTGATTGCCAGTATTGTCTGGAAAGCATCCTGCGGGAAGCGTTCGACTCATGGATATTACACACAGACTTATTACCCTTGACAGAAGAAATTAGATGAAAAGAGAGAAATAATAGCGAAAGAGCTGCTACCTCGGGGTGGAATAACACACAGCCTGCAGGAAGGCTGGTTTCCCTCTGATTGGAGAAGATTGCGTAATTCTAGTTGTGTCCTTGTAGTGCGTCGGTCACCCGTCAGTCCTCCATCTGTGTGTGTGTGTGTGTGTGTGTGTGTGTGTTTGAGTGTATGGTCTATTGTGTGTTGATGACTTGTATAGTATGAACTTGTGTTTATTTGTGCCCGGCTTATTCATGTCTTTTTTTAGCTCTTAGTTCCTGTGTGTTACTATTTCCAAGCTGCCTGCAATGATTCAATGGCCACAGTCACCACTCAGCTGAATTCTCATCTCTTTATTATCTATCTCACTATTTCTTAGCATTAGCTAATTGATGCTAACTAATAAGTTGATGCATTTTCTTCATATCTACTGAAGAGACTAAACGTGAAAGTGTGTGTAGAAGTATGTAGGAAGAACGATTGGATAGGGTGTGTGCGTGTGTCTGAGAACAGCAGGAGTATGAATGAAGGGGGAAATATAAAAAGACAACCTCCCAAAGATCATGAGTAATACCGTATGTTGCAATGATAGACCTAAATGTATAAATGATTTGATGTAAAGCCATGATCTGGTCATATGCTTTGTGAGTTTGTGTTGTAAAAATAATAATAAAAAAAAAACACACTAAGCTCATATTTTTAACTAGAAAGTTGGCATATTGTTAGCGAGAAGAAATGAGCCTGCTGCTGGAAGTTGATGAGTGCAGAGACACTGAACCAAAAGATTAAAAGTGTGAGTTGTAAATCAAATATAACGAGCTAAAAAGCAGCTGAGGCCGAGTGCGGAGTAGGGTGATAACTCTCTGTGGGTTCGTCACCACAAGAGCCCCCTTTCACGTTACACGTTGTCCATTGTTAATGTGAAAATATTGATTAGCACGGCTTTAAGAATTAATTTTACAAATGAAAAAGATACCTCTTTGCAAAATTGTACTAGCTCTCTGTTGAGTGCTGCCAACAGAGGGTAGTTTCCGTATTAAAAACTGGATCGACTACATCAGACTGTGAGCACATTGCTCCTTGATTTCTTTGTGTCTAATGAACAGCTCCTTCCAAGAGTGTCAATGATGAGGTGTGACGTCAAGAAAATCTAATCTAATACAAAATGGTACGCACCATTCACACAACTGAAACAGAAACACAGAGGAGGGCAGCTAGGTGACGAATTGATTAATTGGATTGTTTAAGCCTCCTGCAAGCATAAAACTTAGTGTCCTTGAAGAAGATGTGAGACTCCCTATCAGCTCCAAGAGGCACTGTTGTGTATCTGACCCTGACCTCTGACCTCTGCTTAGAGGAGAGGTGTCAATAAAGGATCAATACAGAAACACTCTCATTTTTGCATTGGTTATAACACATCATTTAAAACCAGGGAAGAGGTTTGATGTGCTTACAGTGGGCTCTTCTTATTGATGGTCTGAATACAAAAATAAACCTAAACCTAGCGTCTGAATGTATTTCCTCTGGCGGTTTACTCATACTTGTGTTAGAACACATCATGAGGTTTGTGTGTTTCTTTCAGAGTGACACGTGATGCAAACTTGGGTGCTTTTTCAGCCTTCTGAATTAGGGACAACAAGAGGATCTTCAACAGACTGTATCCTGAATGTGGTTGCCCAGCGAAAGGAAATATTCAGTTTGGATTTAGCTGAACACATTGTTCTCTCTGCAGAGCGCATCCCACTTCAACCAGACACGAAGTGCCTGGGATTAAGACTTTTTAATTACTAATAATTATCTGTGTGTGTCTGGCTGCTTCTGTGTGCATGCAGATCTGTATTGTATGCAACATGGCTTTGTTATTGTGTGTGCATGTGTTTGTGGTTCATCCGGTGTTCACATGCCTTCTCCCTCTAGTTTCCTAATTGAAACAGACATTTGCACGTGTGCATGTATTTTTCTCACAGGAATCGTGGTTGCACAGTCCGCCTTTATACCGCTGAAGCTGGCACAGGACTAACCCATTAAAGACTTGTGGCTAACTCAGACCATACTGTGGTCACCTGAGAGCCTAAACCGAGACCGTACCTCTGGAGGTTTACAGTCTATCTAGGCATAACAACACTCCTTCGAAAAAACACGGCTTAATATTTACACTTCTATTTCTACAACTCTACATACAGTGAAGAATATCCAGAATGTATAAAGCAGCCATTTAGCCAAGGAAAAGCATTCTAACACATCTTAACACACGTCACTACTCTGTTTCCCGTTTCCATCTCACTATGTATCCCTCTATGATCACTCGCTCTGTATAGGCCTGCATATGGTAGCCATCTGGCCTGGCAGAACAGAGCCAGAGCCCAGAGTGGGGCAGCACTACTGTGATCCATGTACAGTAACAACAAGATTAACCCTTTAGAGCCAGAATGGTGCACTTTTTTTTTTTGTAATCAACTCTTTAATTGACTATTTACAACTTATACACAGGAACTAAACAAACTTGATACACACAACACCGCCATTCATCCCTCCCCCCAGAACACACAGAACCCCCATTACTCCCCCCTTCCTCCCCTCCTCCCCCTCCCCACTGAGCACACAGAACACCCCCACAGGTTATAAGTGATTCTGATGTTATGAAAAGGAGTGATTTATATTAGCTGAATTAAAAGACTCTGACGGGAACTGAAGTCATAATATGGTTCCAGACTCCTCTGATAAAACCAGTAATTTTATCTTGCAGAACATGGAAGTTACTGGCCTACTGCTGCCTCAGTCGGTTAGTTTGTTTGTGTTATTGTGTGTTCCCAAGAGGAAATGGTTAGAAATTGACCAAAAAACACAGAAAAAAATGGCTTGTGAGTACTTCTGTGGACGGGGCAGCAGCAAAACATAGCCGATTTAAGTGAAGAATTGCCCTTTTCAATGGGGAACTGAAGCATTTTCTTCAAGCATTTTTTCATCTTTTGGTACTCACTAAAAGCTCCACTGGATTTCTCAGTTTGACAGATTTCATCAACTGTTAACGACTCAGAACAGGCATTTTAAGAGTTTGTCATAGTGCTTCAAATGTGACGTCCTGTGCAAACCGGCTATTTTGGAATAAATTAAGGAAGACATGGATAGTTAAGCAATTACAGCTTCCACGGGTAAACATACGAAGAGAACGGTGCCACCTGTTAGTGATGGAAGATGTGTGAAAGATTTGATTGCACTGAAGAATTTCTGGAAAGGAAGTTTATATTCTGGCACAAAATTTAACATCTTATGGAGCCGTTAGAGAGTTTTTCAGTTTGAATGTCTGAAATGATTTGAGCTGTGAACGCGTTGACAAGATTCAGCTGTGAGCTGTATAAGACTGCAGGGAGCAACAGGATTTCTTTCTACCGACCTGTGAATGACGAACTGTTGGACAAGTGAATGACTCACTTTAATCCGCCTACTACTTT
>NW_023339762.1:22576409-22583853 GCF_004916995.1 Morone saxatilis
TAACATAGGTTATAAGTGATTCTTTTTTTTTGTAATCAACTTTTTATTGATTTTAAACATTAATAACACAGGAACTAAACACAAACATTGAATACACACAACACCGCCACCCATCCCTCCCCCCTTCCTCCCCCTCCCCATGGGACACACAGTCATACCTCTTTACAGAATCAGAATCAAAACAATCAAATAGGACAATGTGATGTACAGGATTACAAACATACAGCGTAACACAGATGAACCTCAAAGGTCATGACAATAATGCTTTAACATCCTCTGCAGCTTTTTCCCACATCTGCAACGTTTGTGGCTTGGAATTATTAATGCGAGCTGATGACCACTCCAGGTAGATCAGAATGGTGCGCTTAAGGCAGCCTCTAGCTTATGCTTTCTGATTTTTACGTGTGTTTTCATTGTATGAATTTCTGCTTTTCTTTCATTCTGTCACTCAGCCTGATTGTCACATTCTACAGTCGAGTCAGCCATTGCATTTCATTCATCCATGTACAGCTCAAGTGTACTTGTTTGTACAGTACATTCATGATTTGCTAGATCAAAGCTAGATGCTGCTGTCTTATCTGTCTGTGAAACCCAAAACCAGTGCTCCTGCAGAGATGCAGTGTGTTTAGGGAAGTGCACTTCACTGTGTGTCCCTCCAAAATAGATTTAAGTGCAGGGTAGGAGCCACATCGAGGTCAGCATTCCTGCCCCACTGCTCTAGTCAACCCTGAGACAAGTTAGAGTGGATCCAAACTACAGCAGTCTACCGTTTGATAGACAGACCCAGAGAAAAAAAACGTAGTATAGCTTTAAAAAAAGCATTTAAAGGACCAGGACCAGATTTAGTGGCATCTAGTGGTGCAGCTGCAGACAACAACTCTCTCGCTTCACCCTCCCTTTCCAAGAAGAAAGGACAAACTACAGTAGCCGCAAACACGCAAAAAATTTTAATGGGCCTATCTAGAGCCAGTTTTTGGTTCCGCTCAGTCTTAGATAAAAAAAGCCAGACAATTAATATCTTCAGGTGAATATACACAAACAAACACACAGTTATGCAGCAAAAACCAAGGTGTAAAGCAATCCACTGTGCAATAAGACAAATAAAAGATATTTAAGATATTCAATGCACATAGCTACTATAAGTCCTTGGAAAGCATCAACTTGTTCAAACAGAATGTGCAAATTGCATACAAAGTCAATGGAAAGATGCAATTAGAGGCTAATTCTCCCAGCGCAAACTGACATGGAGAAGCGTCTGCCCAAGTTGAAAGCTTTTTAACTTTAAATTCTTGCTTTTCCCTGGGTTTTATAAATCTGTTTATTGGAAAGAGACTGGAGGGAAATAACAGAAAGAGTCTCTGTGTGTACTGAGATCAGTCAGAGGCTGAGCTGAACACAAACACCCAAACACACTGTTGACGCGTCTGTTGCTTACTAGCTTCAGCTAGTATCTATACAGTAGATACATTGGCTGTTTGGGGCAAATCAACGCCAACGTCACTGTAGACTGATTTTCTTGACGGAGCAAGGCTAGTTGTTTCCAGTCTTTAAGCTAAACTAAACTAACTGGCTGCTGTAGCTTAATATATACTGTACTGACGCGAACAGTAGAAACAGTAACAGTAAAATCAACAAAAAACAAAGATGACGGACTCTCAGGAAGTTGAATTAGTGGTAATATTTTGGATTGCCGGTTTTGTTAAGGAAGGTTTTTCCTGCAGTGAATGTGGAATATGTGTTTGCCCATGCATTGGATCTCTTCTGTGCCCCTGCCTATCACAGAATATGACTAAGGTGCATTCAGTGACATCTTAATGGGAACTCCTATACTCATTACTTCTCCTCCAGTGACAGTGTCAAGCCTGGAGCATCATTCAGCCTCTTCTCCTCCTCTGCGACACTGAATAGCTGCCATATGGCAAACCGGACTGGTCCACTTAAAGAGTGACAGGTGCCCATTATCATCTCTTGCGACTATACATCCTAAAACAATAATAATAATAATAATATACATTATAATTATGGCTAGTAAACAACTTAAATCATCTTGTGCAGTCACACTGTAGTTTTAAACCTGAAAACTTTAAATTTCCAGGGAGATTTCTAGTACAGTGACAATCAGGAGGAAGATAGTGACAAGAGCTCTCATCACGCAAGCACACTCAGAGAGAGGGAGAGAGAGAGAGAGAGAGAGAGAGAGAGAGCAGCTACAGTCGGTGGCATGTAAGAGCTCCATCAGTTCCTCCCTTAGGGTAGACAGTGCCTTGCATTAGGACGCAGAGAGCCAGTGAGTCACCTTGCCTCAGTCCATCCTGAGAGCATTCAGCACTTCACTGTCAGCTGGTCCTGTTATTCCCCTGAACCAAGGTTAAGGAGCTGGACAGTTAAAGCTCAAGTGTAACGGAAAGGTGTTTTTATTTATGTTTTTATAGAATAACAATAAGTCCTAGATACTCAACAACAGAAAATCAAATCAGTTCACATACACAAAGACGTTTAAATAAATAAGATACAGAGAGGATGAAGGTCAGAGTTCAAGTGAAAGAGACTTCCCAACTGTGGGTACTTCTACAGTTACCAATACCATGCTTAAATACAAAGCTAGAAGTGAAATTAGCTTATTGTAATGGTTAACAGTTATAGTTAAAAGTATTTAAAAGGTAAAAGCAGTAGATAAATTGTTCAAGTTGTTAAAAGCAATTGATAAATATTGTTGAAATAGCTAAAAGCCTTTGTAAAAAATGATTAAAAAAGCTCAAAGTAATGAAAATTAATACTGAAGTGTGCAGTTTCTACCACTCCAAGTGTATGTCCAAATGTAAACTCGTCCAAACTGACCTAAATATTCACAGTTCCACTGTATTATGAGAAATATATTTAATCATTTTTAAAATCAGTTCAAATTAACACATAATAACATGACAGTGATGTCGATGAATGGGTACTTTAGTTTATCTGACAGGGCTGTGGAGGTACATTAGAGAAAAAGACTGGGAACCACTGCTGTAGCCCATTATGAAAATTATGGCGCCTGCTGTGCAATATTCAGCGGACTCACACCTGGGGGCCTTTATTCTGTGCACATCAAAAGAGGTGGGTCATGAGTCTTGTGGTCACGCTCTGAGTGGGCTATTTACTTTGGAATATAATTGTTTGAGAAGAAAGTGGGAGTGAGAAAGGTGCCAGGCTAGCCCTCCTGCTGCTTTAAATGGTTTAAGATGAATTTCCTGCAGTTTGTGCAACTGCTCGCCAAAGAGGGCACATTGTGAGCAATAAAAGCAATAAAGGAGGTGTTTCAGAGTAATCCCTGCAAGCGAGATTTTGCAGAAACAAAAATAAGGTTTCCTTTCTTCATAATTGATCTTGTTGGCTTGTCTGGAGCGTTGGCTGAAAACTGCAGCTGTACAGGACACCTGACACTGGTGCAGCAGATGGTGGTGTCTCCTGGTCTTTGTTCCAGAGTTGTGCAGGTTGTCAGTGGCTCTCTTACCTGACCTGAAATAAAATGTAGATGAGACGGTTCCACGGCTGCTGCTCTGTAGGTTTATTAGCTAAATAACTGTGACTCATTACCATGGAATCTGCTTCCAGATGTTTCTGCCACACATTTTTTATTACTTAAATGCTGCCTGGTGAATAGCAAACACAAGAGTAGAGTAACTTATAATCAGAAGCATGGCTTTTAAATTCAGCACATTTGAAGAACTGTGGATTTAGTTGCTGTATGTCTAAAGGAAATATTAGAGTGTTTATTGTAGTTAACCACATTTTCTTTATCGTTAGGGACTGTAAGAACATGGCTAAGAACACACAAATTATGTTTCACTTTTTTAACCCTTCCCTTGGCTAAGAAACATTTCAACACCTAGCCCAAAATATCTCAAAAGTAATACACAATTGTAGCCCAGAACGGACAAACCAAACACTGGCTTAAGATATGGCTAGATGCCACTAAATCCTACACAATTAACCTGTAAACATCAAAGTCTGTTTACAGGTCTTGGCGAGTACTGCTGTATATGTGAAAAAAATATGTATTTTGTCTTTTGTGGCTCCAGAGGGATCTACACAAAATCAGAAAAAATGGCTCAAGTGATGTCACTAAATTAGCCGCTACTAGCACAACACACCTGATCTCCTACAAAACTGTTGAGGGTCAAGTTGTGTTATGGGTAATGTAGGGATCAGGTTTTGACAAGGAAGAAGAATAAGTGTAATAAAAAAGGCAATATCTGCTTCTGCTGGATCGATTTTAATTTCTTTTTTTACCGTCCATCATAAGTCCGACAATGTTTTAGAGTGCAATGCTAAATACTTATACAGATTAATCAAAATGTCTTTATGAACCAAGACCACTTCCCAAAACAATTAAGACAACACTGAAAAGAAAGACAACTCCCCAACTTCTTTACAGTCCCTTGCATGTTTTACTGTCTCAATGGGGAAAAGTGAAATAAATCACTCTAACAGCAACTGTCTGCTCCTGAATGAAGACTGTCTCCTTCGCTGCAGGCAGCATGTGCATTAAATTAACAGCATATTATGAGACAGGAGCCATTAAAGCCAAAGCTACTTTTTTTTCACACTGATTAAAGGGCTAAGTAGAGAGTGACTGCTTTCAGCCATTTCATAAGTTGACATCCTGCAAACACTAAGAAGGGTGCAGTACGAAGCTGCAGAGGAATGAGAAACTGTCAGCAAAGCGAAATGGAGTGCAGTCTGCCTCGTCACCCTCTGAGTCAGGAAGACTAACTAACACACAGAGGTGTGAATAATGAAAACGCATCTGAAATTTACACATTATTACCTTTGGGAGAAGTCTCTGACAGGTGCAACTAGGAGGCCTAATTACTACCCTACATTATTTTCTCATTCAGATACTCACTATTCAAATAATTACACATTTATATGACAAATATAAAAAGAGGAAAGAATTTGACATTTGAAAGGGTTTATGTTTTTTATTGCACTTTTGACCTGTAAAGAGAAATCACAAGTGAGTTAATCTTATTGCATTCATTGACTAAATCAGATACACTATTCAAATGATCACTTTTCAGACTGTAGTCTTGTGCGCTACCATGACATTGATGTAATGCCCCACTCTCTCTTTCTCTTTCAGGTGTGCTAAGTCTGCCCGAGGGTCTGACTCTTCACAGGGACCAGCAGCAGCAACAGCAGCAGCAGCAGCGAGCGGGGAAGAGCGGAGAGGGAAACGCCTACAGTCAGTCTGACCTGCGCTCCGTTGAACAGTGTTTACTGGCTACAAGAGTGGGCAGCATCTCCGAACTCAGTGAGTCGTCTGTGTGTGTGGGTATGATGGGAAAAGCCTGGGTGGGGAAGTGAAGAGCCAGAGTTGACACCTCCTTTAATATGCTCTGTAGTCAGTGGTCAGAGTCAGGTGATGATAATTTAGACAATGTTGTGCTTTCAAGACCCATTCCTGTGCAGAGCTCTATAGAAAAATGGTTTCTCAAGTTTGGTGCAGCAGACTTTGACTTGTCTGTACAAAGGCCTGACCTCAAACTCATCCAACACCCTTGGGGAAGAATTGGAGTTGCAACTGCTAGCCAGGCTATATCGCCCAATACCAGTAACTGACCTCACTAATAGGCTTTTTTCATAGGAGGAACTACACTAGGTGTAACTAATAACATTAACAAGTCTCCATTCTATTCAAGTGTTCCAGTAAGTAATGACAGTGTGACAGAGACCGCTTTAGGTCAAGAAGTCTACCTTTGAAAAAATACATCAAAAAGTCTGTGTGTGTATCAGGGTTTGATAAATATGGCTGAAAGCTAGTAGTCGTGGTTTTTAGCTGAAATTGCGGACACCTGTTATTTTTGGCTGATATTCAAGAGTTTTAAATTGGACCATTTTCATGCCAAAACAATATGCCATGTTCAGTACTTAGTGGTTCCCCCAGAATTCTGTTCTTTGCTGAAAATCCTTCTGATATACCATCTGATACAAAAGCTGTAATTATTTTTGGTGTTTTAGCAGCTCTCTCGGGCAGAGAGACCCACCACACTTACTCAGTGGTAGAGAGTGCTTTTTAGCCCAGTTTGCGGCATCACTCTTGGGATGGCAATGTCGGTATGTCGGTCAGCCTGCTGGTCCACCACTTTGGCCCAAACTAGAATTATCTCAACAACTATTGTGATGAAACATTCATGGTTCAGAATATTTATCCTAATGACAGAGGTGACCCCCTGACTTTTGTTCAACTTGTAAAGGATGGATTTTGCTTCTACTCTTCCTCCAACTGTACAAAAATTAAAACAAAATATCCGATCACATCTTGCCCCGGTAACGTCATTCGGAGCCAGAGTCTGCACAGTAGCGATGGGGTTGGTGGAGCCGTATCCAGATCCCGCCAAGCCGACTCAATCACAAGCCGGGCTCAGCTGCCAATTATGATGCAAAGCACCCTTTTTAAAGCTTCAAATAATTAAAACCGAACTTGTCAGAAAAATCAATGCTTGAATATACATCAGCCTGATAATGAAAATGACAGAAACAATCTTTGTGAAAAATGTATTTGACGTGTACTTTGTTTTTGTTTTTTGTTTGGCCCATATTGCATCTGCTAACATTGAGGCAGCGGGCTTTATGACCTTTACCTGGGGAAGTGAACTGTCATGTCGTCCATCTTTATATATGTTGATGGGCTAGTGACATAGGTTCTGAGAAATGTCTCAACAAGTATTGGATGGACTGACATTTGGTTAGGGATACATTTTAATGACTTTGGTCTGGCCTAAATTTCTATTTGTCCAATATTTCGGTTTTCTAATCGACCTACCTGCTAAACTAATGACATTCGTGTGAGCCTCAGCTGTGCATAGTGCTAAGTAGCATTATGTTAGCATGTAAACATGCTTAGCTAAGATTGTAAACATGCTTACCCTTGCATTTAGCTCAAAGCATCTCTGCAGCCTCACAGAGCCACTAGCATTGAGGTAGACTCTTTAATGAATTTATCATTACAAGAAATTTTGATTGCAGGTTTTTATTAAGGTTTTTAGGTGTGCAGCTGTGGTCAGCTAGAAGTCTCCTTCATATTTGGATGACATTATTAACTGATATATATGATATATGATAATGTCATGTTTATTAAGGCACAAACACTGTCCCATGCATTCTGTAAATCACTGTATCACAATATTGCTGTGTGTGTGCGTGTATGTGGGTTCATAAGTGAATGTGAATCAGCGGGAGTTGCACTGTGAAAGAGAACAATTCTAATGAACTTCAGCCATTCATTAAAAAATGATTTTAGCTTATAAGTTTGACAAGCTTTCCAAAAGTTAATTGCATGTCGTTCCACTCCCAATGAACTCATTATTCAAAGAATAATGGGCATCTGAATGCTTTCGGAATACGTTTATACAGTACGAAGTCATTCACATAAGCCTTAGGAGTCTGCTTTATACAATATTAA
>NW_023339762.1:22583945-22627524 GCF_004916995.1 Morone saxatilis
TAATAATAATAATAATAAAAGGTTTTCTGCTTAGGGTACTGATGATGTTTTACGCTTTTGTCCTCACTCACCAAAAAAGTTATAACACGCAACCAAAGTTGGACAAAGTATTTTCTGTTCTGACCTTCTAACAAACTTTCATAAGGCCTAACAAACAAACAAATCTGCACTGGCAAGCACGGCAAACCACTGAGAACACAACTTCATGTTTTCCCATTTGATGTAATCAGATATAATCACAGAATCAAGATGCTCATTGGAAGTGATGTACAGTTTTGTTTCTCAGTTGCATGCCACTGATTCCAGAAAACACATCTGAGCGTGCAGTGTCCTCTGACAGAAGAGTAACAAGTTCAGTCACATAAGTATGGATTATTTATTAATGTGCATGACAATATTAAAAAATCCTGAAGCCAAACAATGGGGAAGGGGTCAGTTTCTGTTGTGATGGCATCAGTATGTTAAGACAAGGCTGGTAAAATATTGTATATTTAGTGTAAACATTTATCATCAGAACAAACAGTGAGCCAATTCTCCTCACTGTATGTTTTCTCAGGACCGAGGTGGGAGGGGTGGGGTGCAGCACTGAGGCAGATCGCCAGTGCTCTGTCCATGTTGTATTGATGAGGTCAAGCAAGGACTCATTCTGTTATGTTGACACTGCAAACACTCTGAGACAACAGAGCAGCCGATGGATAATAGCAAAGCTTAGTCCAGTGGTAATGTTATCAGCTCTGGAGAGGAATTCTGTAAATAACTATAGGATTTGCAAACAGACACACAGCTCAAGCTAGACCAAAAAAAAATTAATAATTGAGAAAAGCAGAATAGCCGGCAATGATTGAATCAGGCCGTCACATTGAAAGAGAGGAAGATGGGAAGCAAAGAAAGAATAAAAGATGGGATGGGTAGAGAGAAAGACAGATGAGAGTTTTTTTTAAATAAATTCCATGGAGTAAAATAGCATTGGCTGCTCCAGTGCAGTCAAATTTGCATCCTATGCAGGGAAATTTTTTTGCACTGGCATTTAGACTCGTTTTTAGAGGTTTGCCACTGATTTACCTCTTTGTATTTCCTCATTTTCTCCTCTGCCAAAATGCCATATTAGCATATTTAAAATGACAGACCGACAAATACAGCAATTACTAGGACTCTTGGTGTGTCATCATCACTCATGATCATGTCGGACAAAATCTTGCTTCATATATTTTCCACACAGTGTTCCAGATGCATGGGGTTTGCAAAATACGTGTAGGCATTCTCCATATATATGTCAATCTATACTGCCGAAACTGACCAAGCTGCAGTATTGGACGACTTGGGAGTGAGACCAGGTTGAGTTCTCTGTTGGCCTCAAAGCACACAACCGCACCAGCAGCATCATGCGCTCAACCTCCCTCTCTTACTTTAAAGAAATAGTCATCATCAACATTTCGGAATATACACTCCGACGAGTTAGCTGGGAAGATTTATATTGATCTCCTGCCTGTATGCTAAATATGAAGCTACAGCCTGGGGATGGTTAAAACAGAAAGCTTTAAGTCAATAACAGACACTTATGGCTCGATTTTATACTTGACTTCTTTGTCACGTTCACAAATTGTATTACCTGCAACTATATTTGGCACTACAATAATATTCCGGTATCAATAATTAATGTTTAGCCTTACATCCCCTAGTAGGTACTTTGCCATATTAGTTATTAATGCTGATTAAAAAAACACTCTTGAACATCATTATTCATTGTCATTGGAAATGGAGCTCAAAACACATTTTGCAACAGCAAGGAAAAGACTTTTGGAGAAATTGTTCCAAAAATCTTTTCATCCTTTGCTTTATTTTCTGGTCTAGTGTGATGGAATCAGGTGTGAATGTTTCAGCTGAGAACTAACAGAAGATCCTGCTAATGGCTGTCAGTACTCTCAGTGATGCCTTTCAAATATCATTTTGTTGTGGCAGCAGTAAAAGTGTATGGATGTTTTGTTTTTCTCTGCTCTGAAGAAAGTGCTTACTTTTAATACCAAGGTGGGGTCATTTATCGGATGAAAGTAGCAAATTCTTGTGGCCGGGACAGTGGTTCCACACCAATCAGTGTCTTTTGAGGAAGTACTGGCAGCTACAGGGGGTCAAATGTTTTCCCCAGGGTGGCAAAGTCATGATACTCTACCTCTGATTGGCTAGTACTCTTTGCCTTCATTGGTTTGGTGGGTTAGGTTTAGGAGTAAGATTCGTTAGAATTGGGGCAAAGGGTAAGGCAGTCAGAGGCAGAGTATGTAAATATTGACAGCTGTACACATGCATTTATTATGATTACATTACTTATGGCCAAAAAGCCAAACATCAAGCAAGTGCAACACACAAGACAAAGCAAACCAGCTAATATTACTTACTAATCCAACAGCAGGAAGGCCAGCTTGCCGTCTGTCTGCAGCCTTTAATTTCACAAAGCTCTCAACAACAACTAAAACACAGTCCCACATCACCCTTTTGGGTCTCTTTGCCTCTGCCAGTGTCCACAGTAGCTGCTGAGCCCGGCTATATTGCCCTCTCAGCCAGCGCTGCTCTCTGGCAGTGACTCCTTTCTGTAAACCAGCCTCAAGTGGCCTTCTGAGGTTCTGTAGTTTTTGATACTTCCTTGTTGGCTTAATTTGCAAGCCATGGACGTTACTAGCTATCAGCAGTTACATTTTGCAGCAGTTACTTTACTGTCCATCAGAAAACTGTAAATCAACGAGAGCAAAGCCGCCTGAGGACATTAGAGGACAAACCAGAAAACCTTTTCTCCATAGGTGGTGGGTGTCTACTGCTGTAAAGCGTTACATGCTCGTCCCGACCCAGAGACCAGAGTTACACAGTGTGAGAACAGGCATAGCCTACGGGTAGCAGAATGAGAGGCACCATTCGCCCTATAACAAGTCAGTGTAGCATCAAAAGTGCTAGTGAAGTTGTTATTTTGAGGTAGAAAAATTACATAAAGTTAGAGGGGTTACACATGACAAAAGCAATGTGCGAATCAGTGGTGGCAAATTTTCACTTTTCAATGTGATTTTTTTTGCTTTGATTCAACAGTAGTAGCCTTTTGTTTAACAGTATGCTGGTGAAGAGTGAAGTATACACACATGTAATTAATGTAACAACAATGTACATCACATCCTCATTCCTCTGAGAACATACTTCTTCCTCTAATAAAGACTCCAGAGACCTCTGACAGTAAGAGAGTCGTCACGTGACGCTACTTTGTGTGCCATCTTTTGCGAACTAACCTGTCCTGATTCTTGAGCTCACAGACACTTTACTGCAGGGACGCTGTGTGCTTGTTCTTATCACAGATTTTAATGTATGACTCCTCAGTGAAAGTTAAAGTTGAGATGGGTAATAATGAGGAAAGACCTTCTTCATGACAGAAATTGAATATTTATTTTCAGAGAAAGCTGTTAAGTAGTTGCCTTTCTCAGTGAATCTTTTTGCATTAACTTTGCTAGACTTAGATAGAATAAAAACAGTGTTTGTGCTCTCCATGTTATCTGATATGCGTGGTATTTGGTGGCTGTATTCAAATGGACAAAAGTAATAGCAGGAAGAATAGCTTACCATCTTGTTGAGTCAGGATGGCCACAGGCGACCATTAAATGGAATCATGGCCGCATAGCAGCAAATAATTGAAACACAGAATCTGTGATGATGGAAGCAGCTGCACAGTGCAGCTAAGATGCATTCATCAAGACCCAAAGGAAAGCTAGTTATTGCATATTTATTTACCTATAAAAGCTTGAATATAATTGCTCCATCAGATAGGAGAGTTAATTTTTACATCTCCAAGGAGTATACTTTCTCTCGCCATTAAACATTAAACAGCCTTCACACTCTGAAGTAATGAGCAGTTTGGTTGTTATGTGGGTGCTGCATTGCCGGTAACTGACCTTAAGGGTGCCAACTCTCATAAAATCCCTCGTAAATCAGAGCAGTACCATTACACTCTGAAAACTGGCATATTTGTGTGATTTTGGTCCTCTAAGGGGATTTTAAAGCTTTGAAAACAAAGAGAGAGCATTGCCTCACTGCTAAGAGGTAATCACTGAGATACCTGAGGAGCAGGATCTTCTATGTGTGTCCTCCACCTCTCCTCTTCTTGTTAGCATAAAGAATTAATTACCCAGGATGAGGTATTGATTAAAGGCTTGAATCTTACAATGAAAAGGCTATTGATGTTTTATCTTATTAAACGGCTGTACTTCCGTCCATCCTTCCTTCCTCTTTTTTGGCCAAAACAAAGAATCCTCACATTTCTGTGCTGGTATACGGTCACTGAAAACACCAAGTTAATCGTTTTTCAGCAGTTACTTCTGCGTACACCTGCTGAAGGAGCAGCAGTAATCTCACTTTATGTGTTAAGCTGCTGCTAATCTACTGTTGCACTCTTTATGTGTTAGAAACAATCTTCCTCCTCAGACCTGCAAGCCTCCTCCAGCTGGCATAGGAAATGTCACAGGCCAGCATAAATAAGACATGAGAACTGGCTGTTCCTGACCACCTCAGCTCCCCTTACCAATCTTAAGGGCGCACTGTTACAAGCTTATCTGTATTCCTGTTAGTACAATTAAGAGGAAGACACAGGAGAAGTAACAGATAGCAACAGAGAGAAACTGCAGGGCCTTAAAGTTTGTATAAGAGGTGGTCATTCCTGTCATAATATTTCCTGCTCATTACGTCAGTAGATGCTGTCCAGGACATTTCTCTATCAGCACGGCCCCACTATTCCCAAAGGACAGCTGAGAGATTGACTGTTTTATTGCATGAATGCTCTTCCCTCATTCAGGCATCCTTTTCACACTCGCCTCTCACATTGTCCAGGCTAAATGGAATCTTGGCAAGCGCCAAATAGCACAATTTTAATGCTAAACAAACCCTTTTGTCCATGGGAATGACTGTTTGTTCCCGCTCTGTAGCCCATTGTATAGGCACACATACAGTATAGCTCATTTAGACCAGGGAACCAAGTGCCATCGTGCTCTATTACTTTTTTGTCTTGAATAACATCAAATTGGCCAGAACAATATGACACAGAGGGTGTTTTTTCAGATCGGCCCCACTTCAAAATTTCATTACATTTTCTCATAGTGCAGTGAGGCTAGACAGGAAGGAGAAGCGACAGAAATCTGACAGCATTCAGAGAAATGGGATTTGAGTCCGTGCTGTAATAATACTGGGCTGTAAGCACACTCAATAACTAAGGTGCCACAGTCATAATGTTTTTTTTAAGTAGATGGTGGTCTTGTAACTTATATTTCTGATTAACTAAATTTGCTGCAATAAAAGGCTATCTGTCTTGTCCCTAAAGTATTAAAAAAAGGGGGGCTGAACATGCTTTTCCAAGAACTGTTTACTTTCTTTTAAACCCACCTAGAGAATATTCAAATTTTTATTAGCAGAGTCCTCTCAAGCTTTGATTTTTCAAGCCCAACTGGATGACCTTAAAGTACTGACAAATTATGCAGAGGAAATAGCTTGGAGTAGCTAATGTTTATCCATAAATATTCATTCTTCACACAGTGCAGTCCTGAGCATCTCCTGCTCTCCCTCTGTGAGCTGCACAGAAAGAACCCTGTCTTTTTCCAGACTGTGGTGTGTGGAAACTCTCGATTTCCCCTGACAGAGTGAGATCTAAGGGGGCTCGAAGGAATGAGGATGATTCCCCGACGTCTTTTTAAAGGCCGTGCGCTCAAAATATTCCTGTCTTTTCACTCTCATCTCTGCACATGAATTCCTCTCTCACTACTCGTGTTCTTTTTGTGTTTTCCTGTATGTTATGTCCTCGTGTGTGTGTAGGTGACCTAGTGTCCCGGGCCATGCACTACCTACAGCCACTGTATATGAAGAACCACAACAATGGGACACCGATCCACCAGAAGAGCAGTGTAATTCACTGGGAGCCCGAGGCGATCTACACGCTCTGTTACTTCATGCATTGCCCTCAGATGGAGTGGGAGAACCCAAATGTTGAGCCCTCCAAGGTTACCTTACAAACAGAGAGGTAAGAAGTAAACATGTAGATAGAAAATAAAGAGCTCCAAAAACTTCAAACCAAAACTAAACAGCACAGACAAGTGAAAAACAAACTAGTTATCTAAAAATCTCAACTGTCCTAGAGGATAAGACTGGTTATATTATTTCTTATAATATAGTCCCACATACACTCTGTATGTCTACTTACCAGTGGGAAAAATGTGTATTAATCCACGGCTGAAAAGAGTCCCCAATAAATGTACTACTTACTGTTGTTTGGTTAATGTTTTCTAAAACCTACAGTCCCTTGCTGTTTTAGGAAATTATGCTGAGCCTTTTTTGAAAATGAAACTAGATACTGTGGCCCTTTTTTACTACATTAGAAACAGATGAGCTTGGGGATGGGAGCCGTAGACAGGTTTAGGAAGTGGAAATATGTTGAGTCTAATACATGGTTGTTTCTGGTAATTTCATATTCACAAAAAGAAAAATATAGAGTAACACAAAGGGTTTGACCCTTCAGCTTGAGAATAAAGGGCTGAAAGCAATGAACAGAAAATTTTCTAATCTTCACAAACAGAATTTAATATCACTACAATCACTGGAAAAATGCTTTAATCACATATAATTTACACATAGTGGTTTTAAAGCAGCTATACTCAATATTTTTTGCACTAACAATGGATGACATGACTACTTGTATGTGAAAAGTGATTATTACCTCAATCTGCAGCTCCCTCAGTTCTTCTGTTTTTTGCATCTTTCAGCTCATTGTTTTGGGTTTCTTGCCTACAACTTTACTGTTCTGGTTCACTCTCACCGCTCTCATCAGTCTTCAAAGCTTAAAAAAAAAAGGCTCTAAAACTGTAAAATACAGAGGTGCACTTAACAGACAGACAAAGTTAGCAACTAACAGGTGAACATAGAGCCAGCAGTTTAAACACAACACAACATATTTATCACCTTTTGAGTTCATATGGCAAACTTGTTAGCTAACAATTTCCTACTTATACAGCAAATACAGAGCAACGTTAGTATTTATTCACCTGACAATTGTAAGTCTAATATTCACTGTCCTTAGCTCTCCCCAAGCGGTAAAGAAATCACTTATTGCAGGATAAACATTCAGTTTTATTTGAACATCGTTGAGAAAAAAGAGGTGTCATTATGGACCTAAGAGCACAAATTATGGCTTCAATCAACCTCCATTAGGAACTGAGAAGATGATTGCCAACATGTTTGTGGCACAGATTCCAGCCTGTAACTGATAGAAATATAAAAACTCACATTTTCACAATAGAGCGAGAAGCAAGATGTAACAGGAACATCTAATGAAGAATCGATAGCACAATGTACAATGCAGTAGAAATATAAAACATTTATATGCTATATTTTGTAGAGAAAAAAAGTTGTCTAGATGTTTATTTGCACCTCCCATCATATTTTAGCTGTGAAAAATTACGTTTTTATACAGTGAGGTTGTTTTTTTTTAAAGCAGAATGATATAGTAGTAGTAGAGTATAGTGATATAATTGTCTGGTATTGATTAATCCATCAGACCCTTCACCTCATTTTGTACTGCAGGACAGTAAAAATATTGCAACTTTAATGTTCACTGGGGCAAACACCAAGAGACCATTGTGAGAAAAAGTGGAAATTCCCTTTAGTTATCCGCTATTTACACTCCTGCCCAAAATGGCACACCAGATGTTTTCCTCTGGAAGGAAAGTACAGTTTTATATAAGCGAATTGTTAACTTATTGGCTACTTGAGTGAGCCCTCTGGGTGACCTGAACAGGCCAGGAAGGAGCTGTGGAAGCAGGCGTGTGCGGACATGTGCTCAGTTAGTATTTACAATTACCGCCACTGACATAGAGGAACATTATCAGCCGGCAGCTGTAGGACTGTGTTGGTGACTTATGCGTGAATGACATAAGGATTAGGCAATGTTTCCATGGTGTTAATTCCCTTGACCCGTCATCATGTAGGTTTTGGGCACTTCATAGTTTTCCCACAAGTCAGGAAAGCACAGAACAGCCTTCACAATCCTTGCTGTTTTTTACTCATGAAATGCTGCTGCTGAGTTTATGAGCTATTTCTTTTTTCAACCATCACATTCCACTGTAGCATTTATACCTCGACATTTTCTTTATTTCCTACATTTTGGTGGAAACCCCTGTCAGCTTGCAGCAGAGGTGGGAAACAATGCTGACAGTTGAGCCTGAGCAGTCCTCCTCTGGGGCTCCAGACTATCGCCTGCAGTGGAGCAAGTTATCAGCTAATGTTTGTCCCAGGCATCCAACTCATGCCTGCTTTAGCTCTAATCACCATTTGTAATAAAAAATTACATTTATGTATGTTTTCTTTAGACGTATTCAAGCCAGAGCCCAAATTAGGGAAAGCCTTGAGATTGCAACAACCACCTCAGGAAGGTCTCAGCTTTATTGCGATTCTTGAAAGAGGTTTGCTTGGAAACAGCAAGACCTTGAACTTCTTGTGAACTAGTGTTTCAGTTGGGCTTTTGAGGGAACATATCGTTATTATATGTTCCTTCCTAATCATTCAAACTTTCTTTAAGGACTTCCTAAATGTTACATGTTGGACCTAGAAAAAAAAGCCCATGTCTTGAATTATTTTATACTTGTATACACATGTGTAATGCATTATAATACACCAGCATTACTTGTCTCATCATAACTCAACAAAGTCTGATGAACAACAGGGTCCTTTCTGCAGCCATACAATATGGAGAGTGTGGTTATGTTTTTCATAATGTATTTAGGAGTACAGTAACGAAGGTCAAAATGTGAAATAATGCATATTTATCTTTATGCATATGGATTTCAATGTGGCTGCAGTAAACAATGACATAGATGAGTGGAGGAAAGTGGTAGACAGGCGGCCAGGAATAGAAGTTATTTAATTTGTTTAGACTCTATATTTACATCCGTGAACATCAGGGCTGTTGGTCCTGCAGAGCCGGAGTTCGCACTTTGAGATTTTCTTTCTATGAGACTGTGGTTCTGTTGTCTCCGTGCCACCACACTTTCAATTTTCTCTCTCAAGCTGTTCACTGTTAGCTCTCGTGTCAGGATCAACTGTATGATTTCCTGCCCCTGTCTATGCTCTATAGTACAGTAGGTTTGAAAAATTTAGCTTAAACAGATAGTGAGCTATCATAAATACTATATGTTAGCATGCAATAATCACATTCTTCATTTATTATAAAATAATTTCATGCAAAATAGATTAGAAGCAGAGCAATTGCAGTGTTTTCAGTTTAAAGTACTATGCTGATGTATGTAATGTCTTATGACTGTTTTAGCATCACAGTGCATTTTAAGGCATATAAAAACTATAATGCATTACGCATATGTTGCAATGCATGGTGTGTGGTTTTATAGCACATTATAGAGGCTTCTTTTGTGTAACCAGCTGAGGCTTAAGACATAGTGGATACAAATTTTCATAGCTGACAGACTCTGAACATATTTCAAACAGAATTTGCTTGTTTTAGTGCTATGATGTAGGGTCTATAATCTATGCTATGATCTTGTTTCAGTTTAAATGTTCTCACATCAAAGTTATGTCTCAGTGACATACTAGTTTTAGGTCTTTGATTCCATCCTCTAGACAGAGTTCATCCTGTTCTCAAACATCTGCTATACCGGGCAAGATCTTCAAAATAACATATGCAAATTCTGTATTAGGTGGATTTTCCTTGCAAGTGCTTGCGCACACTAAGTACTACTGAGTATGACTGAAGTTCAGCATGAGTCTCTGGTGGCCACAGCATGTGCCTCTATCTCCCCCTACAGGCCGTTCATGGTGCTGCCGCCTCTGATGGAGTGGGTGCGCGTTGCTGTAGTTCACGCCGAACACAGACGCAGCTTCTCTGTGGACAGCGATGATGTGCGGCAGGCTGCCAGACTGCTGCTGCCTGGAGTGGACTGCGAGCCCCGTCAGCTTCGGTACGGCTGTAAGCAGTGTACTCGCCGTTAGGCTGCAGAGCGTGTGTGCACCCAACCTCTTCATCTGCAAATAAAAAAACACCAGCAGGCACATGTGTGAACTTGCACACACACACACTTGCACATCAGTGATATGAGCAAGAAAATGTATGCGTTTTTCCCATGAACTCATCCATTCCATTCGTGTGCTGTTGAAAAATAAAGTTCGTCAGGTGTTCAGGGAAAATATGGCACATTGCAAACGGTCCAAACGTTCTTGCATGCATTGTGAATCACTTTGTGTGCTTTACCCTTCAGAACGGATGACTGCTTCTGTGCCTCGAGGAAACTGGATGCTGCCTCTACTGAAGCAAAGTTCCTGCAGGACCTGGGCTTCCGTATGCTCAGTTGTGGACGAACAGACCTGGTGAAGCAGGCTGTCAACCTGCTGGGGCCCGATGGTATCAACAGCATGAGTGAGCAGGTTAGAGACACAGTCAGCACATTAAATAATGCATATGCAGAAACATTTACACTGATACACACACACACGATCAGTACAGCCTGTGGAACAGAAAATCTTTGTTTGCTTGGTGAACTGTGGCTCCTTCACCTTTGAACAGCGTGCAGACTTGTGAGCAGAGAGGCAGTCATGAATATTAAAGCTTATTCTGACATATATTTTTCCTGCAGCTTTCCTGCCAAGGTGCTCTGCATTATATCACGACTACCACCTCCAGTACAGTAAATCATCAGGGGAACACTGCAAGTGTAGCTAATGATTTTCCATGGCAAAATCAACATTTAGTTTGGGGCTGACCTAAGCAGAAACTTTCAAACAGAGTCTAGTACTGTATGTTTCTGTCAGACAAAGTCTGCTGACGTCTCTGATGGCTCAGAGGGTAAGGTTTGATTCATATGGTATCCTTCAAAACGATCAATAATAGAATATTACTTATCTGACTCAAGGTGCCAGGAGTGTAACTGTCAAGGATACAAGTTTATAGCAGATCAAAAGTTCAACCTTGTTCTGCACTATATTGTAAAAAAAAAAAATGGTTTAAGTTAAACTGTCAAATGTGTGACATGGCACTTCCTCAATAAGATAAAATGCTTAATTTCAAATATAAAAATCAAGAAATGTCGTGTTTCAAAACAGGAAGCAGGGAAGAAGATTTGGGATTAGATGAGACCATTTTAGTGTAGTGTATCTTTTATCTTTTTTTCTGCGCTTGCCCTTGTTCTCTGTGCCTGTGCTTGTGTAGGGGATGACCCCGCTGATGTACGCTTGTGTCCGCGGAGACGAGGCCATGGTGCAGATGCTGCTGGATGCGGGGGCTGATATTAACAGCGAGGTCAGTGCTGATGAAGTTTTTACTGCTATTCTGGTTTAACATAAAAAAGTCGAAAGAAGTCAAATGAAAGTCACATGAAGGAAAGATTGAAATAACACAAAGAAAATGGAGTACACATAGCTCTTCTTAGATAAATTTAAATAACTTTTTTAAATAAGAAACTGATCTACCAACCGGGTTTTTTTTTTTAATGACTTTCTAGTTCGAAGTATCAGCATTGTATATATCAAGGTGGAATGTTTTTTAAGACAGGTGAGAGGTGTCGAGAGGATCTTTGTATTATTCAATATGTACATTGTTATACTGTCTTTGGTAGTCCCAAAGTAATTCAACAGTGTTTCTACTGTAAGTGTTGAAAACTATGTGTGATATTGATTTGGAGAAAACCAATCATGTTGTCCCTCATCTCCCTTTTCTTTGTGCTGTCCGACATGTCACTGTGCTAAATGTATAGGAGCTGAAGATCATGAGGCACTGACTGACTGTAGCAGTGTACAAACAGATTGAAAGTTTATGTGCAATGAAACTGCATTTGAGTATTTAGAGCATAAAACATGATGCAGAGGTTTGTTGCTGAGTCATTTTTTTTCCCTGTCAGGGAAAGAAGTGATAAATATCGCCTGACTTAAAGCAACCTGAATTCCTCACAGTGTGCAGAGAATCGAGATGGCATGCTTTGACACTGTGCAGACTTCAGAGAGGTTGTTCAGTTAAGGCCTCATGATCTCATGATCCTCATGGTCTTCATTAGTCACCTCAGCAACATGTCCCATCAGCCATTGTGTCAGAGTTGATTTTCAGTCCACTGCATTCATCACCCCTGGACAAAGCACAAAGCACTGTCGACTAAAATATAAAGACCCACTTTCAGATTCATCTTGTGCATTTTGGTTTTGAACCTGGTTAACATTTGAACAGTTAAAGACAAATGTTGTTTGCCTCTGATGTGTGCAAACATGTTTCTTTCACCAGCTGAGCAGCCTCAGGTACCAATAAAATACTTACCAGTTCCGACTGGTACTTAAATGTAGGAACAAGGAAAGAAAACCATGATTATGGGGAATAAGGGAGTAAACTGGGCCTTTGAGAGAAAATGAGAAATAACTTATACTCTGAGTATGTTTGTAAATACTGGGAACCTACGGGGTAGAGTACTAGGAGATGGTGTTAACAACATTATGCTGCAGAAACCTCTACAGCACTACTGACGTTAGGTAAGATAACTAAGTAAGTTCCCAGAATGCTGATACTCACCAATGCTGGTGTACTGCAATGCAGTTTTAGGATGTTAGGCTCAACCATTTACAGAGCAATGTACTTATAGGGCACTTAACAGGTTAGGTAGAACCAGCTTACAATATTTGGAGTGACTACAGTGTAGCTTCTGTTCCTTATAGTAATGGATGTGTGCAATAAAAAAATTATCTTCTTTTTTTTTTTCTGGCAATTATTAGATACGGTTGCCCCAACAGAAAATCAGGTGTCCATCTGACAAAAACTACTAAACAAATATAGTTGTTATAGAGGAAGACCATGACCAGCTTTTATTTCAAAATACACACTCTAGGTTCGCTCATAATGCATGAGGAAGATAGGTGCCTTTGTGCTTTGTTCATGTGACAATGTGTCTCATGTGTGTCTCATGTATGTCACGCTTTCATTTGGAAAGTAGTATAGGTTTTCATTGCAGCCTGACCAGAGAGATGAGCCTTAAAGAGGCCGGGTCAGAGCCCTGTCAAAAAAACCCGCAGTGGAAGGTGGAAAGATCAGAGGACTAACTAGACAGATCAATCCATGGTGTTCATTAGACAGCGAACACGGTGACAGGATGTCCTCTGCAGCCCCAGGGTTTCTAGTTAATTACTCTAGTTTCTCCTGTAGAGCTTCCTGTCCCCATTCTCCTCCCCGCAGCTGCTTGTCTTGTGCTCCGTAGGCCATGTAGTAGTTTTAATGGCTTCGTATCTCTCTCCCTCACCTTTCTCCCTCCTACCCACCCAACCCAACCACCTGTATCCCTTCCCCAGGTGCCAAACTCAGTGCACAAGCACCCCTCAGTCTTTCCCGAAACCCGGCAGGCGACGCCCCTCACTTTCGCTGTGTTACACGGACATGTGCCTGTGGTGCAGGTACTTTCTCACATGTGATTCTCTCATCATGACCTCTCGTTGTGCTTCAGCTCATGGTTGGTCATCATTGTCATTTTTGTCATCAAAGCTTCTTGGTGGTGATGATGATAGTGGTTCTTCACCACGAGTTTTCTCCTGTCTTTTTTATTTTTCAAGATTATTGAGATGCTGTTTTGTGATGTATAGTTTGATCTTTTTATCTTAATAAAGGACTATTACCCGGTCAGTGAGTCTGAACAACATGGCTTCCTGTCAATTTGCATTTTTGAGCTAATGGATCAGTCTGCATTTAGCGAGTCGAAAGTGGAAACATAGCAGTCTAATTGTTATCGAACTCATTTACCTAATTCAGTTTGTCCTCTAAATGATCTGTCCATTGGATTTTGAATCATTAAATTCAAATGGAAAATGTTTTAGCCATGTGACAACACAACTGATATCTGAGGACATCAGTTAAAAGGAAGAATTTTGTTAAAAAGATTAAATTCAGAGTAAAGTGTATTGTCATTAGGTATATTATCATTTCACATTCAATTTTCCGGGATATTAATTTTAGATCCAAGTCATTTTTCATCTTATTAGATGACATAAAGTTATTAGAGACTTAGATCATTCTCATATTCAACATATTGTTCCCCAGATACATCTGCAGCATCGTTTTCAGCTGTTGTATGAGCAGTGCCATGTACTGGAACGAGGACAACTTTAAGTATACAATAGGCAACAAAATACAGTTAAAATAATAATAACAAATCAATAAAAAAAGTAAAACAGATCTGTGAGACTATATTATATTTAGACTGCTACCACAATTTGGCTCTTTTTTGTTACTTCTGCATTTAAATGTAAAAATATTGACAGAGAATAGTTAAAAGAATAGTTAAAAGAATAGTTAGACATTGTGGGAAATAGGCTAGGTTTGGTGAAAATATTGATACCATGTCTGTACAGTAAATATGAATCTGAACCAAAGAGAGGGTCAGTTTATTTTACATAGGAAACATGGAGAAAGAGCTCTGCCTATCAGCACTCCTAAAGGTAGCTAATTAACATATGATATCTTGTTTGTTTAATCCATACAAAAAACTAAATGTAAATGAGACTTGGTTGGACTGTTTGGACTATTTCTTGCAAAGCTAACTGGCTGCTATATAACATAAGATGTAAGAGAGTGATATCGGCCTTCATCTAACTAGCAAGAAATCTGATTACTGTATTTCCCAAAATGTTAAACTATTACTTTAAATAATGGAAGCATGAAGTGTCGTAAACTAGCAGAGTGAACATTAATTATCCACTACTCCCTGTACAGATTTATTATACATGTAAACCAGTCAGCAGATGAGAGAAGCTGAATACTAAGCTACCAGACTGACTTCTAATCATTCTCAATCATTATCAGCAGCCAACTGACTCTCCATCTTTTACCCTCTTCTCTCTGTCAACCTGTCTTTCTCCCATCACGTTCCTCCGTGTCCACCTCTGCAGCTGCTGCTGGATGCCAAAGCCAACGTGGAAGGGTCCCTACAAGACGGGATGGAGAACTACACAGATACCCCGCTGCAGCTGGCGGCTGCTGCAGGTACAGAGACACAGCATGACTCTCATCCTCTTCCTCCTGTCCAACTGTACAGTCGCACACTGACAACACCAGCTGGCCTTGTATAACCAGCTGATAACAACACCTGAATGTCAGCATGGGGCATGCATGCAGAAAAATGATCAAATGTTTGCCTCATACTCTCATTTTCTGTCTCATTCTTGTTAAATCTTACTGTGCGTGTGTGCGTATAAGCTCTGCCAATCGTTTTTCATGCACAGGTAATTTTGAGCTGGTGAGTTTGTTGCTGGAGCGGGGGGCGGACCCCATGGTGGGAACCATGTACCGTAATGGCATCTCCACCGCGCCGCAGGGAGACATGAACTCCTACAGTCTGGCAGCAGCTCACGGACACAGGTAGGTAACACACACACATGTTTAGTCACGAGTACACGCTCGAGTGAATAAACAGATCACACACACGCACTCATACTATGAATTTAGCATACAATCATGCAAAAGCACAATCTCAACAGAGCATTTACTATACTATACTGCATGACTAAATTCCTGTTTGTCTTTTTGCTGTACCTCTTCACAGTGTTTGCTTGATACAGCACAACCATTTTAAATGAATGAAAATATAGACTTAGAAAATCTAATTACCAATTATTATCAATGTTACCAAAGTGACTGTTACCAATTCAAGTATTATGGGAATCCATAAGCATGTATGCAGAGTAGTTTATTATTTTTTTTTTACAGGGCCTTAATGTCCGCTTGCCTGTATACAGATTTTACATTTTGCATTCCAGCTGTCCTGCTGTGCAAACTAAGAAATCAAGTTACAGGAACGGACCTAAAAGGGTACAAATGCTTTGCAGCTGTAGCCTGACAAATGGGTTGTACTACCAAACTCTGCAGGGGCTCCATAAGGGAGGCCCACAACATAAAATAAAGTTAAATAAATACAGAAAAAACAAGTCAAAGAATTAGAAGCAGTGAAAATTAAGCTAAATTAAATTTGGAGTAATGGTAATGGCTAGTGGAAGCATTTCCCTCTGCTACACTTGCCAATACGCGCTGAAAAAGGGCATCTTGCCTGAAATGCCAGTGTGGCAAAATTAAAAAAGTTAAACGGTAGTGCTGCTTTTATTTCAATAAACCCAACTTTCTATTTAAATCAACATTTTGTGATCACTGATTTGCTGTACCTTAAGCTTGTTAAAAGTACAATTATGTACTCCTTTCTGTTAGCCGTGATTTTGTATCTTTGAAATTAAACAAAGGTCCATAGTTATCACCTTAAGGACCTTTTTTGTACCTTACAGGATACTTTTCTGACAATTATACCTTTAGGTACAGAAATTATATATATCCCTATTCCTCGGTGTGTACACTTACAAATACTCTCTATGCTTTAATTAATTGTAATTAATTGTAAGACTGCCAATGTGCCATTTATGTTTCTCCTATAATAAGTAAGAGATTACATAACTCTTTTTAGTAAATGTTTTGCAAATGAGGAATTTATTCTGAAATAAAATAGAGCATAACAGAAACTTTCCCTCTGAGTTTGTTTTTTGTGCAATTTTCACCAAACCTGGTACACAGCACTAGTGCATCTAACTGTATTTGGCACACCAGCTATATTGGTTTGGGCAGCTATATTTTATGAGTGATGAATGAGCATTTGTTTGTCTAACCCTACTTAAAACTGAGCAGCAATATGCAGCAATAACAATCTAAGCTCTGAGACAGTTTATTTCAGGTTGCCCTTTATCTGTAATGACCACCACTCAGTGACTGTCATATCACTTTGAAAATACACAGAAGTGTGGTTTATAATACAAATTCACCTCTTTGCCATTTGTGGTGATATTGGACAGGAAACACGAACTCATGCAATAAAAGGCAATTAAATAGAGTCTTATAATCTGTACTGACCAATCAAATTAAATTCCTTTCTTGTTTTTGTGTTTCTGTTGTTCTAGAAATGTCTTTCGTAAGCTGCTGTCTCATACAGAGAAAGGAAAAGGGGACGTCTTATCCCTGGAAGAGATTCTGGCAGAGGGTTCGGAGCTGGAAGGTAGAAGTCCGTCCCAGATTGACCTGATCCGAACTGGGAAGGCCAAACTTAAAGCCCTGAAAGAAGCCATGTACCACAGTTCAGAACATGGGCATGTAGACATCACCATAGATATACGGAGCCTCGGTTTGTTCACATTCTGTGTGCCACATTTGTACCTTCCTTGTGCATGTTCATGTGTGCATTTTATATGTTTCATGTGTGTTTTCATATGTAACTATTTCCCAGGGGTTCCATGGACTTTGCACACTTGGCTCGAGTCTTTGCGCACATGTTTCCATCAGCACCGCCGGCCTCTGATCCAGGGTCTCCTGAAAGAGTTCAGCTGCATCGAGGAAGAGGAGTACACTGAGGAGCTCATTACGCATGGCCTGCCTCTCATGTTCCAGATCCTCAGAGCCAGCAAGGTACTGTCTGCATCACATGTTAAGTCACTTTGGATTTCAGTTGTTTGACTCGCCTTGTATGGCATCATAGTTGTAGGATCAGTAGAACTTCCTCCAAAGCTACATTCTGATCTCAGTCTTTAAAAATCTCTTTCTTTACTTTCAAATATATCTGCTCTGTTTTGTGTGCTCATCTTTTTTATATGATTAGCATAGTCAGGTCATCAGCTTCACAAAGACTGACACAGCCCCAGAGGCCTACTCAATATCAATTACCTAAAGTGATAATGATTTATGACAAGCTCCCCCGCTCCTCTCTGTTGCTGCTCATTAGATCGGGGCCCTGTCTCATTACTTAAGCTCATGATCCCCTTGGTAGGCCATATTAGATTTTAACAAGCACATCATTGTCCTGTCTAGCTCCTCTATTTGTTTTGTCTACTTTGTCTTGGGCTTAGTATTGGCCTGCTGGTGAGGTGAGCTTTGCTGTCATTGCTGATATGAAAAAAACATTGCAGTGCACAAACACACACACACAAAAATTGAAACACCCAAGCGAACCTGCATAGACTGAGACTCGCATGTGTGTGGAATTCCATACCCACAGTATTTCTTCTCTCACACAAACACAACACCACACACACACACACACACACCACACACACACACACACTCGAACACTCAGTCCGTCCTAGCCTTCAGTGGATTGCTGCATTTTCAGTCTTATTCTCTGTCTCGGTTGATATATGTTGGGGCCAGTGACCCTCATCTCCTCATCTCTATGAGGGGCTCAGGGACCCCGGCTCCACTGTGAGGACCAGAGACATCAAGGTAGTGGCCATTCATCTTTTAGATAGTCTGCTGCCTCGGCCCACGTAAACCTTCATTCAGCAATTTAGTGAAATACAGTTCTCTACAATTCAGTTCATTTCAGTTCAACTGAGGCCAGTTCAGTTCAGTTCAGTTCTATCTGTGGGGGAAGTTAGAGAAATGTATATTTGTACCTGGTGGAATAGGTGGCTGTTATGTAATAGCTGTTTGTTGGCGTCATGCTTCAGTAAGAGCAAGCAGCCTGACTGCACATATGGGGCTTGTAGTGTTGCGCACCACTGCTGCAGCTGAATGGCACTCCCCCTCCTTCTCCCCCAGTTTTAGCACCACACACAGACAAGTGGAAAGTTAGGTGTAAGGGTAAGGAGACCTTACTTTCCTGTCTTTCTCTTTCTCACACTCCTACTCCAGCTCAGCCTGTCATCGTGTTCCCCATTAAAGTAATCTCTGAGGAACAGAGGGTGTAAGAAATGAGCTTGATTTCCATCTGATCCCCTGTCAAAGGTGTGAGACAGCCATGAATATGCAGTCTATTGGAGCAATTGCTTGAATAAAGTGAATGCTGAACATGATAGGATGATAGAACGCTGCAGTTGAACCTCTCTCACTGTGCTGGTAATTGTGTTGGGGATGTTTGTGTAGGAGAGGATCATTACAGTAAGTGCTTGTGTTCTTGCATAACATCAACTCCTGGGATGTTGGCTGAGCACTGCCCGCCCAAGCAGCTTTCCTCACCCTCTGATGTTTTGTTACTCATCACGCTTTTTTCAGAATGAGGTGATCAGCCAGCAGCTGTCTGCAATCTTCACCCAGTGTTACGGCCCTTACCCTATCCCCAAACTGGCAGAGATCAAGAGGAAGCAGTCGTCACGTCTCGGTGAGGGCCTGTCTTATTACTGTAAAATCTATACTGTTTAACAATGTAAAAACACAGAATTAAGACTGTTTTGATTTATTTTCAGCTGTTACTAGTGAATGCATAATGTAGGAAAATGAGAAGTGCACACAACGCCATCTAGTGTTCAGAAACTGTTAAATAAAAAAATAGCAGAAATGTATCTAGAATGGCTAGTGAGGCTAAGTTGTACATCCTATTTGTTTTTTATGATAATCAGAAAAACATTAAGTTTTTCTGGTCATGTATTTTTTCAGATCCTCACTTCCTGAACAATAAGGAGATGTCAGATGTGACCTTTTTGGTGGAAGGGAAGCCTTTTTACGCCCACAAAGTCCTACTCTTCACAGCTTCCAACAGGTACACTTACTTAAACATCATTCAAATACCTTTTAATATGAAAGGATAAATTAATTCATACAGCAATGGCCAAATGTTTAACATACTGTGTTATATGCTGTTGAGATGTTATGGCAGTACTGTACAGTTCTTCCTGCTGATCCATAAATTCATTTTTCCTGGCCCCCGGGATCTTGACAGGACCTCCATTTCACTCTCATGTCATGTTGCATTGATGATAACCAATCAATCCTGTCATAAAGTGACTGAAGAGAAATGACACATCAATCAAAAGTGTTGTTGACATAACGTCCTCAGAGAAAACTAATTTTAAAACGAACCCATTACTGTAAAATAATTCAAGGCTTATCGTGCTTTCCCTACATGCTATTCAGTGGTAAAAACATTAATAAAATGCTGAAAAATGTAGTGATTTCTCTCTTTTTATTTCTCTCTTGCTCTCCCTGCCTCTTTTTATTTCTCTCAAGGTTTAAAACTCTTCTAGCAAACAGGCCGTGTGGTGAAAACACATGCATTGAAATCAGCAATGTAAAATATCATATTTTCCAGGTGAGCCACTTTTGAATTACACTTAAACCACATTTTTCTAGTCCTTCTTTCAGAAATTCATACTGTATTTATCTTTGTATGAGAGCAGTGCAATGTGTGTTTCTTCCTTTCAGCTGGTGATGCAGTATCTCTACTTTGGAGGGACAGAAGCGTTGCACATCAGGAACACTGATATTATGGAGGTTAGGCCATTCATATAGCTTTCACTGTCAGCTGTGTTATGTACTATAGCATACCTTTATACTGTAGTATAAACCACTTTAGAATCTCAAGGTCACCTATAGATATTGCACTGTTAAAATATTACAGTAATGTTTATTATCAAATGTAAAACAGATTCTAGATTTTAATTTGGGTTGATTTCATTTTCCAGCTTCTGTCTGCAGCCAAGTTCTTCCAGTTGGAGGCGCTGCAGAGGCACTGTGAGATGATCTGCTCCAAGAACATTAACACTGAAACGTGTGTGGAGATCTACAACCACACCAAGGTGCAAAAAAAGACAGAAAATGTATCTTTACTTTATTGAAAATGTGTTAAGATTCTCAGATAAACAACCATGTTTTTCCCCTTTTTTCACAGTTTCTTGATGCTCCAGACTTGGCTTCCTATATAGAGGGTTACTTTCTAAAGAACATGGTAATCCTGATCGAGTTGGAGCCATTCAAACAGCTACTGTACGACGCACCTCCAGACAGCCCTGGCTGTGACATCCTGCAGGACCTGGAGAAAACCCTGGCCATTCGCATCCAGTCCATACACCTGTCCTCCTCCAAGGGATCCATTGTTTGATCTTCTGACCTTTCTGAGCAGATAATATTTATCAGAGACACATCAGAGACATGACACTGTATTGCAATGTATCTGAACAACAGGTCATTACAAGTGAAAGAGAAAAATAAGACTCGTAGGACTGTCCAGTTAAGATCTTTGTCTCTGTCAAGCTCATCCGTTGCTAATGTGCTTCTTATCTTAGCACAGATGGTTTCAAGTCTGTCTGTCTGTCTGCCTTGTTGATATCTGTCAACAATTAATTACAGTAACATACAATGACTGTCTTAAGATAGTTGCATTATGCCACAATTTGCCAAGAACATAGGCTACATTACTGTAACAATGTCCCTCATTCAGCAAGAATTTCTGAGTAGTACACTCTGTGTGTTTCATGTTGCACTGAATGGATCGGGCTACGGAGGAAGGGTTGCAACCAACTGCAACAGTGAGAACATCTGCATACGTGGCTCAGTGTGTTGAGACAATAACCAACCTCAGCGTAATGTGATAAGCCATCAGTGTATCCCTTCCTGGCTGTGTGGAAGAACTGCCTCATGTTGTGATTATTTGCTTAAACATGTGGACCTGTACAGAGTAATTCATTTGTATATTTTCTCTTAGCATTATCTGTGCTGATTACTCTTTAAAGCCAAACAAGACAAACAACTGACAAGTACCTGTAATGTGACTGATGCAAAATAGGAAGTTTCATGATGTGACTCTGGGCAACTGGATGGGAAAGAGGACTTTTCCTTCCTCCACTACTGTGTAAATATTGTTCATAAAAACAGAGCTATTGATAATGTAAGTTAATGTATATATATCCGCAGATGTTTTCTCATGTGTCTTACTGTTGGATATCGCTGTAAAAACATAAAGCTCATCTTTTAAATATCTATGTTTAAATGTTGCATGTCAGAGGGATGACTGTGTTTTTGGTTTTTCTGTTTGAAGACTGCATTGAGGAACTGCTTTCACACTTGTACGACTGAAAGTTGGGAGAGAATATTTTCTTCATCAGCATGGGTCACTAAATGTGTAACAGTCAATTGGTGTCGTCATTTCGTGTGTGAGAGGCTCAAGGCTTGTGTAGTCCTGAACCGGGAACATGATGCTGTCAGCTGACAACACATGACTTGTGTATGTGTGACTTGATATATCTTTCCTCGATAAAGATTAATATAAAGAATACTATGAATCTACTCTTAGATTTTTCTGGTGCAGTCTCTGGCTTCAAAACAACCGCAAGGGGACATCCATTATTCTGTTTGATGTCAAATTTTTAAGGCAGTTATTTTATCTCAGTAGCCAAAAAGTTAGATCTCAGCTGGTAGGTGGTTTAATTCGGCACCCAACTGCACACAAGCCAATGCCGTCTTGAATAAATCGCCTAAAATCAATGACAAAAGAGAAAAGAAAAACCTTTAAACAAGTTCCTTAAATGGCACTCCAAAACTGAAAAAATGTTGTAATAAAACTACATCAACCAGTGTATAATGTTAATAATTCATAATACTGTAATATATTACTGTAACATTACTGTAAACTCTTCTAACATAGCTAAAGCAGCTAAATAACAACAATAAAGTAGGCATGCTAATGCTACTTAGAATTTCCTAGACACAATCCTAATAATTAGCTTTATCTTAAAGTGCATGGATTTTGTCTTCATCTAGAACCAAAATGGACGTGATTGTGTCGTGTTTGACAGTTTATTTATAAATTCATTCATTTAATGTCTCTTTTCTTAATGTCAAACAAAACTTCCATTTAGCCCTTAGCTAGCTAACTTTGGTTTCGTTTACAATTAGTTATTCATTCACTCATTCACCACTGCTCAATAGACATTCAATAGGCTAGTTTCCTTTATAGTGAGCAGTAAGCGATTGTCGAAAACTAATTCGCATCATTTTGCATCTTCACTGACAGTTTTAGAATCATTTTTTCACATCATGTTGCACAGTAAATACAGCATAGAAGAAGTTTGAATTCAGTGCTTTCTGTGAAATTCCTGCAGAAATTCTGCAATATCCTTAAATAGGCTTTTTTTGGAGTAATTCCAAATTAAAACTAAAGCAATTCCAATAAAGCTGTACATAGTTACTATAAATACATGTAGATGATATCTAGCGAGTTCTCATTCTGTCCTCTTTTGCAATACACGTGAAATAAACTTTTTTGCATGTCTGACTCATCCCTGGCAATCTTCTATGTCCAGAAATCCACCATTTAACACAACCAAGAGGGACACACTCATGTGGACAGTGCACATTAACTTTTCATGAGGGAAACAATTCCTTCATGGGGTAGAGGAAAGGAGCGTAATGTGGAAGGAAAAGTGACACCACCCTGCAAGTGAAATCTGACTGGAAGAGAATGGTGAAACAGCACTCCTAGTTAGGAGTTTATGCACTTTTATTCCTTTTTTAGATGTAGATATAGCAGAATATAGCAAATTGCATTCTAATTTACAGTCATTTTGTGTTGTTTTTACAATAATACATAAACGTGCAAAATGGAGTGTAAATATTCACAGTTTATGAATTTTAGAACAGTTTCGTCCACATTGACGTGTGAAGAGTTTTGAAAAAGTGAATAGAAAAAAAACTGTACCAGGCTTTGTGTCAGCCTGCTACAGTGAAATGCAAGTACAAACATTATAGTGATATTAATTTTTCTTTGGTGACTTAAATGTCAGGGGCTGCAGGATCCTCAGGGTTTGTTTGGCTCCATGATGTTTTAGACGTTTATGAATTTGTAAACTTTCACAATCAAATTACTTTGAGTAAACAATCCAGTCCAAACTGGCTTTTTTTATTGTTTTTTTTTTTTTTTTTACATTCCCAGACATTGAATTGTGTCTCATGTTCCTTAGATTCTCTTAAATGTCTCCAAAGAACTGTTGCAAAATACTGCTCTCTCTTTGAGCGTGTATGGTATTTGCAGCTTGTGTGTGTGTGTTGGGCAGAGACATTAGAATGGCGAGGGACGGGGTGACAGCAGTTGTTAAGGAGTTACCATGGTTACCGTCGCCCAAGAACAATGTTGAACTGAGAATGCTCCACTGTGTTAAAGACTGAATGGAATCCTGAGGTGCACATACATGTATATGCTTATAGACACAATGAACACACTCACGAGATGTCGTCATCCAACAGGATTTACTCCTGAATGAGTAGTTAGGAGAATCTTATTTTAAGCAGAAATTGTCCGTCATCAGATTAGCTGTGTCAAGCAAGAGACCATGTGATTAAGCCATGGAAATGTCTCTGTTGCCTCTTTTCTAAAGCACTGCTGGGCATCTTAATTTACTGGGCTGCAAGTAGAGCACTATAAGTAACACCAAGGGAAGTCGGGAGGGGAACTCCACAGAGAGACACATTCAATTATTTAGCCAAAAAACAATTGTTTGACACTGTACAAGATGGTGTTTATGTGAATTTATCTCTGTGGCTGCTTCATTTTTCTTTCAATGAGCTGGAATTTCTAAACGCATAACTTTGTGTGTTGCCATGAACTCATTTCTGAGTGTCTATTGTTCACTTTTGTGTGTGGGTTGATGTGCATGTGTGTGCATGAGCAAATGGGAGTGTAAAAGGGGTGTTTGCCCTACTAACTCTGCCCCCAGTGCGAGCCCCTTCATCCTCCCCTTGTTGTCATGCACAGGCGCTCTCCCTTTGGCACAAAGTAGGCTGGCAGCACAACAGCCATGTGTTTTAGCTCCACGCTTTGAAGCACTCAAAAAAACTTTTTTCAGAACTGTTTCTGAGAAACGTCGTGTAAAGGGAGGGAGGGAGAGGGAGAAAGAGGGAGAGAGAGAGGGAAAAAAGAGGAGGAGAAGGGGGGTGAAAGAGAGTGTAAGAGTGAGGGAGAGAAATGGGGAGCAGAAGGAGCTGCAGACAAAAACAAGCTGTCTTCCATGTGGTGATTTGATCTCAGCTGTTGGAGGATACCTTTGTTGGACAATATTTGAGGAGATTCTGCCCGAGACTCAACAACAGGTGAGTGTTGAAAGAGCAATATGTGAAAAAGATGCAGTATAAAAGAGGAAGATGAAATAAGTGGTGCCCTCTTGGCTCAGGCAGACAAAAAGCAGGGGGTTGTTTTGGGGATACTGCATGATTATTAACGGCTCATTTATTTTAGTCTAATGCACTTTTAATGCATTTTTGTTTCCTGAATTTCCCTGTTGGAGTACTCCGGTTCAAAATCTTAATTTTGAAAATAAACGTATTGCTGAAACATGTTAAAAACAGGTCAAAAGACATACGGTAGACCCTGTATTCATGCAGCAGTCACAAATTAATTTTTCTTCCCCCTTTCCTATAGGCTGTAATCCTCACTCCGTGTTTCCCACTCAGTCATTGAAGTTAGCCACCAGCTGTTTCAGTGATGCAGTGCGACGAGCTCTCAGCCAGAGAGGAGTTCACCTACAGTCACATGTCCACTCTGGAGAGGGACAGCGGGACGTTGGGACGACGGGGTGACAGGGGAGCAGAGAGAAGGCCAGACAGGGGGGAGCGGTATAGGCCCGAGCGGGACAGCTACACAGTGGACGTGAGAGCCAGTGACCTGCAGCTGGCCCAGCCGGAGCCTGTAAAGCACCCCTGCTTCAGCTACAGGGCCTGGCTCTACAGTGTCCTCATAGGGGTGAGAGGAAAGCTGGTCAGGGAGAGGTACATGGGAGGCACATTACAGGGTGTATCTATTTAGTCCATGACACACAAATTTTAACGGTTGGGGTACTTCTGATGAGTATCCCAATCCAGAAATTTTGGGTGGGATGGCAACATGAAATCTGGTTTTGTGCTTCCACATTTAATTGAGGAGTTGAAATGGGTCTTTACAAAATATAGATATGGTTGGACATGATGGGGTTGCTCCCTGTCAGCCTTTTAAATGTCAACAGTTTGTCTTATATATTTGGTTAACCAGACACATAAGATTCATTATTTATTGTAAATATGTGTGTGCATGTGTCTGAATATGTGAGAGAATGCAAATGCCTTCTTGCAAAGCCAGTTTATTGCATTTATGAGTGTCTGTATTTGTATGAATGCATTCCTGTATGTGTGTGTGTGTGTGTGTGTGTGTGTGTCCTTAGGGCAGTCTGCTCATCACATCGGGTTTCTCTCTGTACCTGGGAAATGTGTTTCCTGTTGCCATGGACTACCTACGCTGTGCTGCAGGCTCTGTAAGTGACCATCATAATCACAGTCATATTCACATACATCTCTACCTTAATGAGTTTATACACATTGTTTAGACTAGACTGCCATGTCAAAATGCCAGTGACACATAATTTCCAGACATTATTTCTGCTAAATAGATAAATGCAGCAGCTCATTTCTTGCTGTTCTTTTACAGGGCCTTCCTGCAGCGATAGCCAGTTTTGCCATTGCCAAGAACAGACATGTTGCAGTAAGTAAACAATGAACACACCAAAGGCAAAACAGATAATTAGCTTTTAATGGATTTTCAATTGAATTTTCTGCAAGACAATACTTTATACTAATGAAGGCCAAATGTTTTCTTGTATTTTCAAGGTGTCAGATTTTCAGGTGGTCTATGTGTCAACATTTGCTGTGACGACTACTTGCCTGGTTTGGTTTGGATGTAAACTGGTCCTGAACCCTTCTGCTGTCAATGTAAATCCCTCAACCTATCATGTTACTGTGCAGAATAAAGCATTTTTTTCTTTCTTACTTTTCCATCTGCTATTGTGTCTCTGCTCTCCCTCCTACTCTGTCTGTTTTCAGATCAACTTTAACCTCATTCTGATGATTTTGCTGGAGGTGTTGATGGCCAGTACCGTCATCCTGTCAGCCCGCTCTGCAGAAGACTGCTGCTGCCACAGGAAGGTGTGTGTGTGTCAGTGTGTGCATGAGTGATTGTTTTTATTTCCCCCAACTGATGTCTATAGCTATAGCTTTCACTTTTCCATCCTAACTCCTCTCAATCTTTCTGTCCATCTTTTAGCCGGTGACATATGACAGACCTGTGGTTATAACCCCTGCAGTGTTCCCCACTCGACTCCTTAAGGCATATTCTGTGAGTCAGTTTCAGTTTTGTCCCTTTGATATGTCTGTCTGGTCAATGCTTATCATCCACTGAAGAATATCTCCAATAGGTGATTGAAATAATCGTTGGAATCTCTGCTGTATTTGGAGGAATTATTGCACTCAACATGGACGCTTTGCTACCTGGCCCCTACTTGTCTGTCACATTTTTCTGGATTCTTGTGGCTGTAAGTTTTTCTTAATAAATCATACTTTTAATTATGACAGAGATTGCAGCTCTGAAGGATAAGTAAGATGCTGTCCATTACTGGCCTTATCACATAACTCTGTCTGATCTTTAATCCTTTGCAGTGTTTTCCCAGTGCAATTGCCAGTCACGTTGTGTCAGAATACCCCAATAAATGTCTGGTGAGTACAAGACAATACTTTAGTTATTGGACTCCAGTCCTGTAGATGTTTAATACACTAAACTAAGGACTCATTGTGTTTTAAAGGGTGGACATCAATTAAAGTAATGTATTTGGAACTGTCCGTATTTGTTAGAATTCAAATACTGATCCATTCTGTGAACCAAACTAAGAATTTTGTATGTCCCCCCACTTCACTTTAAAGGTATCTCCTATCAATGCCGATGGTATTCAATTATATATATAATTCAATCCTTAAAATGTACTAAAATTGTTGTAACAGTTGTAATAGTTTGCTTGAACTCTATGAGAAACTGAACTCAGTGATGACAAAACAGAGATTCTTATTGCTGCTCCAGTCTTGTCCCCTAAATAATAGATAATCTTTTTCCTCCTCTTCCTCTTTGTCTTCACTGGCTTCCTGTCAGATTCAGAGTTCAATTCAAGGTTCTTGTCATCAAGTACAGGGCACTGCATGTGCAGGCACCTGCCTACATTATAGTGCTGGGTGTAATGATTGAAATGTATGTGTTTTGTTTTATGACTGAATATAGTATTTATTGTATTTTGAACTTGTTTTTGGATTAATTGCATAAGTCGTATTAGTGTTTGTTTCATACTGCCCAACGACTACAGATGAAAATTAGCCAGTAGCTAAATCTGCTGGTACAATACTCTTCTTTTATGAAATTAATGTTTTCCAGCACATGGTCCCTAACATTACATTTAATAAACAAAACTTCAACTAAACTATGGATGTTAATTAGGATGGGTATCATTACTTTGTTACTATTTCTTTCAGTTAAACAAACTGGGACTATTCCCTTTTTCTTTAAACTTCTATAAACTTTTTTTCTCTCTTCCTGGTGTTCCTCAGGTGGAGGTTCTGATTGCCATCAGCAGTGTGACATCTCCCCTGCTCTTTTCAGCCTCCGGCTTCCTCTCATGCAGTGTGATCAGCTTTATTGAAATTTTCCTGCATGAAGTGCCTACAGCCAAAGTGAGTTCAATGAAGTGAAGATTCACCCATAGTATGCAATGTGCAGATTTGCTAGTGAGCATTACCTACATACACATTGAGGTCCTTTTGCATCAGAAATACAGGAATAGATTTTAGGGAAACTGACTCATTGACAAATCTTATTGAAAATCATCTATTTCATCTTTGTGTCCGCGTGCGTGTCTGTGTGGTCCAGCAATCCTACGACATCCTGCTGCTGATTCTGATGGTGTTGCTGCTTGTGCAGGCAGTTCTAACTTCAGCCACTGTGGTGCACTGTGCCTCCTACAAGAGTCAGCTCCGCATGGGGGCTCCAGAGTGCAGTGATAGCATGCACTCTGCAACCCATTACTGTGAGGTAAGGCTGGTAAAAGCAGGAGTCGTGGGCACAAATTGACAAGTGTGTCTTTTTCTCTCTTTGTCTGTCTCTCCACTTCCAACAATAGACATTTGAGAATGTGGAGAATTATGCATTTAATTCTGTTCCAGTTGTTAGACTCAGCAGCTATAGCTCATGTAAATGGCAGTTAAATAGGATGACATAAAAATCAATGATCTAGTCATACATGCAAAAATTATATTGTGTTGCTCATCCTTCACACATCATTTATCTCATCATTATCTGTTTTTGTCACCTTTCCCCTTCCACATTTCATTTCTCTCCAATCTCTCTCTCTCCTCCCTCTTCCCTTTTTGCTCCCTCAGCAGCAAGCATCCAACGGAACACTGCAGGATTTTGACAAAGACAGAGCTTGGAAGGCAGTTGTGGTCCAAATGGCCCAATGAACACTCTTACAGTACACAGAGAAGCTGATGATGCGAAGTGGAAAACAGAAGAATAAAACAAACTCTAAGCTGCAAGCTACAAGAGTATAATCCCGAGACAGAACACACTGGAAGAAAGAAAAAGCAGTAAACATGTATTCAGACATGGCGACAGGGACATAGAGGAAGGATTGAGAAGGAAATAAAAGATAGAAGAAGAGAGAAGTTTGAAAGAATGTAAGGTTTTTGATACTGTCATAGATAATGTTTTGACCACTTTGCTTTGATGTCTGTTTTCTGGTGTTTTTTTACTGTAGTGAGGAGTGGCAATATTTGACCTGGGAATTTAACTATTCTCTGTTGTTTAACAAGCACAAGTATTTTTACATTGACATCATTTAAGTACAATGAACAATCGCGTGAGTCAATGTTCAGTAGTATAAAAATGCTTTAGACTTAAACACAAAGTTTTATGATGTCTCAAAATATCTAACTTTGTTCTATAAAGTAGAAGCATACAACTGAATTCATCCTAGATTTAATGGATGAGGAAGTTTTACAATTGTTGTACTGTAGGATGAAAAGGATGTTAATGTACAAAAATACATCCAAGACTTTCAACTCAATGCACGGATTTGTATCCCTACAAAGAGTTTAAAATGAGAAATGCATGTTGGCTTATCTATCACCTGGCAGTGGCTCAGTTTATTCTAAGGTATAAACCTCAATCAGCCACATTTATAGGAAAGTTCTTTCCATAGATGCCAAAATAAGACAACAAATGACACTTTTTTATATCAGCGGCAGACTTAATTCACTGCAGATCTTCTTCCCAAATAGAGAACACTGACATATCTTAGCATTCTTGACTGTGAGTTGTCTTTTGTATGTGTGTGTTCTCACAGTGGTGTGGTAGAGGTTGTTTATTACAGTTTATTACAAGATAATTGATACAGTTGGCTACTGCAAATACATTATTAACTGATGTAAAGAGTTTTAACTGAAAATGTGTCGTATTTAGAAAAAATAAAATGTGTGTCATCAACTGTAGCACAGTGTTTATTGGTTGCTCCTTCTGTTTATTTTTTCTGCAGATGGCAATTTGACAGACTGAGTACACTAGGCAATAAATACATATGACACTTAAACTTACCTGCATCCTAGGATAACTTTCCAGGAAATACTGTTCGGTCATAATCCTATTTTTAGATGTCAGTCTGTAAAGTTTAGAATATGGTGATTTATATTTACAGTATGTTTACCAGAAAAACAACAACCCTGCTTTCTTGTTTGGAAATGAGAAAGGTGTTCTCATCATTGTGCTCTAATTTATTTGCTACTGTGGTAATTTCCTTTCCTCCTTTAATTTACTCCCATCCCTCCGCTCCATTCTGCACTTGATATATATATTCACATATATTAAGACTTAGTCATTTCCCTCCCTTACATTTAAGATTAAGCCTCAAAAGGCCAATAAAACATGAAACAAACATGTCATTCACTGGAAATATTACACATACAGGCTAAGACTTTAATGCATGTGAAATCCAATACAACTGCTCTGCTATAGTAATAAGTCTACTTTTATGAAGCCTATGAGTTTGTCACTGTCATAGAGGTGTGAATTCAATTATATTTTAGCACTGAGGTCAAGTATCAGCACTGCAGGTGTGTCTAATATTCAGCCCCCTTATGTATATAAATAGATAGACAATCCATTAGAAATAGCTCTCAATATAATGTAGTCCAGTACAACACCGCCTTAAACTATGACCTCAACATACAGCTGAATTTACACATTTCTGACCACCAAAAAACAAACCAAAAAAAGACTCTGTGGCAGACCCTGTACTGATCTGCATTAGATTGTACAGGAGTACATAAAGTGGCCACTGGCATATAATGAATTAAAGACATGCTGTGTTTTTTTGTCTTCCCCACTGTGACTGTTGCATTCTTCGCATCACCGCAAGAGGAAGGAGGGAGCTGCATCACATCTTAAGACATGAACATCACAAAGATCTCTGCAACGATGCTGTGTGTGTGTGTGTGTATGTTTGTGGTGTGTGTATGTGAGAGAGAGAGAGAGAGAGAGAGAGAGAGAGAGAGAGAGACTATATTTGGAGGCAGACGTAGTGAGGTGCGGCTTCCCTAACCGGCGGAAACCGGCTTGAGGAACACTGACTTGTGGCTCGGTCCAGCTGACGAACATCGGGAGCGCGCACTCGCATCGGGAGCGCTCACTCGCATCACCACAAGAATCCCAGCAGAGAGTCAAAGGCTGCTGGAGGCTACAAACAAACTTAACAAGCTGCTGTAACGCTGTCCCTGTTCGGCAGTGATCCTGTGGGGACATCTGAAAAAAACAGTCGCTCAGTCATATATTTTAATAAAGCCGTTCAGTTTGGTTGCTCCGCTCTCTAGATCTGGATCACATCACAGTTACCACCACAAGCAGCCAATGCAATAAAACGAGAGCTCCTCCATCAGCAGCTGCAGGAGGCTCTACTTCAAACTTTGAGTCGGGTTACCCTCCACTGCATGATCCACTACTAACTGAACTGGTGCTGTCTTTAATATAGAAGATGCTCGCCACACCCAGTGAATATGAATGACAGGCGTGTTTCCAATTCGTTGTCTGAACGTGTTTCTGGCAAGTCCCGCAATCAAAGATGATGGGCAGGCCGGATGAACCTATCAATGAGGAAGCAAAAACCTGTCAGTGCCTTGTAGTTCGGTTGTAGACTGATTGAACAGGAATAGCCGGTAGCCGGTCGGTAGTGGTCCACCCAGACTATTTAGCCAGCTCCTTAGTGCTCTCAGTGTGAGAATATCTGTGGTATTTTAAAATCACTGTGTGTATAACATTCATAATTTAGATCTGTAATATCTCAATGGTAAACCTCCACAACAAATAATGACAGAATTAGTAGGATATCGATTTCGGCAACATTATTGAATTCATATTTCAGCATCTCAGCTTACACAACCCCTGTCAGCAAGTCTGCGTTCACTCGGTTAACGGCGGGGATGAACGCGTGATGTGATGAACTAGAGGATCTTAATGCGTTATCTCATCGTCCCTTGTTTCCGAGGAAGAGGCAGGGCAGGGAGGGGAGAGGAGAGGGGTTGGTGAGAGCGTGGCGTGGGTGGGGTGCCGGGGAAGGCGGAACAAACCGGTGTGCTCGGATACATGCTGTAGCTGCTCGCCCGCACTGCAGATTAACTCTTACCGTGCCGGGAGATGCAGCGAGACATGGTGAGTGGATTTTTTTTTGTTATTTTTTACCCCAATGCATGCACATGGCGCGGGAGGGTGGCTTCTCCGGTCTCTGGTGTTTTCCAGTTTGGACAGGTAGGCAGCGGATGCAGGTATTGAGCATCTTAGAGACTCTCCTCTCTCTCTCCCTCTCACACACACACACACACACACACAGATGCCGAGCAGCACACACACTCACAAACTCAGTCGCTACAGTTGATGTTTAGCAGCTCGTCTCTGGCTGGCTATTCGGGAGCTATCCGCTGTTCGGGTGCTGAAACGGCTCGTCATCTGCAGGCAGCTGCAGTTCACTGCAATGCAATGCCTCTGATGGAAGTGTGGTCCCACTGGTTTGCGATTCTAACCAGTGTCCTGGACTCACAGACCTGTTAGGAGACAGCAGTGAGAGAGGCAATCTAGCTCAACACCAGCTAACTAGGACATAATGATCTCCTCACCTTGATGAGATGTTCCTGCAGTGTTTCCATAGGGACTTACTGATGAGTCAAAAGTGAGAAAACAGTGGGGATACTTTGCGTGTTTTTATGTGTCAGTATTAGTGTAAAACTGTATTCCTTCACATGTTTCTAAAATGTATCATTAGTCTGCTAGAGTTATCTGGTCAGGTTTGTTTTTGTGAATGTCTGAGAACAAGTGTCAGATCTATACACACTGAAAGTTCTTCCCTCTCCAGCCATCATCTAATTCATAATGAATGAATGGGGCTCTTCTCTTCGAGCTTAGCTCTGTCTCTTTGTAGCCGGCTGCACTGGCCACAGCCAAGCGGGATGTTGTGGTAGCCAAAGTGTGGGATTTCCCTCTCTAAACACTGGTAGCATTGTCCAACTGAAAGGAATTATCTGTTGGATTGGAGCAGTGCCAGAGTCTCACAGACAGCAGTGCAGACTCTAAGTGAGTGCTGAAAATTAGATGCTGCCCCTTTAAATTTAAATTATGCAAAGTTTTTTCCTCTTACTTGAAACAGTGTTTGAGGATATGGATAAAGTTGCCCTGATTTGTCACCTGGCAGTATGTGGACAGTGTAAAACCTGTACTGTAGGTTATCTTATCCCATTAGGGACATCCTGTTCTCCTGCATGATGTCAGCATTACCATATGCAGCCTTGAATAATGTTCTCTAATAATATTTCAAAGAAATCCTCCCCTTATGATCTATCTCACCATGCAGGTGAGAGTGCTATAAAGCGGACCAGGGTAAGCTAATTGTACTTGCGAAACCGCAGTCTCAAGGTTCCACTCTTTGAGATATTAAGTATACTTTGGAGCCCTGGACTAGAGGACTGGGCTTTGAAGGATTTCATAGATGAGCTGTGTGTTTGCATAATGAGGGCAAAGTGAGGAGAACAGAGGGAGTAATGGAGAAAGAAAGAATATTAGGAAGAGGGAAAACAAGAGGGTAAGAATTGTTGATGTATTCACACTCCTCTGGAAGGACATTCACATAACCTTCAAGTGAAATAGGCATGCAGCAGGCGCCAATTCAACCCTATGTATCCTGATGTATGTATGCATACATGTACACTCACTCACTTAGTCACACATCCACACACACACGACAAAATATCCTACTGACAAGTGTCTGGGTTCACCTGACATCCCAGCATGAACATGCTGTTCCACAGAGATAATGACCAGCAAGGAGTCCTGAGAGGGGAGCAGACTCAGTGTCCAAAAAGATAAGGTTGTTAATTTTCCTAAGACAAATAGAACATTTGTCTAAATCACTGAATAAATTCTGCCTTTAATCAATTTAGTTTAGCATACTCCCCAGAGAATGAATATGCCCTTTAGTGTCCTTGCTCGATCAAAGGCAAATGTCCCCTCAGAGGTAACCACATTGACACACTCCACTGGCCACAGAGTGAGGATTAGTCCTCAGCCACATGAGTGCATTATAAAGGACGGTGGATAGGGAGAGAGCTTTCCTGAGGAACACTATGGCTTGTTTGAACGATGGTTGCAAAATTATTATTAATTATTATTATAAATATGTTCCCAGAAATGGCATCTTGTACCTCACTGTACTTTTATAGAAATGCACACACTGTAATGCCCTAACTTGTCCTCTGTCTTTCAGGAAAAGAGATTCAGAGATTCTCCTGACCGAAGCTCACGTAACAACTCTTGAGCCAGCAGTCACCCTCCCTGGGGATTGTGAGGACGCCTCCTAAACTCAGCTCATTCCTCAACCTGCCACAGAGTGCGTGGACTGAGGCCAGGCACTGTAGAGATGGGACGAAACACGGACATGCACACAGAAGAGACCGTGCAAGTGGTGTGCTTCTGAATGTTATGTCTGCTCTTCTAAAAGAGAAAAGCTGTGGGAAAGTGTAGAAAACTCTCCGAAGCTCCGAAGAACACAGGCCACACAGTATGACCCTCCACTTTCCTACGCATGGTGACAGGGGCTGAGGTTGGCCACACATTTTTGTGTGTGTGTGTGGGCCTGTGTATCACACTGTGTTGAGGAGTATTTACCTACAGCAGGGAGTGTCTGGTCTCCCCTCCAGCCTAGAGGGAGGCTGTGGTTTGTGCGCCCTTCGTGTTCCGGATGCAGAACATCCTCGATCAAAACTTAGACATGGCCACAGCTCTACTCGCCGGCGAGAAGCTGAAGGAGCTGATCCTGCCCGGCTCCTCTCAGGATGAGAAGGCTGGGGTACTGGCCAGTCTCATGGTGCAGCTAAAACTGGAGCTGCCCTTTGATCGAGTTGTTACTATAGGGACTGTCATCATCCCCATCCTGTTGGTCACCCTCGTCTTCACAAGGAACTTTGCAGGTGAGACTTATGCCACTAGAGGTGCCAAAGCTAGGGTGCCTAAGTTACAACATCAGCTGTTACCCTTCATATAACTTTTGAACAAGTTTAATTTGTGACAGCATCTAACACTGGTCTGCAAAGGGTGCATGCTGTTTCTTTTAAAGCAACAATAAAGTAAATCTAAAAAGGTCAAGTTGATCCAAATGAGTTATACCCAGTATATTTTTAGTTAGCTATGCAGTGCTTTGTGTCTTCTGTGAGATTAGGCAAGGCAGGAAACAGAAACATCGCCAAGTGCATTAGAGGAGTACACAAAGAGAGGCAGAAAGGCTATAGAGAGGCGAGAGAGAGATTCTAGAGACACAAGGGGATGGATTATAGGGAGGGGGAAGAGAAAGGTGTTTGGGTAGAAGAAAGAGCGGAAGCGATGGATGGGAGAGATGTTAGTTCATTGCTGAGTCAGACTCTCTGCATAGCAGCATTAAGCATCTGAGACTGAGCGTTTAACTTTAGCAGCAGAAAGATGTGGGTGTTTAGACAAGTTTCCCAGTATTCCCTCACTGTGTGTTTTATAATGATATTTAGGCCACTGCCAAACCTTTTTTAACATGACTCAGCACAAGGACAGCATCCTGCCCTCTGTGACTAACAAAGTCATGTTATTGCACATATTGCCTTTATTACCAGTAACATAAAAGAATACATGCTGGCTTTAAATATTACTTTTTCCAGTAGTTTTTATTAAAAATGATGAAGTTTATTTATATAGCAACCATTTGTAATATCAGGTGTCACTTATTTCCAAAGATTAAAAGTGGACTTGCTGCAGCCCTGAGCCACTTATATTTGTACTTAATGGACACAGAAGTGATAAGAGTACAACTTTGACAGGAAAGAGTGTTCTCCCTTCCTCTATCTGAGCCAGGCAGACACTTCTATCATTTCAAAAAGCAATGAGTATTATATAGACACGCAGCACTTTGTGCTGAGCAGATGAATTATTGTGAAAGATCCTCAGAGATACAGTACAAATAAAAATGAAACAGAGGTCAGATAGGTGCAAGATATTTCCTAAAGTTGCAAAGTTTCTGCAATAAATATGAGGGGACACCAAATCCCCAGTTTAACTATATTCACTTAAGCACTATATGGAAGTGAAATGAAGGTGAGCATTAAATATATTACCTATAGTGTGCGTTTTAAACATCTGACTGAAGCTACTGAATGGTTAGAGTCTAACTCACAGTACTCAGTGTAGTTGTGTGCACACACAGTTTAACAGTACAATGGATGATTACAACAGATACTTCAGGTATGTTTACCTTTTTCCACTTTCAAATAAGTGGTTTAGATAAAATTGTTACACCTAAGATTTTTTTCTAAACCTGTCACTTTATCTGACTGCTCACATGTTATAAAATCTAGCAGAGGTTTCACACATCTGGCCAATACAATTTGACAGAACAATAGCTGATAAGATCCACGATGTAGCTAATGTACTTTGTTAATATCATGATTAATATCATTCTTTCTATGTGTACTTTCCACAGAGGAGTCCATATACTGTTACACACCACACAACTTCACCAGAGACCAGGCACTGTATGCAAGAGGCTACTGCTGGACAGAACTTCGGGATGCTTTACCTGGCGTGGAGTCTCACCTTTGGCCTTCACTCTTTGAACACAAGTTCCTGCCCTACGCCCTGCTGGCCTTTGCTGGAATCATGTACATTCCTGCTTTGGGCTGGGAGTTCATGGCCTCTACACGGCTCACTTCAGAGCTCAATTTCCTGCTTCAAGAGATAGATAACTGCTATCATCGTGCTGCTGAGGGCCGAGCCCCAAAGATCGAGAAGCAGATCCAATCCAAAGGACCTGGCATAACTGAGCAGGAGAGGAGGGAGATCATAGAGAATGCAGAGAAGGAGAAAAGCCCCGAGCAGAACTTGTTTGAGAAATATTTGGAGAGACGAGGTCAAAGTAACTTTCTGGCTAAGCTTTACCTGGCACGCCACCTGGCTATAATCTGCCTCAGTTCCATCCCCATTTCCTACCTGAGCGCCTACTATGCCCGCCAAAGGCAGAATGAGTTCACCTGTGCGCTGGGTGAGCCCCCAGACATTAGCAGCTATGCAGAGCTGAAGCTCAGGGTCAACTGTAAGCTGCCTGCAGTGCAGCTACAGCGCATCATGGCAGTAGTAGATATTTCTCTGCTTTGCACCATGAACCTTATCATCCTGGTTAATTTGTTGCACTTGTTTGTGGTGCGGAAGTCCAACTTTGTATTTGATAAACTGCATAAAGTTGGTATTAAAACACGGCGTCGCTGGCAGAAGTCCCAGTTCTGTGACATCAACATACTGGCCATGTTCTGCAATGAGAACAGGGACCACATCAAGTCGCTCAACAGGCTGGACTTCATCACCAATGAAAGTGACCTCATGTATGACAATGTGGTCAGGCAGCTGTTGGCTGCACTTGCACAGTCCAACCATGACGCTACACCCACTGTGAGGGACTCTGGGATACAAACACTTGATCCCAATATGGATCTTGGAGTGGGAGAGATGGGTGAGCCGCTAGTCATCAAACGGCCCCGCAAGAAAATTAAATGGATCCCAAGCTCAAATCCTCTTCCTCAGCCGTTCAAGGTGAGGCAGCTGCCTGAGAGCAATTTCCATGTCTTCAGCTGTAATACATCAACATTTATTCAGCATCAATGACAGCAGAAGGAAAATATCTAACCCCACTGTCCTCGAGAAACAGAATACTTACTACAAACTTGTTCATTAGAGTGCAGCAGTTCACATTAACGTGTACTATGTGTATGTTCAAGATGCCTCCAAATTAGCCATATCAGTTCTCGATGAGATCTTTCTGTGAAAAGGGACAGGAAGTGGTCCTCATTTAGCACTTCCAATATATGTATAATACTTAAATTGTGCATTAATTTGCCTTTGACTGCCTTGATTGTAGTTGAAGCTATAATTATTATTTCTTTTGGTGTTTTCTGTCCCCTGTAAAGGAACCTTCTACCCTGACACGTCTGGAAAATAACACCAAGTCTGAAAAACCCAAACCAGTCAGACGAAAGGCTGACAACTTCATTGCACCACTTCTGGATACCAAGAGCACACAATATCCTACAACAAAAGGTATGCAGTACTATGACCAGTAAGTTTGTGACATGTTAAGAAATAACTATTTGATTTAAAGCTGCGCTTATCTATATTCTTTTATTAACAATGGATCAAATGACTTTGTGTTATGTTAAAGGGATTGCTTGTAGTGACAATTATCACCCAACTCTGCAGTTTCCTTCAGTTTTATTTAACATTTTTGCATCTATCAGCCTTGATCGTTTTGGTTTTACAGCCCACAACTTTACTCTTTTGATTCACTTTCACAGCTTTTCATCAAGCAGGCAGCTGTTCAGGGAAAATACTTTGATTTGCCCAGTAAACACTGCTGGATTACTATACAACGAGCTGGTGAACATAATGGAGCATTTAGCTGCTAAAGAGACAGATCATTTTCTCAGGAGTTAGTGGAGACCAAAACAGAGCTAAAAGCAGAGTGATTATTTGACTAAAAAGTTGCAGGGTAGGCAGAAACACAACCCCAAATGAATGCTTATGTTGCTGTGTCTCTGCTGGATGTGTTTGAGGAACTTTCTACATTGATAATATATAAATATAAAAATCCAGATATGATCAGTTATGGTGGGTTTAAGCACAACCTGTTTATTTGCTGTAATGTTCTTCCTCCATTTAAGGCATTTTTAATTTCCAATCACAGATGTAAGTGGGATGGAGAAAAAGCACACTCGCAACTTCTCTCTGGATGTCCACCCATACATGCTAACCATTCGTAAGCCCAAGGTGGAGACCACAATCGCACCCACAGAGCACAACATGGATGCAGTCTACCTTGAAGGCACACACACTATTGTTCATGTGTCTGGCGCAATTACAGGTAACCCTAATCTCTCCTTCGCTCCTGCTCTTTCTGTTTCAGGGCAGAATTTATCACGTTTCACTTAACCCATGTGGGTCAAATATTCAAGGAATTTAAACATTCTCAGAGTCTCCCTGTCCAATTATTGCTGACCTCTGAAAAAGTATGTTTTCTTCAAAATGGGGGACACACTGACTTTTGCCTCTCTTTCTCTACCCTGTCTAATATTTCCTTCTTTTCTCTTCAGAAACTAAGGTTTGTTCTCCAGAAGCGACCAACACTGCCTTTTCTACAGTGACCCTGCCCACCTCTAGTTACGTAAACGGCGTGAGCCCGAACCCTCCCTCCAGCGAGGACCCCCTCAGTCCCAAGTCCTCTCCTGCTCAAAGGGAGCCCCACACCCAGACGGAAAATCCTGAGTGTCCGCCACCACCCCTGACCAGAGCCCCTACGCACCAGCTGCTGAGTATACATCACACTCTCTTTGAGGAAGAGGAGGATGAAGAAAACCGTAGAGACAGACTGGCACAGAGACCTGGGGAGCTCATTGCCGCTGGGGAATGTTGAAGAAGGGGGAATGCTGACCGAGATTTCCTTCCCCGACACTACACTCTGCGCACACAACCACCATGTCAATCACCTCCTATCAACAGTCACCTCTACTCTTTTAATTAACTCACGCACTCCTGTGATTGGTGGCTTGGGCTGACTGACGAGCAGAAATTGGACACTGAGAAAAATTAAGTTGGACTCTAGTAGGCGTTTTAGATGGGAATGTGATTTAAAGAGGTTAAGACAAAAGCTTGTGTATTTGAGAATACTGATTAGAGTATTACTGTAGGAAATGATGTCACATTCATGTCTCAGGGTGACTGTGTACAGCTTAACACCCTCCAATGAAACCAGCAGTGATATAATTCAACAGGGTGCTATAGTGCAGGGTCAAACAGTCAGCTTTATTGAAAAGGCCTAATTAAAGAATGAGCGGCAATGAGTTAGCTTTCTCAAAAAAAAAAAAAAAAAAGACACACACCTTAGAGATGCATATCTGCAAAGAGGAGTGTTTTATGGCTTCAAACTAAATGTATTTATCACGTATGATAACGCTTAGTCCCTTTATCCCAATAGCCAAGTAGAAAGGTAGCTCACGCAATACAGTTGTTGAGATCTGCACAATTAATATGCAAAAGATCACAATATATGTGTGGCAATAATGTATGCGCTTGAAGCATCATATTTCACAAAATGCTAAACATGTATAGACACTGTATATGACTCAGTGTTTGTGGGGTGTTTAAAATATAACACACGTTTCATGGCTTTATCGTTGCCATTTCACCATTAATTAGGAATTTGTATCAGATCTTGACTCGACCATATTTGCATGTCATTAATAATAGGTAATTTGGCATTTTATATAAAGGAAAAGCAAAAGAACAGACTCTACAATGACTGTTGCATTGTGAGGTGACGAATAACTACAATATTGTTCAGATTTGTCTACTAGGAACCAGATATCTATGATATCTAGTAAAAAGGCAGTGATGTGGGTGTTTGGTACTTGAAGACTTTATTACCAGCTCCAATATGATGAATGGAACTGGTCTCACTGGTAAAGTGTGTGACTTTTGTGTTCTGCTGGCTTCTTGTGGGAGTGCTGTGATGTGAAGTGATGAGTAGATGTTAAATCGTTCCTCACTGGATGGTTTATTACATGATGACTAGGATTTTGATTGTCATCTGCTGCCTCCGACACAATCTAAATTTCTTTAAGTAGTTCTGCCCTGTCTCACATTGTGCTAACATTCGCTATGAAGGAATGAATAGGTAGCATAGTTGGTCTGTTATTTGTAGTAAAACCGAGCATATAAGGTATGTTAGCACTTTTTACAGGGAATGAGTGAGTGTGACAAGGTGATGGGTGCCTACCACAACCTCTCCATACACATTTCTTGCAGCTGCATACATGATTACAGGAACTTCAATAAAGGAACTGTCTGCACTGACTTTCACGCCAATATGACATCTACTGTAGAAGACATTAGTGCTGTTGTCAGGGGCCTACCTACAGTATAGGCAGACCTATGCATACTCATCTTTTCTTCTGGGGCAGTCACTAAACACACAAACTTCTGGACTTCCAGTTATCTTTTGGTGGAAATAACAAACCGATCCGTCTCGTTGTCATGACACTGGTTGGGTCAAAATCACCCTGTTAGACTATTCAAGCACACTAAATGTATCCAAAAGCACTTTAAGACTTGTAGCACGAGCCTGTGTGAGAGCATGTTACATGTTTCAACACAGCTCTGCTTATAACTGATTTTCTGTGTAGATTTTCATAGTGAGACAATGGCGGAGGGTAAATCTCCCACAGTCTTAAATGCAGGTGAAAAGGGTGGAAGGTTGGTTGTTCTGTGTGAAATGTTCTAATGACAACAAATAAACATTTTCATTATTTAAAAAAAAACAAAAAAAAAACCACACCAATGACTACATGTACCAGAATGCACTGCGGCTGTCAGTTTCAGCCATACTGTCAATGGTTTCAGCAGAGCTCTGTCGTGCTGCGCTGGCGAAGAGCACACACTGACATACACTGGCTGGCTCGGTAAGTTGTTCATATCTGTTTTAGGACATCTTTCCTACATGTCGCCCGATGCGTTGTCCTTGATAGTGGCGACATTTTTGTGTGAAATGATTCCGTTTCACCGCGTCTCATTTGGCGAAACGCTTACCAGGCTTGTTAGCCTACGTTAGCTTGCTGTTAGCTGTTGTCATCATAGCTATAGCTCATAAAAAAAAAAAAAAACCTCCAAACGCTAATGTCGAGCAGTCCCAGGACCTGGAAGTAACGCTAGCTGACTGAAAAGTTACTTCTTCTTTAGCTACGGAAGCCTTTGGTGTACCAAGTGTTTCAGCCGTAATGAGATGGCGTTGCGTCTTTGATTTATATGAAAAATGAATCAATTAAGAGTCAGCAGTCTGTTTGCTTTAAGCGTCTCATCCTGTGAAGTTAGCTGCGTTTTTGTGGACTGGTCTGTAAATCGTTGCTGTTTCCCCTTAAAGCAGCGTCAGCAGTCAGTACGGCTGCACTGTCGCAAAGCTCATAAACTCACATTGTTCAATCTCCAATCTGCCCTCTTTCACACTTCCAGAGCTTAAAAACATGGATCAGGACAACAATCCAGAGGTTTGTACCAGTTACATACTCATTACATGCATGTGTTTGTGTGAGAGAGTGGAGGTGTTTTTGCCTGGTGTTATATCTTCATGTTGTTTATTTGCCCTGAGAAGTTACCTATTTAAATGTAATTTAAACAGCATAACGATATAAAATCATTTTACTTCATAAATCCAAAGATATTAAAACATTCATTCCAGTGTTGTACCTGTAGGCTCTGTTAAGGCCAATATAATTGCATTTTTGACCCAATTAATCGACACATAAATGTGTACATACAGTTCCTCAATACAGCATGAAAGAAAGGAACATTATCACAAACGTGTGAATTCATTTGTTCCCCACAAATGGTTAAACAAACCACTGCAGCAGCTCTGGGTGGGATGCATTGCTCAACAGTTTGCATATCTAATTATGTGCAATCAGTCCGTCTTTCTCAAGCGGGCCAGACACGGGCGGGAATAATCTCTTAATCTTGTGCTTGCTATGATACTGTTTTGTTTTGATGTCTCACAGAATGTGCCCTTCAGCCTACCAGAGGACCCTTCAGAAGAGGGACTGCCTTCTCTACCTGCAGGGATCTGTAAGCTGTTTTTTTTCAAACACAGTGTGTGTGCGGTATTTCATGAGAAAGATGGTGTAATACCTTTTTCTAAAAGTGACCCTTTTCCATTTCATTGTCTGTGTTATGCGGAATGTTTTATAATGTAAACTATTTTTAAAATGTGTAAAAGTGAGACTGGGTAGTTTCTCAACCTGACAGTTAATTACAGCAGCCTTTTCATTCTTCTATGACACAGTAATGAAAGTATCATAAAGTCTTTGCTCTCTACAAAGAAGGAGTTATGCACTTCCTGGAGCAACGTTAGATTATCTCCACATAATTACACCTCAAACCTCAGAATACTTTTTTTTTTTCCCCTAATGCAGATGTCTTAATGTTTTTGTTACTGTCCTCACTAAGAGCCACAGATTTTTTTTTTTTTTTTTTAATTTTCCCATATCCATATAAACAGCTGTGACTTCATTCGCAGAGATGCTGCTTGTGTGAAGCTTATATCGATGTGACAAGGACTGGGACGTAAATTGTTTTAACTATAGCTGATATAGTATAGAGAAATACAAAACAGTGAACATGAAAAAACGTCCTTCCTTCTATTATACCAAAGAAGATATTGTAATACATCACACACTATAGTTTTCCTCTTGTAATTTTGACCTAGAGCGGGGGTCTGTCCGAGGTTTCTGCCTCTTGTTGCCGTCGCCAAGTGCTTGCTCATGGTGGGAACTGTTGGGTCTCTGTAAATAATTTGATAAGGAGTTGGGTCTAGACCTGCTCTATTT
>NW_023339762.1:22627536-22654782 GCF_004916995.1 Morone saxatilis
CTTCTGTTATGAATTGGCGCTATAGAAACAAAACTGAATTGAATTGAATTTTCTGACCTTTTTAATAACTGTCTCCTGTGTAGCGGACAGTGAAGCAATGGAGATGCTTTGGCAGCTGCGAGCCCAGCGCCGCCAGCCGGCCCCTGAGCTCCCAGAGACAGTGTCCTGTCTTACTGCCCCTGATGGCAGCCTCCTATACCTGGTGGGCACGGCCCACTTCAGTGACAGCAGCAAAAAGGACGTGGCCACGGTGAGCCAATGAGAACTTACAACAGGATTTGTACAGTACTCTATACCACTTACACCCTTTTTAAAAATGTGATATGCTGTTAATCGTCAGTGAAATAATGGAGTAATTCTGTGAATATGGAGTATTATATAAGTGCTGTAGAGTAGCACCTTGAAGTGATGATTAGTTGGCCTGTTTGTATATCCTGTAATTAGGTTGGCATTCCTATTTTACCAAGCATAATGTTCTTTCTTTTTCCACATGGATTTTTTTTTTTTTTGTCTTTTCTTCCTCCTTCACTGCTCATTTGCCTTTTGTCTCTCTCTCACCCTCTTATGCTCTTCTGTCTCTGTCTCTTGTCTTACATACCCATTTTCTCCCTCACACAGATAATCCGTGCTGTGCAGCCAGACGTGGTGGTGGTGGAGCTGTGCCAGTACAGGGTGTCTATGCTGAAGATGGACGAGAATACACTGCTGAGAGAAGCCAAAGACATCAACCTGGATAAGGTTCAGCAGGCCATCAAACAGGTCAGGATTTCAGAATGATGGGAATTAACAATAGTCGTAGTGTGAAAAAACACAAGAGACAATAAAATAGATGAAGGAGGGAATGGAAAGAGAAATAGAGGAATTGAAAGCGTTAGAAAGAGTAACAATAAAACAAAGACAGTGCTCTTGTATACTGTATATCTGAATAAGGCAGTAATGGTGTACTGGAATTTGAAACAGCTCCTATCCTATTATCCTACCCTCATTGTTAATGAATAAATAAATATCTCTGATATATGATGCATAAACAGGATTAAGTGTCGGTGAAGAGCTTCTAGTCTGTTCAGCACTTGTTGTGTTTTCTCTTCTTAGTTTTTCAAAGCTATAACTATAATTCAAAGAATGGCCACTGAGGGGGAAATCTGTGTTTTTGTGAATGCTTATTTCTGCCCTCTGTGTTTGTCAGAATGGGTTGATGTCTGGCCTGATGCAGATTCTCCTGCTCAAAGTCTCAGCTCACATCACGCAGCAGCTGGGCATGGCTCCTGGAGGAGAGTTTAGGGAGGCCTTCAAAGAGGTAAAACACTCACAAAAGAAGTTTTTAAGCAATAGTTTTATGTTTTTGTGTCTATTTTATTCTCTTTTTTTAATCTTGGAATTTTTTACCGTCCACACAGGCGGGACGGGTGCCGTTCTGTAAATTCCACCTTGGCGACAGGCCGATCCCTGTTACATTCAAGAGGGCCATTGCTGCTCTAACTCTGTGGCAGAAGGCCCGCCTGGCATGGGGTCTTTGCTTTCTGTCTGACCCAATCAGGTATAAGCTCACCTTAGTCACTTTTTGTCATACCATACAGCGTCGTGAGACTGTTTTTCTCAATATTTATTATTAGACACTGTTTAAGAAAGAACATAGATGTTCTGTATTGTGCACTTGATTCTGAAATTTAGATGTCCTAAAGATGTCCGCATGATTGGTGTGCCCTCATCCTGATACCGTTTATCTCTACACAACTTACCCAAAAATGAAGATATTACTAAATTTGAGGGGGAAACTGTTTTTAAAAAGGGAGGTCGTTAAAAGGATCTTCATTCAGTGGGAAGTGTTTATGGCTGACGGATTACTGTGCCCACCACATGGGTTAGAACTGAATGGGTTCTGAACGTACAGTTTAATGTTCTCTCTTCAGAGGTTTCCATTTTGTGGATATGTGGATAAGCAAATGTTTTTAAGAGGGAGTTTAAATGTCACTGCTAGAGCTTGCTTTGAGCAATTTGTAACAAAATGCAGCTACAGTATTTGTGTGAGCATCATGGCTATCTGTCTATCTGTGTGTTCTGTTTAGAACTAGGGAACGTGCGCCCACACATATTTTCCATAGCACATGCAACTCTGCCAATTTCTTAGACTGCCGGTATCTGTGAGATCTGACTGGAAGCTTTCTGAATAACATGATTGTGTGTCTGTCTTCTGAGATCTTTTAGATTGAGCTTTAAAATTGCTGTTAAGGTTAGCCAGCCCTAATTCAGGGCTGGATGCTTTGAATTTAATGTAACAGGTTAGAAATCCTGTTAAAGTCTTCAAATAACATTAAAGGCCAGTAAAAATGACTAATTTTAACTTAAATAAATAATACATATTTAAGAATAAGCTTTGTTTTATAAAGACTTTTAATAGTGGATGCCCTAAAAAAGAAAAAATGTATCCGGCTGTTTGTTCCTCTTTCTTTAGTATAGGCCGTATACAGCTGTGCATAACCAAATTACTGTGCGAGCAGAAAACTAAAGTCTTCTCCTTCCTAACCTGCAACTGTGTTGGACTGTGTGTCATGTTTTAGTAAAGAGGACGTAGAGAAGTGCAAACAGAAGGACTTGCTGGAGCAGGCCATGTCGGAGATGATCGGCGAGTTTCCCACTCTCCACCAGACCATTGTGGCTGAAAGAGACGTCTACCTCACACACTCGCTCCGCCAGGCTACACGCTGTGTGGAGGCCCCCCCTGATGCCCAGAGTATGTATTACACTGTTCAATAAGTTAGTAATCACATCGTTCTTATTTGTCCTATTCTTTCCTGTTTGCCGTGTGTGTGTGTGTATATATACAGTATATGGGTTGATACATGGCTTCATTCACAAACACATCATAAAATAGTGTTTTATTTCATTTTGTTGTTCTACAAATACATTACTTGTTAGAATTTAGTCATATCGTTTGAATTTTATTGTATTTTAAATGTATTGTCAGAAAGACATACCCTTGCTTGATATAGATTTTTCTCTAACAGGACACTTAAACCTCATGTGTGCAGTATATCTATCATCAAATTTGCTACTGAATTGTTGCGTAATCAACCAACCAATGACAACGTGGTTTAACTGCTACAGACTGTTAGTAGAAATGCTTAGTCATGTTGTATGTAAAAAGGTTTAAAACTATATGTCACAGAAATATTGGGACATATTTTCACTGTCTTACTTAAAAGTACATTTTGTGTTTATGGTGAGACCACCGGATTTCATTCTCTGTGAATCATATTGTACTTTCTCAGTAGTGCATTTTGTTCTGGATCATTTATGTACTGTCAAAACAGGGGGAATCCAGACATTCAGGGCTTGTTTATATAGAAAATATTTTTGAAGTTGAGCGTTAATCTGTGGTTTCATATATAGTGATAGAAATATAAAGAGTATGTGGTTGTAGAACTGTAGACTGTTTATGTAACAGAACATGTTATACTCTTCTGTAGAAGTGCCTGCTGTGGTGGTAGGAGTTGTAGGGATGGGTCATGTCCCTGGCATAGAAAAAAACTGGGAGAAGCAGCTCAACATTAGCGAAATCATGAGGTATGTTTGTTTTGTTTTGACGCAATTACAGATGTACTTTAACTATATATATATATACACATACTATAAACGTATTATAACTGTGTCTTGACATCTCCACGGTTGCTAAGTCTGTCTTTGTCTTTCCCTCAGTGTTGCACCTCCCTCGCGCTTTGGCTGGGTGTTGCGCACGGTCCTAAAGGGTGTGATGATGGGAATGCTGGGATACGCTTGCTACCGTGCTGGAGGGAGTTTAGGCCGAACCCTGCTGACTTTACCTGGAGTCCAGTCTTTACTGGAGACTCTGCGGCCACCCCCTGCTTGACCCCACCGGTCCTCCCTAAGCCATCAATGACCCGACAGTTGATCTATTTAAACAATGCATCTATCACCAATGGCCTTAATCAACCCAGAGGTGAGGCTGGAGGAAAGGTGTCACCAGCCCACACTATGAACTAACGAGGACCTCAGAGAGTTAAGAGCCTCCAACCTTGTATTGAGGTGTCCCTGTAGACACAGCAGGGCTGTACTGCCAAAGAAACCATGACAGTACTCTTTTTTTTTTTCTTCTTCTTCTTTTCTTATTTTGTGCAAATCCTGCATTTTGGTTTACAAATGCCAATAATTCCTTTTGAATATATTTCCCCCCCACCATTCCTTTTTAAATGACTTACAGAGCTTTTATTTGACAAGTATCATCAGTTATCTTCAGTCAGCTGCCCTGAAATGACCGAGCCTCTTCCAAGATGCACACTTTTTTAACTCTGTTTCCTTAGTCCTTCGTCCTTTTCTGCTACCAACCAGTATTTCTGGTTAATGGCCCATTTCAAGTCCAGCAGTTTATAAGAGACTGGTTGAGCCTGGTACTGTACATGCAGCCAATGGGAAGGGAAAAGAAAGTAGAACATCAAGTCAGTCATAACTATAATGAACAAATTACAAAAATATAGTGTGGGAACTCTATAAAAACCTTCAGTTGTTATAGTTGGTGGATATAGTGACGTCTGAATTGAAAGGCTGACTATTATTTTCTGTTCTTTCTTCTGCAATTTAAAATTCTTCAAAACTACACGATTAGCAAAAGACAAAATTGACTTATTTCCAGTGTGCGCAGTCCTGCCCACATCAACAGACAAGTGCCTCACATTGCAGCGGTAAGGGCTAATGGTGAACTAAATGGAATGAGGAAAAATGTGTTATATGCATCTTACACATACTACAACCAAACGGTCAATGCAAGTTTCTAAAATTCTGTCTCTATGTAATTATATGATTATTTTATAAATACTGCTGCCCCGAATATAGATCCTCCAGTGTGTGTTGTCTGGGTTTCAATTGAAACGGTACCATAGCCCCTTCTTTTTATGATCACTTATACATTCAACAGAGACCTGATGCAGGGCAGGCTTAAATGTGCCTCAGGGTGAGCAAAGCATTAATAATTTGTATTTATTCGATTCGATTGTACCTCCACTATGAGGCATCTTCACATTTTAGCTTGAACTGGCTCCATCTCTGAGTAAGGGGAACATACTTGACACAAAAATATGCATCTTGTACAGAAATCTCTAAAAACCGCCACATGGGAACATCTGTCATTCAGCGCACCAGCTGTTTGTACTTTTACGATATATGCATTGTCATTTCACCAGTTTGATTGTGAAATGGGTATCGAGATGATAAAAAAATTTAAATTAGTTTCTCTCAAGTTTAAGATTTGAATTTGACCATAATGATTTCTCAGTGAAGTTTCTTATGGACTTGTTTTTGACTACTGTGAAGGAAGGTGACAGTTTAGGTTGGTCAGAGTTGGGAGGTCAAGCCTTACACTGCTATCACTGCTGCCTTTGACCCTCAGATTGCCTCGATCTGCTGAGGCATTGACCTGTGTCCACAGTACAAAGCTTCTAATTGCATGTGTAAAAATTGGCTACATGACATCCGTGGAGCTTTGTTGTTTGGGAAATGTCCCAATAAATCCAATTTGTTGATATTGATATTATATTATTGCAAGGCTATATATAAAAATACATACATTTCCAGGTATTTCCCAATTTTAATTTTAAGTGATTTAATGTACAGTAGTCAAACTATGTAGATGTATTTATAAGAGATATAGAAGGAGGTCATTTTCTGACCTAATTCGAGACTTTATTGAATGACGCAGTGCCATTTCATCTGACACATAAACTCAGATAACCTTAGCAAGTAAGTCCAAGTCTTCCAATTGGTAAAATAATGCTCTTTTACGAGATAAGTATATTGGGAAAGTGGAGAAAAGATGTAGTCATACCTCTGTGTCCCTCAACAGTATAATACAGTGTCCCTTCCCACATAATTTCCAACGGTTGAATCTATTGTATGTTTGAGAATTGCCAAGAGAAAACTGTATGAATTCCTGTATTTGTTGTAAAAATGTGTCCCCCCCCCCCCCCCCAAAACCCTTGTGTGATATTGTCATTGTTAGCAAACCAAACATTAAAATCCTAACTTCTGTAATGAATTATTAAAACATTTTAAGTAAAGTGTTTCTGCCTCAAAACTTGCAAAACCTGTTGCAGTACATTACATCACCCAGTCACAGGTTTCCTACGGACCAGTATCCTGCTACTTTATTGTATTAAAATGACGCAGCTGTGTATTTATAATGATTCAAACAAACAATGAGCACATTATTGGCTAACCCTTATCTTAGTTTCACATTTATTTGACTTTCTGCCAAAGTAATTAAGCCTTTACTGCTTATTTCCGGTCGGACGAATAATAATGTAACACCGCCCGCCTCGGAAACAAACATCCGCTGTACTTTGCAGGATTATGAAAGCATGACTAGCGACCTTTCTATTACAACTGCGCCAGCGGCTCTAATTGGGCAGATGGCTTTGGTTGGATGGCTTATTTAGCGCATCGGCTGGGGCCGTGTCGCATCGTCCTCCCCGGTGTGTCCGTGATCAGACTCCTCGGTTCGGTCGGGATGGACGACATGGGTCTGTCGATGAGTCGTTCCCCGCTGGAGCGGCTCGACTTTGACAACGTCGCCCTCAGAAAGCTTCCCCTGGACTCGTCGGAGGAGCCGGGGGTGCGGCAGGTGAAAGGTGCGTGTTTCTCCCGGGTGAAGCCGCAGCCGCTGACCAAGCCTCGGTTCGTGGCGGTGTCGCACGAAGCCCTGGCGCTGCTGGGGCTCAGCGGGGAGGAGGTGATGATCGATCCCCTCGGGCCAGAGTATCTCAGCGGATCTAAACTTATGCCTGGATCCGAGCCCGCCGCTCACTGCTACTGCGGCCACCAGTTCGGTCAGTTCGCCGGACAGCTGGGCGACGGGGCGGCTTGTTACCTCGGGGAGGTGAAAGTGCCACCCGGTCGAGATCCCGAACTACTGCGGGAAAACCCGAGCGGCCGGTGGGAGATTCAGGTGAAAGGAGCTGGACTGACTCCTTATTCCAGGTACAAGAGGTTGCTGATTTGTGTGCAAGATTCTTTTGCATGTGTTAGTGTTAGTAGAGACAGGTGGGCCTTAGTTTGTACTCACTGTCAACTCTTTTAACTGTTTTTATGAAATGCACCAGAGATGTGAAACCATGGGAAAGTACTTGAATTCCCCTTTAATTTAAAAGCTCTACATAGAATCTAGCATTTTTTTATCTTTGACACAGTTGAGATGTGACATAACTCTAAATGCATACAAAAAAACTTCCTCATTAGGGATTAATAAAGGCAAATCATCTTCTATCATCAGGAAAATGTACCTTTCTTTGTATGATCTGTCTTTATTCTGTCCTCCACAGGCAAGCTGATGGCCGTAAGGTCCTGCGCTCCAGTATAAGAGAGTTCCTGTGCAGCGAGGTGATGTACTTCCTGGGTGTGCCCACCACCAGAGCAGGCTCCGTCGTGACCTCTGACAGCAGGGTCATACGAGATGTGTACTACAGCGGCCACCCTCGCCACGAGAGATGCTCTGTGGTCCTCCGTATTGCCCCCACCTTCCTCCGGTGAGCGCACAGTATCAAGGATCCCTGCGCTTCTCCAGATGTGTACATAAGAGTTGTTTGTCTTAGCTGTGCACTCTCTGAGCAGGTTTGGATCCTTTGAGATCTTCAAGGAGACAGACGAGCACACGGGCCGCCGGGGGCCCAGCTACGGACGCGATGAGATCCGAGGTCAGATGATGGATTACGTCATTGAGATGTTTTACCCCGAGATCCAGCAGAATTACCCCGATAGGGTGGAAAGGAACGTGGCTTTCTTCAGAGAGGTCAGAGCACATGAGTGACACTCACTTCCCACCCGTCAACATACAAACTCAGCCAATGAAACAGGGGAATAGCCAAATCGAGGCCTAATGTTACAGTTTGAAGCCAAGAACATTCGGATCCTCTTATCCTGTTAAGCTGCTGTAGATTCAGTGGCTGAATGTGCTGAGTCACTGTGCCCTCTGTTCAATATGAGATTAAGATGTTAACCAGACATTAAACCTCGGATGCAGACTTTTGACATTTACCTCATCTAATTAGTAACCAATCACATCATCCATGCATCCCGAGAGTTGCACTGCGATTCAGATACAATAAGGTAAGATCACTGTCTTGTCCCTGTCTGCAGGTGATGCTCCGTACGGCTCGACTTGTGGCTCAGTGGCAGTGTGTCGGTTTCTGCCATGGAGTTCTGAACACGGACAACATGAGCATCCTGGGACTCACGCTGGACTATGGTCCATATGGCTTTATGGACAGGTCAGACACAATGGGTGGGATTGACAAAAGAGCCTTCTTGTTTTGCTACAGCAGAATTAACACTGTATTTTAATATTTTAGACTTCCAGCTAGGGACGGGCATTGCAGATTAGTTTAGGCTATAACTGTTTTCGTGTGTGGCATTTGTTTATGCTATACAAATAAATAATCACAATAAACAGGTTGTGGGTATGAAGTCTCCATCACTGGTCAGGCTATTGAAAACTACTTTCCTGCTCCCTCTCAGGTTCGACCCGGACTTCATTTGCAATGCCTCCGACAACTCCGGCCGATACTCCTACCAGGCCCAGCCAGCTATCTGCAGGTGGAATCTGGTGAAGCTAGCAGAGGCTCTGGCCCCAGAGCTGCCACCGGACCGGGCTGAAGCCGTCATGGACGAGTACCTGGATCTGTATAACGGCTTCTACCTTGAGAACATGAGGAAGAAGCTGGGCTTACTGAAGAAGGACGAGCCTGAGGACGAGATCCTAATCACTGAGCTGCTGCAGACCATGCACAACACAGGTGGGATGGGAATGTGAGAGGGATAGAGTTTGAGAATACAGTTTACACATACAGTACTGCTGCATATAAAACATGAATCACACCATTATTGTAACTTTTTCTGTCCCCCCTCCTGCAGGCGCTGACTTCACCAACACCTTCCGCAGCTTGAGTCAGATTTCTTGTCCCATTGCGGGAGAAAGTGAGGAAGAAGAGGATGTCAAGAAAGCTGCAGACCTCCTGCTGGAGCAGTGTGCCAACTTAGAGGAGCTCAAGGCCGCCAACAAACCCACTATGGATCCACGGTGAGCTAGCCAAGCATGCTGCATACAGTACTAACACACTATGTTTTTGTCTATTTCATGCCATTACAAAAATTACACGTAAAAATGAAACTTTTTGGGGCGAGAGATTAGGAAGAAAAAGTACATGCTGTTAGAAAAACTGAATTACTTAACTTAATGTGTTACCATAGACAAGGTTTTATGGGGAACTAATTCTACTTCTCATTAGATCTATTACCTCAGTTAATAGTTTCCTAATGAGTTTATGGTCTTAATCGCTAGTTTCAAGTCTTGTTAAAATTTTGTAAATTATGGTCCCATTTAGAGTAAAATAGAAAGTAAAGCAGGATACGCTTTAAAGTGTAGCTACCTTGTGATTGACAAGTCATTCTCAGTGAGTCCGTCCAGCACACTGCACAAAAAACTGTGATCAAACTCTCAAACTAGGTTCTGCCGATCAAATATTAATCAAAATGATGTTGCTGCATTGCCTATATCTCGCCTAATATCTTAAACATATTTTAGTGTACTGTTTATCTGTAATACAAGAACGTATTGGTAACTGGTGTGACCAGCTGAACGGCCGTGGTTGCCTACGGTGGAGGAGTGTAAAACCAAGCTCAGCCACTGAGCACAGCTCAACTTGCAGTACATCACCGCTGCTGGCTGCAAAAAACCAACATGGCAATGACTGTAACACCAAACTCGAACCTTCAAAACTTTACACCACAAACCAATGAGTGATGTCCCAACACTTGACAAAATGCAGTATCTTGAAAACGAGAAAATTAAGATAAAAATTGGTGTGATGTTTCCAGAAAAAGTTAAAATTGTACATATGATGAACAAAAGAGGTACGTTAAGATGCCCATGATATAATACATGCTTTACAGGGCATGTGATGTGCTGATGTCCTATCTTTTAGCACCACCCATAGGACAAAATTGGTGTTTGTTTTTGCAAGAATAGAAAAATTATTAGTTACTGTGTGAAAGGCTGCCGATTATGAGTGGTCTTTTTTGGAAGCCACAGAGGGAAAATTGTGATCACTGACAAAAGCTGATGTAGTTGTATGAATAACACATTTAAACAACAACGATTTCCTGCCTAACTTCTTTACTGAGTGTCTGTAAACATTGTCAGTGGAACAGAACGGTGCATAAAGATAATCATGTCTTTGTTTTGTTCATCTTGTTGCCTCATAAATCCGGAATCGCTCGCGCTGGCAGCACTGGTGCTTTGCTTTCTCCAACATGCCAATAAAGATTATAACTGTTATGATCTCTGTTTGCTGTCGACAGTGAGCTGGCGATGCTGCTCTCTATGGCACAGAGCAACCCAGCGCTGTTCCAGATGATCTCAGACAGGACGACAATTGCGAGGCAGTTAGACAGACTCAGCAAACTGAAAGACCTGATGGAGACCAGCCAGGAAGAGCTGAAAATCAAACAGGCAGAGGAGTGGAGCTGCTGGATCACACGCTATAGGTGAGATTTGGGGTGGGATGAATAGGTGGATGGAGGGAGACAGGCCAGATATCTGAGAAAGAAACACAGTTGGCATGTAAAACAAGAATAGAGGGTGGAGGAACTGCGTGGGCCGGATAAGAGACTTTTTGGGTGGATGGTGATGGGTGGAAGTGTGACTGATAAAGGGGGCGGGCAGTGAGAAAGAGGAGGAAATGGTGTGTTGAGTCTGCCATTGCTCTGTTACTCTCTGACTTAAGTGTTTTGTGTTATCACTGCCACAGGAAGCGTCTGGCTCGGGAGCTGGAAGGCCAGAGCGATGTGCAGGCTGTGCAGGAGGAGAGGGTGAGGGTTATGGACAGCACCAACCCTCGCGTGATACTCAGGAACTACATTGCCCAGAATGCAATTGAGGCTGCTGAGACTGGAGACTTCTCTGAGGTCAGGCTTGGATCCAGTGGGATGCTCTGGTCATTTAGTTTGAATACCTTATACTTTCATACAATTTAATGTTGGTTTACCCCACCTTTTGTTTTAGTTTAGACTGCTGTGCATCTGATCAGTGCCTGAAATGGACCAAAAAGGGGCTTGTACCCTAATTCTGCATAATTTAGCACAACATAACCCTAACCCTTGGAACGTTTTCAGTAATGTTTTCTTAGTGTTAAGATACCTGTGTTTAGATTGAGACCAAGGGGTACACATCAAAGTTATATTTAGGCAATTATTTCCAATATTTCCAACTTTTATTGTATACCAATAAAAGGGGGTGGGGGGCGCGATACTGAGGTCCATACCTCCTCGATCTCAGTGGCCATGCTCACCAGAGGTGGCAGTACTGAATAAGAAGTAATGGTACTCATATGGACAAAAATCAGAAGTGGGTTAACCCATTTCAGTCACTGCATCTGAGTCAGAAAATGAATTAAAATGTTACCGGAAAAAGCGTTTCTACAGCACTCAATTTTTGCATTAAGAGTGATGTCAAAGCAGCAAGATGATGATTAGAAAGCACTTAAATTACACTCAGTTCCCTGTTGCTCACTTTAGCCTTTAGTGTTTCACTTTCAGGGTGTTTACCTGCTCTCACTTCCTCTGTGCTGCAGGTCCAGCGGGTCCTCAAGGTTCTGGAGAAGCCTTTCTCTTCGCAGCCAGGTCTGGAGCTCCCTGCATGGGTGGGCGGAGGCGAGGCCACTGAACAGGGAGAGAGGGATGAGGGAGAGGAGCAACAGCAGGCATCTACATCTACATCTACATCTACAGCCAGAACTCCTGTTCCTTATGACAGCAAGCCCCCAGCTTGGGCCAATGAAATCTGTGTCACATGATCTTCGTAATAGCTTCCTTGATTGTTTGCTTTCCTGTCTAAAGTGATCAGAGAGTTAATCGATTTTACCCCCCCCCCCTTTCTTCCAGTCACTGTGCAACTCTCTATTACTTTGGCAGGCAGCATCAGGGAAGTTAGCATGAGGTTTGATACCCCACAGGCTACCGATGTTAATCAAAGCAGACTGGGAATGAGTTGAGTTTTGTGTTGCAAATACATATAGTTACAATATGCCAACACTATCTGGTGAAAAGCTTTTAAGCTTATCATATATCCCAGTAAATGGCTTTGATGTGATTATTTTCTTTCATGGTTTCAAGCAGGATGTTACAGTGTGCTTTTACTTTTAGAAGTGACTGAATTTGAAAGATGAGGGGCTGGCTAGGTCCTCTATAAAACAATGGTGACGGGGTGGGATTTTGGTGGATGCTCCCCGAATGCAAAGAATAATGCAGTGTATGAAAGATATCAGGCACACAACAAAAGACAGCAGAAAAAAAACATCCAACAAAGTCAGCTCTTTCCCTGTCCGCTTGGTGTTTGGCCGGCTGTTAATGACGACTCAGACAACAAGTCCTACTGTGACGTGTCTGACTCTGACAAACTGTGGGGTGTCAGCTCAACATATACCAAATAATATGATGTGTGTGTGGGTGTTTGCGTGAGAGAGAGAGAGAGATAGAGAGATATAGAGATATTTTTATGTTTTGGGGCATGCATGTGGGTGAAAGTGAAACTCGATTCAATAAGCCGCAGTAGATAAACACGCACAATATGTTGACCTGTAATAGAAAACATTGCCTTTTACCACTGTTATAGCATCACTTTATAGGCACAGATAACTTACCTTTTTTGCTACTTAATATGTTCAGTGAGCATAGACACGAAACTACAGAACAAAATAACAGTGGATCCAGCGAAGGAAAAATGGGAACTGCGTGTTATATTTGTCCGTTTTAGTCAGAACCATACAAATGTATTTGGGGAAGTTTATTGTAGATTGTGCCACAGATGTGATGCTATCAGGCATGGGTTTTTTGAAAGGGGAAAAAAACAAATCTTCACCACAGTTAATGAGCACTGATTATATCTTGCTCTATTTTAACCAGAATCATTTTGTTGGTTTGAGAAATTATTTCAAGATTTGTTTATCACAATCAGACCACTAAAGCTGGACTTCCACACAAAAATGACAGAAATTGACATGAAATTAGATTATGTATGAGTTATATTTTCCTTAATAAATATGAATTAATATGCTTGAGGTCTTCTTCAGTTCCAATAAACTGAGCAGTCACTAGAAATTGTGTCTTTTTTTTTTATTTTTTACTTTGCACCAAATGCATACCTGCCATACCTGTCTTCTCATTTTAGGAACTCCATGTTCTTTTTTTTTTCTGTGTTACATAACATTTAAATTACCTTCACATGAAATTACTCTATACAGTTAGAGGCAAACATTTAAACTTTTAATAAATGCCTACACAGACAGTCATTTCTACTTCATTTATATTATTGTGATTTCCTTGTTCTGTTTCCTGGAGGCATGAAACTGTTTACCCACGTAGCTGTGTGTCTACACCCCAGGGCGTCCCTTATATCGTGTCCCAGCAAGTCTCAAGCTTCTACTCCTGAACATTGGGGCACAGCACTGATGAGTGTATCCATGAATGTTGCCATTAAACCTGGCCAGATTTGCCGACTTTCAGGTTGAGTGCGCACCTCCCAACGCAGTTTTTAAGTAATGCTGTCAGCCCAGTGTCGTATTACTTACATTCCAGTCTCCTATTCACCTTTTAATTGTAGTCCTCCAGCAGGACTCGGGAGTGGCTTTTGGTGACCTCAGGGTGCGCCCTGAGCGGCTGACACGCAGAGCTGCGCAATGATCGAGGGTGAGTGCATAGGTGGGACAATGGGTGTGTAGCGACGTAAGAGACAAAACAACCAAAGAAGAACCTCTTCGAGACGACTTATTTGATTTTTTTTTAGAAAATAGGATGTCTAAGCGAGTCAGACCCGGCTATTACCGCCAAGAAGTCAACAAAACCTCATGGGAAGTACCGGAGCGGTACCGGGATCTGAGGCAGGTGGGGACTGGAGCGTACGGGACGGTATGGTAAGTGAACTCTGCCTAACTGGATGAAGCTGTAACCCCGAACGCACTGCTGGTTTATGTGGAGCGCGGTAACAAAGAAAGCGGCGGAACAGATGGTGCCATACAGGCAGTCGCACTGTGCCACAGCCGAACAAAAGAAAAAGTATCTGCGCTCCGCCGAACACATGCTGCTTCACTTCCTTATATGATGGAGACACTTGCACCGACCGTCGCTTCACCACAATCACCCTGTCATCTTTACTCGTTTCTTACATTGTTGAATTATGTGGAGCGCAGGGGGGTGGTTCTGGGTGAAATGGGTGCGCTCACCCAAGTTTATTGATACACGACAGTGACAAGCAGCTTTTCTAGCACCTTTGTGCGTCTCGACGCATGCGGCCCCCTTTGTTATCAATGATTAACTCTGTGGGCGGCTACTAAACTGCTCCGACGGACTCAATGCAGCTTAATAACGCATGAACAACTCCGAAAATATGTGTTCGGGTACAGGCTGGAGATGGAGCCGCCTGCTACAGCCAGATCACTACAGCCAGATGAGGGGAAATGATAGTAGAGGGTGTGTGTGTGTGTGTGTGTGAAGGTGTAAGTGTGTGTGATGATAACATTCTTGATCAGAAGGTAGATAAATCTTCAGATGCATACTCAGATCAGAGGATGGGGGATCCTTTCCCGGCCCCCCATTACAAAGAAGTTTTCAGATTTGGTTATTTCCTCATACTGGCCATGTCACAGATCAGGTGATGTTCTTTGGAATACAGTTGCTGTGTATTTTCTTTCACACCGGCTGGTATATTCTTGCCCTCAGCTCGGCAGTGGACTCCAGAATAGGAACTAAAGTGGCCATCAAGAAGCTCTACAGGCCTTTCCAGTCGGAGCTCTTCGCCAAGCGAGCCTACAGGGAGCTGAGGCTTCTGAAGCACATGAAGCATGAAAATGTGAGATACGGCATAATCAGTACATAGGAAGGACTGTATTTCTATTTACATGAGTGCAATTTTACAGTAATCATGACAGCAATCCTTATAAAATCAAAAAAATCAACCAAAAGGACAGAAGATGATTTCCACTCGTGTAATACAGTGTATATTTCTGTCTGCAGGTGATTGGCCTATTAGATGTGTTTACTTCTGCCCTCTCCCTGGACATATTCCACGACTTGTAAGTGCATTTTTATGCTGTGCTATATTAACCTATAACTTACCTGTGCACAAAGCTTTTGTCAAACATTTTTCACGTCGAGTTGAAATGTATCCAACTCATAATGTTTCCATCTTCCTCAAGTTATCTGGTGATGCCGTTCATGGGGACGGATCTGGGGAAACTGATGAAGCTGCAGAGGCTGTCGGAAGAAAAAATTCAGTATTTGGTTTATCAGATGCTCAAAGGGCTTAAGGTGGAGAACTCTACTTTGATCATACGCTGTGGATAATTTATTACCACTTGATTGTTCTGTTGATTAAATCCCTGTTGTATTCTTTTATTACAGTATATTCATTCTGCTGGTATAATTCACAGAGTAAGTTGTCTTTTATATGTGTGTGTTTCCACCCTGTATGTGTGAGATAAAGATTGTGTTCATATATTGTTACTCAAATTGTTCAGGGAGTTGGTGTTTCCTGTACAAACTTATACCCTCCCCATTTTATTACGCTGTTATGGCTGGATTCTTCTTTTCCTCTTGCTTCATATATCGTCATAGTCTTTTCATATCAATTTTGGCAGGATCTCAAACCAGGAAATCTCGCCATCAACCAAGACTGCGAGCTCAAGGTACACATATGTACACCCTCATAACCCAAACAAACACAAGGCAGCATGTGTCTTCATATCTACATGTTTAATTTATGGAGTTACAATTTATCAGTGGACAGTCTGTAACTGTAAAACCGTCAATGCATTACCCAGAATTTCCCTAAAGTCTTATTACCACACCTGGTACCTCAGTATGAGTAAGACGTACTTTTTGTGTTTCTAATTCCACTGTGTTTCATTTCATGTTCCGTCAGATCTTGGACTTTGGTTTGGCACGGCAGACTGACACCGAGATGACGGGGTACGTGGTGACTCGCTGGTACAGAGCCCCAGAGGTCATCCTGAGCTGGATGCACTACACTCAGACTGGTAATGAAGAGCTAATTAAAGGAAAAAACCCACTCTCACACCATCATCTTTCATCACTGTATCATGTTCAGTGCTCCCCATTAGCACCGAATCCTCAAGTAACTTTATGGTGTAGCATGTATTAGTTGTTTGAGTGTACTCACTTGGCCTCAACTTAGTGCTTCTGCTTTTGCTTCTGCGAGTGATTTACTATGTTTCACCGAATGACCTTTACAACCTCCAGTGAACAGGCAGAGTCTTGTTGTTTTAGTAGCTTTCATGCACATGTCTTGTGCTTGCAACACATTCTGGTCTATTGAAGCTATAGTTAGTTGATAAATTAGTATTTATTCCTCTTCTGCAACAGTTTTCTGAGTGAGAATGGCGAGTCTAGACAGCAGCTAAAAACTCCACTGCATTGTAAATACACCTCATTACTGTAAAATGGTCCTACAAATACATTTTTCAAACAATGTTCAGTTAGATTTTCGTTGTCATTGTAGTAGGATGTGGTGTTCAAATCACATCTTGTTTGGTTGAACCTGATGGCAATAATAAGTGTTATCCACTAGATGGTGATCTCTTAACACCATACCTTAGTTTGGACGCGCTTTGCTGTAATGCATCTAGTTTTTGCTGCTGATCACTGGGCTACAGCAACAGAAACAGAAAGTCTGAAACGTCTTGTTTTCTCTTTCTTTCTCAGTGGACATTTGGTCTGTGGGCTGCATCATGGCAGAGATGCTGCAAGGAAAACCTCTTTTTAAAGGCAGCGACCGTATCCTTCTACCTCTCTGACCCTCCACTGACACCTTACAGACATTCCTAGAGCTAAAAACTTTTTTTGCAAAATCATTGCAGCATTTAACCATTTTTCCTCCGGAATTGTTTGAAAAAATGTCCCTGTGTATGTGACACATTTGACCCTTGACCCCTGGTCCTCAGACCTAGATCAGCTGACTGAGATCATGAAGACCACAGGAACACCGACTCAGGAATTTATAACAAAACTAGAATCCGAGGAAGTGAGTTCACAGCAAGAACTTAAATCTCCATAATTTTGTTGTAGCACCTAAACATGCTCCCAAATCCTCTGGACTACAATTTGGAAAAATCATTGTGTGCATCTTTAAGTTTATGTACAGATAAACATGCACACCTTACACTCACACAGTCCTAATATGGTAATAATTTGTGTCTCTTAGGCCAAAAGCTACATCAAAAGTCTTCCAAAGGTGGAAAAGAAAGACCTACAGAAGGTGTTTTCCACCACTGAACCACAGGGTAAGATGTGCTCAGCCTTTTAATTTAATCTATTATCAGTTTGAAGGTGAAACTCTGATTTGATTTCCTGTTTCCACTCTTTCCTCAGCTGTGTCTGTGCTGGAGCGCATGTTGCTGCTGGATCCGGAGAGCAGGGTAAGCGCTGCAGAGGCTCTCACGCTGCCGTACTTCTCCGAGTTCAGAGACCCAGAGGAGGAGACAGAAGCGCAGCCGTACGACCACTCACTAGACAACACAGACCTGCCCCTTAACCAGTGGAAACGTAAGGATGAAAGGGAGGAGCTGTGAGGTTGATTAGGAAGCAAAGCAAAGAAGCAAAAATAAGATCAGTGAAGGATGAAGGGGAAAGGAGGAAGACAATATGAGCTGTCGTGTTTTATTGATTAGTGTCCTGCTGTTCTTCTCTCTTTAGGTCACACCTTCACAGAGATCTTGACTTTCCAACCAGTTGTGCCAGAATCCAAGGAAACCTCACTGTGAGACACAAAGAGTTGGTTATGCAGCCCGTGGACCACAACAAACTAACAAGTCTTTTCTCTTGACCCCAACTGGGAAAACTCTTTTATCACAAGGCTTAATGAATGCCCATGGATCCAGTTCACAATTCTCTTATAAGTGCAAGATGCTGTGTTTTGGAGCTTCCAGCTTGCTTCCTGACTCTAGCATCAAACATTTTCAGCATGTCCTACAGTGCTGAGGATGCTGGCTCAGTTGCTGTACAACAGGTCATAACTTTGTTTGATGAGTAACTAAGTCATCAAGGAGTTATGGGTTGGAATACTTGAGTTACTTATCCAAGTTGTACATGTACGTTGTAGGAGTTGTGTTGTATCACTACCTACCAGTTGCTATCAAATACAAATCAAGAAAGAGAAGACAGAAATATTGTAGTCAAACTAATACAGAAATTATTCACGGATCCTGGTTAAATTCATTGTTTAATAAGGATTTGAATGTCATTTCTATCAGTGGTATAAGCATAATTTAAAGGTTACAGATCCAGGACAGTACATGATGCAACAAATAGAGCTCAATTTAAAATACTGAGAATTACTTTGATTGACAGTATTTTTTTTTGTAATATATTATTTTGTGATGTAGCATCCCCTGTAGCGACTACATGTCCTTAAAAGACATTTGATCAATGGGATGTCCTTGTGAATATGTGTGTGTGTGTGTGTGTGTGTGTGTTACATGTCTGCTCTGACCTCGTTATTCCTCCCAGTGGCCTTAAGAGAACAACATAACAAAAATACTGCTAATCATTCGAGATCCATCCTAGCAGGTTGTGCACAAACATTCACATTCTGATTTCATACCAAAAACAAATGCTACATGTTCCATTATGTTTTTTTTTTTTTTTAAAGAAAGTAGCACAAAACACATTGACTATGATGATTTTGTGAATTAATGTTTCTTCAACCACTCGTGCATTTTTCATTAAAGATTCTCTTTGAAAATGATGTGTTGTTTTTTTTTTAGTTCTCTCACGTCTGTTTAGGGTTAAACAGGGTGGATTTTATATATTGTACGAAAGTTGTAGTGCTGCATCTTCTAAATACTGAAGTATGATACACATTTTTTCATACCTGTTTTTGTTAGTATTTTCACATATGGGCTTTAAAAAGAAAACAGGATTACATGAAGGAAATGGAACAAAACAATCAAAAAGGGCTTTATTAAAAGGATTCTGTTTCCTGTTTTTCCCACAGGATTTCTGCTAAAACTTGTAGTTTCTGAGCCCACACTGTGTTAATCCATAAAGTGGCTTATATGTTTTAAACTGGCCTTTTAAATGACAATATTGCACGTTTCATATTAATATCCAAGATGGGGGCATTTCACTTTTGTGTTGTTTACATAAAATAACACTAGGTGGCAGCAAGTAAACAAGCCATGACCAGGCTGCATGTCGCTCTTGAGAAGGTCATGTTGGTTGGTCCACCACAGACTGAAATATCTTGACAGATATTGGATGGATTTTCATGGAACTTACTACAGATATTAAGATACACCAGAGGATGAATCCTAATGGCTTTTGTGATCCTCTGACTTCTCATCTGGCACCATGAGCAGATATAAGCTTTTAATTATCCAGTGAAATATATAAGTCTACTTGTCTGGATTGGCACAACATTTCATACAGACATTCATGGTCCAGTATCCTATCACAATGGATCCTTGTCTGGCGTGTTCAAATTTTTTGGTCACCCCCAGTGTTTTCTTCTAGTGCAGGATACATTTTTAATTTTAATTAATAAAGGATGCTATTATCTTAATTTGCCTAATACTTGGTTTATGACCAAATACCTGCAAAACTAATGATAATTTTTTAACTTTTAACTTTGTGCTAAACTAAGATGGTAAACATGGTCATCATTAACATAATAAAATAAACATATCTGTCATCATGAGCACTGGACCATGTTATCATTTAGCTCAAAGAACCACAGACCCTGTCTGTTATTCTCTTTCAGAAGATTAAACCTGTCAGGGATGAGCTGTCATCGTAGTTGTTTCAGTAATTTATAGTTTTACAGTTAACACTGACAACCTTATTTTTGTGTTCGATATGATTGATGACTTTGTGTAATAAATGTTTAAACATTCTTGCAGAATGCCTGTTTGCTTTAAGATTCTGCTCATTCCTCCACATACATTCTCTATTGGTGGGTGTTGAATTTAACAGGCTTGTCTTGAGTGACCTCCAGATCCTTGACTCCCAAGGGCAACTACCCCAAGGGCGAGCTTCCTTCCTGGGCTTGAGCTCCTCCAAACCAAACCCTGGGTGCGTGTTGTGTCCTCCCCATGATACAGGCACAGTGGATAGTTCACCGAAAAGTCAACGAGTTCTGTTCCCGCTGAAGACAGGAAAACAGAGGGGAAAGCACATTTTTTTTCACCCCACAACCCCTCCTCTCCAACGCACAGCTACACATTGACGGACTCCCTCTCTCTGTCTTGTTTCTTGACCCTGCGGTTTATTTTCAGAGCACGTTGGATTCAAGCAGCATATTTTCTAAGACACACACACTTTGAGTTCACGTGTGTGTACACACAGATACGCCTGGCATGCACAGTTGCACACACACACACACACACACACACACACATCCTTACACTTTAGACAGACTCAGGAGGGAGTATGTGGAATGGCAGCGATGCCCAAACACTGATCTGACCTGGGTCACTCTTTCTTAAGTGGAATGTCAATTGTAACTGTGTTTATTTTATGTGTCTGGGGGAGGCACATCACTGTGAATCTCACCATGGCGAGAGGATCAACACTGTCTTTGCTGAAATGCTTCATCCTGCACAGAGTTAATTTTGGTTCCTGTGTAGACAAGATTGAGCTTCTTCTTTTTTTTTTTTTTAACCGGGATGAGCTTGGAAACTTTTCAGTTTGTCTCATTTGTCTCACAGTAGGAACTCCGATTGGATAAATAAGAGCCAACACTGTCACTGTAAGAGCAAAATCAGCTCATTAGTTTTAATTGAAATGAATCACGACGACAGAGCATCATCACTGATAGTGTTTATTCTCCAAATAATTTGGGTTGTCATGTCCTTGCTGGAGATCAAATAAACAGATTCAAGGGCTCAGCTGTGATAAATTGATTGGAGTTTTACCAGGAGGAGAGAGTGGAAATATGTCAACTTGCTGAATGTCCTTGTCTATGTCTGTTTGTAGGCTTTACACAGATTTATATTTTTACATAGCAGGGTATTTATGTGTATGTGATGTTCACCATGTGACTGTTTGCTTAGTTCCAGACGTCAGTTTGGATCTGTGTTGCTGCTGCTGCTGCTCTGTGGCGAGTTTACAGATGTCTGTGTTTCCTCATACAGGGTTACATATGTCATGGACGTTGTTAAAAAGACAGATATTCTGGATGAGGGCAGAAACATTTTTAGCACAGGCGAGAAGGAACGGCTGTTTAATTGTGCATCCAAATATGGATTTAGTCACATTTTTGAGATTGCACACACACTGACAGCTTTTAATGAGTCCAGTTCAAAGAATATTTTCCACATTTAAAAGAGAGGAAATGCTGCTTAATCATTTCCCAAGCTTGGCATGTTAAAATGTTTTCTGTTTGTTTGCTTTAGTGAATGAATACTTGTGTTTATAGCAATCCAGCCACAGTATTATTTTATTTGTGTGTCTGGCGCAGTTTTTGTTTGTGTGTGTACAAGGCTCGGGGGGTGGGTGCATGTGTGTGGAGGTCAAGTAGTCCCAATAAAGTGATTCACGTGGCCCATGCATACTGTAGCTGAGGGTTTTCAGCCCCCTTTTCTGTCTAGCTTGCTCACCCTTCTCCCCTCAAACCTTTTTCTGTCTTTACACGTGCCCGAGCCTCCTCTATCTCTGCCCCGATCTTTGTGACATGTATACAGAAGCACACGTGTCTGGGGGTTCCTTTAGGAGGAGAGAGGGACCTGCCAGGCAAACTACATAGGAAATTCCACAGGCTCACATGGAGCTAGTGAGCCCAATGTTAACTTTGAGGAGGATTCTCCACCTCTCTGAGCTGTGAGGGCACCAGAACTTGGGTGGGTAAGAAAAGGATGTAAATTGGGAGGTTTAGGAAGTAATAATAAGATATGGGAAGAAGAGAGGAATGAACAAACAGGCAAGAAAAGACGGGCGGATGAAAGGAAAGGAAGCGGAGATGAATGGAAAGACAGAAAGAGATGCAGAGGGCCCGAGGGAGAGTCTATCTCAGCGGTTGGGTGGGCAGTTTAGTTTACATTAGCTCATTCATTAGCCATCCACCCCCTGTTTGAAGACTTGTGTGGAATATGCAGCGCAAAGAGTGCATGCCACAGATTGCGATCCCTCTCCCAGGACAACTTTATGTCCATCTGCGATGTGTTGATGTGTGGGGTTGTGGTGTGTCACGTTCAAAGAGGCAATTCAGCATCGAAGAGCACTCAAACCCCTCTGGCCCAAAGGAGTGATAGGAGCCAGCTGCTGAACCAAGTTGGAGGCTACAAGGGGTCAGTTACAGCTACCTTATTATTATTAAGAGTTCCAGCAACAATATGTAATTCTTATCATTTTGTCAAAAATGTCATTTTATGATCAGCATAGTTGTTCAGGTGCTGCTGGGTAGCTTCTCCATCTTGGACTTTCGCTGCTGAACTGCAACCTTTTTTATGCAAGAAACTTCCAAATGTATGGGATTGTTTCACCTCATCAATAATTGTTGTTGGAATTTGCCTTTCTGCCCACATATTACAATAACAAAATATAAGATGATATAGACGATATAAGAGACTATATCATATATAATATAAGATTATAGATGAACTATTGTAAGCAAGTTTCATCTTTCAGTCAGAGCGTCTTCGATAAAAAGAAGACAGAAGATGCCATTTCTGGTTATTGTGTTTTCCATAATAAAGCTAGCAAAACAAAAACTATATGAAATAATATATTATCAGTGAACTCAACCTAATTAAAATCATGTTTAGTTTCCCTAATAGAGACCTGATACTTATAATAGATAATGTTGTATTTCCATCTTATCTCTTTGTGATTTTGATGCTACTCTGTTTTTATGAAATATCAACTGTAAAAAAATAAATAAATATGGATTCAACTTTTTTTTTCAAAACATGCAGATGAGGTGGAAGTACTTTTTCTTAGTTCTAAATCTTTCCTGCAAATCTTCTTCTAACCTCAGGCAAAAACTGTCCACAAATCACCCACTGCTGCTCATAAAACTTACAGGGTAATAACTGAAGGCAAATCAGGTGAGCAGATCAACGTTTTTTGACAAGTAAAAAAGGACAGTTTATGGAGTTTTTAGTGAGTAAATCAGACTCAAACTGTAAAAGTATGGGATAAAAGGTACTGAAATGTGAGGGGGCATATCTCCACCTACAGTGGAAATTAAACCTTTGACTGTACACAATTTGTAGTAAACTAGCTAAAACACAGAAATACACTGGTATGGTACTTCTATATGCAAGGTGGCAGATATTAAGATTGAGAGGAAAATTAAGATTTAAACTTTTTTTTACCTTTAAAGCAGTTAAATGAGGTTAAACTCCCCCCTCAGTCAAAAACATGGTTTCTTCTTGTTCCTACATTTGAATATTTGAGCTTGTATGTGCAGACTTTGACACTAGAAGGAGGTTTTCATACTCATCTGTTGAAAGTTAGAAAGCTGGAAAGGTTTGTCTTTGCTCATTGAAAGTCATAAATTAAAGTCAATCCTGGTCCATTATGCAGCTTATACAAGTGTGATCTTGTGTCCAGCAGGAACACTTCAGAAATAAGCACAATTTGCATATTCATAGATTCTGCATGTTTTAATAAGGTAGAACGGGTCGATTTTTAATTTGAAAATTATAATTTTTTTGGCAGAAAAACCAATTAGACACATATATGTGTCAATACAAGGACGATATATTTAAATATTTATAAAACAAATTAAATGAGATCTCCCTCTGTCCTATCTTTCATTACTTACAGGGGCTTCTGAAGATTTTGTTTACTTATTTACAGTAATTTGGAGTTTCTGTTAGTCCTTCCATTTGCTTTCGTAGGACAAATTTCACTAATTCTAGACCTCTGCAGTCTACATATTTTCCATTAAGAAAGCGATCACAAAACAGTAAACGTGGTGCCAAAAGCACACTATATAAGGCTGTGAATGCTCTAAAACTGGTGCTCCACCTAAATTCTATCTTTTGAGTATCAAGCTCTCACCCCCTGTGGGTTTGAAAGGTGGCTGTTAAATGCTTTCCTCACAGACAGAAAATAGCAGCTTGAATTCATTCTGTTAAAATGGATTCCAATGGTGACAAGCTTTCATGCTGGAAAAAAAAGTATCAAAACACCCACAGGAATTTCTCAAACACGTTGTTTGTATAATCCACTTCTCTGCTGTCCGTCCGTATGCTCAGTTTCTTTTTCCAGGCGTGGGATTAATATAGTTGATCTTATCTTATCATAAGGAAAACCAGAGGCCCATGTTCATACTGTGTGTGTCTTTATGATTCCTTGCAGGTGAGCTCACCATAAGGTTGAAAGCATCAGAAAAATTGCATAACAGCCTGACCAGCTTCCCTAATGTTATCCTTCACTACGGGCGATAAACCAGGCAAGACAAGGGCTCGGGCTGAATCATGGTTAGGACCGGGCTCTGAGGTGAAAGGTCACAATATACCACAGAGCCTGCGTTTCCCTTTTTGTATCGAGGAGAGCTGCTTCTGCGGCTGGGTCAAGGTTAGAGGGAAGCCGAAATGCCGTGCAGAAGGAGCAGGAAGTGAACAGGGGCAGAAAATAAGGAAAAGATTAGAAAAATAAACAGGCGTTTTCTATAAAGTTCCTACCTTGTAACCTTACATAATAGCGTGTTACAATATAATACCTAATGTTATCCAGATTTCAATTACTTACCTACAAGCTGAGTAAATGTCAGATTGCTTCTATTGTGTTTCCCCTGCGACTAAAATGATAAATTATTTTCCTCTGGTCTCGCCGTTGAATGAGGCGAAACACACAGCCTTGGTAAAGGCTGAAAAATAAACAGGCATTATCGCACAATGGTGGATGAAAACGTACCCAGAAGTCAAAGCCCCTAAAGTCGGTTATATAAGCCTTCAAAATCTTCTGAGTCTCCCCAGCTTGATGTGTTTAGGCCTGATGATTGCTTTCAGTTGCACGGCCTTACTGGGCGAAACAGAAACCATCACATTTTTTCCTCACTAAAACCCATCCCTGTTGAATTAAGGAAACTCTTGCAGACGCACATGCATCAGTGGTATGGCAGAGAATAGAATAGACCCCTTTTTTCCAGGGGGGGTTTGATGGTGGTGAGGAATGTCAACATCTGTGTTGGGGATATTTTCTGTTTTATAGCTGTTTTCTCAGAGATGCCAGTGAGTGCTGTGGTGAGAGCACAGGGACTGGGCTCCAGTCCCAGCCTCGCTACCTCATGTCTGTCCACGTGGGCAGGAGGGGAAGATACCAAACCAGACATAGTTCTTAATCTAGACACCGCAACTTAATAAAAGTATGATTTTGTTTTCTTTCTGTCATTCTCAGTTTCTTTTTGTTCCAACAGTACTCATGTTTATGGCTCTTGCGCTTGTTTATAAATCCTGCTCTCATGACAGGATGCTGGTATCTGGTTGCTCTATAAATAACCACAGCAGAAGTCATGTTTTTCTTCTTTATAATAAGTATAAAGGATACTATTACATGGCACAACACTGATCACGTAATTGCTTTGTAAGCAAACTCTACTGACATGACCCAAGGGGAGTGAAAGCAAAGGAAATGATGTGGTAAAAGAGTTTGATAAAAAACTATCCCTCCAGGGCTGGTCTGTCTGCTCACGTGGGCTGCAGTCTTTGGCTGAACTGAGCCATGTTTCACAAAGAGGTCTGCCTGCTGGAGTGGATGCTCTCCCGCGGAAAAAAAAAATGAAGCTGACAGATGAGAGAGGAAGGTGTGTATGGCAGATGTGCAAGGTTAGAAAGTGACAGGATGTTTATCAAGAATGCTGTGGGGTGACCCCTGCCCCCGTAGCTACTCCATAACAGACCAGTGATGATGTGGTTAAAATACATTACACTCTGGTGGCCTCTAACTCTCCCTGTCAGACTGAATGTAATGGGTTATGGTGGACTGCTAAACCGCTAATAAACCTGATTAATTAATCTACCACCATAACATTATAAAGTGACAAACTGGCTTGTTAGACGCTTCAATTATTTCAAATCTGTTTTAGCCCAAATTAACTTATTTTTTACAAATAGTTCAACATTTTTGGGAAATATACTTATTTGCTTTCTTGTTGAGAGTTAGATGAGAAGAGTAATAGCATTTTTCATGTCTATAGGGTAAATCAGAAGCTGCTACCTACCAGGGGCAGATCCAGAGGGGTGCCATTGGGTGACAGCTGCCAAGAATGCGTGGCTAGTGGCCACCCCAGCTTGGTGTCAGATGTAGTCAAATTTAACACATTAATTTGGATTAATTTAAATGTCTACAGATTTGCCAGCTTTTGATATTCAATGCTTTACAAATATGCCACAATAATATAATGTTTTTGATTTAAAATGTCTTCATTTTGGGCTTGGCTGTTTAAATATTAATATATTATTGTTTACAATAAAATAAGTATATATTTCTGCCGCCCCTTAAAGTCTCCATATCATCCTCTTGCCACCCCATGAGTATTTCTGGCTACCACTAGCCCGGTTAGCTTATCTTAGCACAGGCCTGGCTGTAGCTTTTTATTGACCATATTAGTATAAAGAGGTATCAATCTTTCTCACCCAACTATAATAATAACCCACAGTCAGCGTATTCCCCAAACTGTGCTACTCCTTTCAGTCACAGGAAATCATTTAGAATTGAATTAATTCTCAGTCTTTTGTCATGTTGACTCAAGAGATGAAGTGATGCGAAGTGAGGTGATCCCGGTCCACATGCTACTGTTTCCTGAGAACAACTTTAGAGCCTCTGAGCGGCGCAAATCACCATTAACAGACGCGTGTGTGAATACACATGAGAAACCGAGGAAATCCTCCTCTGCAAGTCAATTGTTCAATGGGAAGGCATGCTTCACTTTTGTTTGTATGGGGGGGGGGCCTGGAGGAAGGAGAGGAGGGAGGAAAGGAGTGGGTGTTCCTCCTTGACCCCTCCTCCTCAGTCCTCATCCACAAACAGAGGCTTGACCGGCCCCCTTTCCATTCCCATGGATCGTATTACGGGAGACTCCAGCCCTGACATCTGCTCCGCCACTAACAACGGAGCGCGTCCCCGCGTCCCAGACCTGCGACCGCTCTCGGCTCCCGTGGTGCCTCCTCCTCCTCCTCCGCGTTAACAACAAATAACAGAGAGATCCACAATTGTTGGAGAGGCAAA
>NW_023339762.1:22654834-22668572 GCF_004916995.1 Morone saxatilis
CCTCCTCCTCCTCCTCCTCTTGCCCTCTCCAACAATTGTGATCTCTCTGTTATTTGTGTTAACGCGGTGATCATGAGGAGCCACAGTGCATGTGCCCTCCACGTTTCCCGGCTGTAGCTCACCCGGCCGAAGCGCGTCCCTGCTCCATCCCTCCCGTGCGTCCGAGAGAGGCGAGTAGCGGCGGCGGAGCGAGCGGCAGCCCCCGGCGCAGTCGAGCACCACATTTCTTTTTGTCTGTGCGCTCCGCAGGCTTCGGGCTTCGGACTGTGGGCTTTGAGGCTTCGCATCCTCTCAGCTGCCGGCTTGGCGTAGTCGTATGAAGGAGAGAAGGAACAGCGGAGGAAGAAAAACAAAGCTCTCCATGTCTGATGTTTGAAACTGCACCGACAGTCGGATATTTAGTCTGATTTTTGTCTCTTTTCTGCGAGCTTTTTTGTTAGTTTTTAACACCATGGAGTCGGTGGAGAAGGAGTGCGGAGCGCTGGGTGGATTATTCCAGGCCATCGTGAACGACATGAAGGTAACGCACATTGAAATGAAAGTACAGCGGGTTATAATATCTGACCTTCTGTGGTTGCACGGTGGCCGATCAGACGAATATTTTTACTGCCTTTGTCTCTTTCACCGGGTCCTCCCCCACTGGAAACACCGCTGCAGGACAGAGAGATGAAACATGTTCCCCTTTGTGTTATTTGCATAATGTGCAGCAGGTCTGTCAGGCACTGGGTACGTCTAACAGTACTCAGCCACTGAGTCAATCTGTGTGCTATTACTAGGACTGCCTGCATGGAAGTATGGAGGTGTAAAATCTTTATTTTGTTCAAAGCTAGGCTGCTTGGTGCTGGCTTAAGTGTTTGGTTCAGAGGTCAGAACCTAAACTCCTCATTATTAGAACCAAATTGCAAAAGCCAAGGCAAAAGAAGGGAAAAGAGCTATCAAAATAGGAAGATAATTAGAATTTTGTGCAGTTATTGCAGCACAAAATGTTCTAGGTGCCATTTGACCCCAGACAAGTGTTCCTCCTTTATCGCAGCCTCCAAGGCTTTTCCAGATTAAATGTCAGGCACAGAAGGATGCTCTGAAAGAAAATAGCCGGCTCTATTGCCTCAACCTCCAGGACAGAAACTGGCATGAAATGTTATTGATTGTGCTTCCTGATGTTTGGCCTTGTGGCAGGAAATCTCTACTTCAGCAATATGTAGTTCAATACACATTTGATCCAGGCCCTACTTCAGTAATTGAATTGACTCACGTTGCATCTCATTTGTATATAAAACATGAGTTCTCCTCCTGTCAGCATAGTTTTGAAATGATTTCCAACAGGAACTGGATGTCTCCTATTATCTTTTGCACACATGCAAGTGGTGTGTGTGTGTGTGTGTGTTTGTGAGAGAGTTGGGGGAGGGGTCAAGGAAGTTGAATCAGGGTGGTCTGTTGTTGTTCATGACAACAGATGGAAAGTGTGAACATCAGGCCCGGCAGCTCCCAGTCTCCTCATTGTGGAGGGCACTCACGCTTACAAAGTGTTAATAATGGCGAACAAGTCAAGCATCAGGCAGCACTTTCCACCTAACAGATTTCTTATTGATCCCTGGCTCAAGGGGCCGTGGTGCCTTCGGACGGACTATTTATGGACCCTCGTTTGTCAGGCTCCAATGAAATCAGCTCTCAGCTATTGGCAGCAGCGGTTTGGTTTCATATATTTCCCTTTTGTGTTGTCCTCATGCCATGGCCAGAGAGAGACACAGAGAGAGAGACAGCCTGTGTATTGATAAGCAGCGCAGATGAATGAGACCGAAGCCCTTAGTCAGCACAGTGTCGATGTCCACTGTCTGAGATCTGACCTCATTCCTGCCGCCTGGCTGGGCCATGCAAGCCTGTCAGACCAGCTTTTACCCCCCCTGGGAGCAACGCAGCAGCATGGCTTTCCTGTGCTGATCTCGCTGATTGTGAACAATGTTACAGTATAGTGCACAATTACCTACATTACACCCGTACAGTGCATTAAGTAAACTTAGAAAAAAAGGCTGCGCAGACAAACTGTGTTGATACAAGCTCTTGGTTATATAACTGTCTGATGAAGCTGTGAGAAAAAAAGTAGAAGAGTAGGAGGTGGCGGAAGAGGAGGTAGAGGGTGAAAAGAAATAAAATGATTCAGTTGGATTGGATCAGCAATCACGAATTAGGTCAGCAATGGATGTGAATGGCGTGTGATTTGAAGCCGCTGTGCGTGGGAAAGAAACCACCTTTTAAAAGAAAAAATGTCCTTGAGCAACACTGCCTACCAGCTCCACAGCTCCAAGGATGCTAGTTTTGACCTCACCCTCCTGTGAATGACGAGGCGTGGGAGGACAAGCCTTTCTCTCCTTCCTCTCTTGTATTTGTCTCCCCCCCTGCCCCCGCCCCCGGGAGATGATGGGTGTGGATGAAGAAGGCGCCTCCTTTGCTGCTTCGCATGTAGCCCCCTTTGCCCGCTTCTTCACCCTCCTCCTCAGCTGTCTCGGCAGCGCATCCTTCCTACCCCCGGGAGTCACAGGCCACACAAGCTAATTAGACACCTGTTGGAATCAAGTGCAGACAGCGAGGCTGGGAGGGTCGTGGCAAACGGTTTTGTTGATGATCAGAGAGAGAAGCTGGGAGTTCAACACTGCCATAGCTAGGATGCAGGTTACACCAGAAATGATGAAGAGCAAGACTGTTTCCAGATTGTGTATATATATATATGTGTGGCCTCTTCATCAAAGAGGCGCATAGGGGTTATGCCCTTCCTCTCCTTTCTCAAGGGCTCAAGCTCTTGCTCTAATGGGATCTAGCCTTGAATGTCTTTTATGTTTGGCTTCTGCTCTTATAGCTCAAGGCAGCGTGTGATGATCCCAGGGAAAATCTGATCCACATTTCTCAAAGACTAGTCATACTACCTGGCCTACCCCATGCGCATAAACACTGGTGATACAAGAGCTTATGCAGATCATGCTGGTACAGCGGACATATAAACACGAGGACACTTTTTAAGAGAACGTGAGAGGAGGGCGTTGAGGCTGATGAAGGACAATAATAACATGGGTGTGAACTGAGAAATCACGCTGACCTTTTTAAAGACAAGTCAGAGCATGGAGCTTATACAGCGACTTGTTTCTAACCCCGAGGGAAGACGCCAAGCTCTCTTTGAGTCAATGTAACCATATTTGGATTTCAGTGTAGTATCTGTTCAGTGTGAATAAAGGAGAAAAGACAGCAAATTGAAATGTTATTAAGCTGTACTAGACTCTATCCTGTTGTAGAGAACACTATGTCTGCTTGTGTTATGCTTATGTGCTTAAATGTCCTTGGTGAGGTATTTATTTGTCTCCTTTCTCTTCCTTTCTTCTCTTCCCTTCTTAGAGCTCTTACCCTGTGTGGGAAGATTTCAGTGCCAAGGCCACAAAACTGCACTCTCAACTCAGGTGAGAAATAGTCCCAGTGAATGGTAAACCTTGATGAAAAAAAGAGTGCAATATTTACACTGAGACTTTTTTTATGCAGTCACGGTGCAGTGAACATGTGCCGATATATTTTACAGGACTACAATTCTGGCAGCAGTGGCCTTTTTAGATGCCTTTCAGAAAGTGGCGGACATGGCTACCAACTCTAGAGGTAAGAGGATGTTTTTTCAATTCATCCAAGCTCTCGCACTGTGTTGAGTTAAAACTCTGACAGAACAAAAAAATAACTTTTGCCACCTTTTTTTTAAGAAATCGATTTGTTGTCTTCACGGAGTGTTGCGCACTGCTTATTTGTGTCTTGCTGAAAGTGTTCGCTTACTTTAAAGCGATGCTAGTGCGGCTCTTTATTATGGTTGAGGTACTCTACCATGCTTTGTGTTGTGCAGTGTAATGCTCTCAGTAATACAATATTATCTGCACTTGCAGACTGTGTAGAGTTACAGGTTACAGCGTTTATGGAAAGAAATGGACTATTCTTCCAACATGAACATGTGATTGTGCACGCCACACATCTTGAAAGACCAATTTCACCACACACACAAACATTTCTGATACAAGACACAATTCTGACTCTCTAAGATGGCCAAAGTGGGGGTACTCTGGGGGGCCAGGCGTCTTAGAGAAGTGAAAATCTGAGCTTATTGTTTCTTCGGTCTTAATGAGGTCTGCTGATCTGCTTTGTCACCCTGCTAGTGGCAGCAGACAGGCTGGCCAGAGACGCAGCTGATTAACACAGATTTCTTTGGAGTTGATCGTCGAGAGCAGTATGTAGGTCAAAAAAACCCTGCAAACCCGGACTCAGTGTGCAAAGGCTCCTGACACACACACACACACAGACATTCAAAGAGTGACAGCTGGTAGCCGGCCACCTGACCTCGCAGGTCACACGCCAACAAGCTTTAAAACCGTTTGTACTAGTGCAGCCCCTTACTGACCACTTACTGCTGGAGAAAATGACTAAAGAGGCATTTGTTCAACAGTCTTCACACATTCTCACCAGTTTTACTCCTATAGTCTGTGCAGTAACAATAGAATTTATTGCCATTGCAATACATCAAGTGATCCCTGATGTGAGTGCGCATGAATTCTGCAAGATGAAGCAAGGTAGACTGGGGTCAACCTGCTCGCTGCTAGCAGCCTGCTTCAATATAGCAGAGGCATACACAATGGCAAGGCATGACATCAAAGGAAAAGTGTGTCTGCAGTAAAAGAGGGGAAAACAGCAGATGATAGATGGACCAGAGAGAGAAGGGCATATTGAGTTTTACAGCTATAGATGCATAAAATCCCCCTAAGTGTGTCACTCATACACCCACTCACTCTTCTGCTCCTCTCCCAGGGTCATTAACTTTAGGATTAATGTCATCCTTCTCCGGCCACAGACTGTATAAGAGATGCAAAGAGACTTTGTAACAACTAAAGAGAAACTAATGAAACATGGTTTAGATTAGTGCTGATGAACATTTGATGGCTTCAACATCTCAACTTTATCTGTTTTATGGGATAGTAAATTGGAAAGCGTTGGTTAGTAATGCTAGTGGCGTGTCTCTGGTGGATGGAAATGTCGGTTTGTTGGTCGGTCATCCACTTTGTCCCAGACTTAAATATCTCTATAACACACATGAATCCTAGGAACTCTGGTGATTACCTGACTTTTCATGTAGCGCCACCTTCAGGTTTTAATTTTAATTTGTGCAATACTTTGGTTCATGACCAAAAAGTGATTCACATCAGCTTGCTATGCTGGAGTTAAATGGTTAAATAAACATAAACTGCTAACTGGACATTATTTTCAACAGTGTTTCATTGTGGTGGTGGAGTGTTGTAGTAGAAAATAATGTTCAGCCCATTAAATTTGCGCCATTAATTTGACACAAATTTAATCACTCAGTATAAGCAATACAGATTTGGTTGCAGTTTCTATTGTTTTTTGAAATTCCAACAATTATTATTTTCAGTAAGCTAAAAGAGCTTGTGCAGTTTTAATGTGCTCTTAACCAGCACTCCACTTCAATCCCGCATCTCCTGTGGGAGCTGTGTTAGCCTTTGCGTGCTCCAAACCGCAGCAATTAATTTGGCGGCGGAAGGAATGTCGATATTTACATGAGCTGGCTCGTAGTAGACTGGGATGACCTTTGAACCCCATGCTGCAGGCTCCACGGACCATAGTTTGGGCAAGTTTGCCCTTCTGGCAGCTACAATGTTAAAAGTTCTAAGCCTTTATTGGCATCCAGATGTTTCACTCTTTCCACTTGCTTTAACTCAAGACTGTTCAGGAAACAGTGGTACATAAATAGAAGTCAGAGATTACTTGCTCTCCATTTCGTAAGTCCCCATTTTTGTTTCTCTCTCTGTCTGTCTCAGTTCGTGTGTGTGTGTGTGTGTGTGTGTGTGTGGGTCTGTCTGACTGCCTGCAGCGATCATGTTTGTCTCAGCGTCTGCACTGCCATATAGGGCTGATTGCACCACAGGAGACGGGCCCTAAGCTATGAACTTTTGGCCGCCATCACTGTCACCCCGATTCCCCTCTCGTGTTGGGGGACGAGCTGCAGCTGCTGGCACAGCTGGAGGTTTCATCGCGTTCTTCTTCTGCTTCCTTTTAATCTACCTTTGACACACTCACCCCCATCACCCCTTTAACTCTCACACACACTTTCCAGACTGGACACGTTTCCCTGCCAAGGAAAGCAACGTTTTCCTTTCATTCAGTGCGTCTTGATTGGTCCACGGGGGGAGAGAGGACGGTGAATGAAAGAGGATTGAATGATTTCCTGTCCTAACATGTTTTGTTGTGTACTGGGAGGGCAGCTTTTCATATGTACCCATAACAGCTGTGTTATATTTGAGCTCACCTCCCATCTCCATCTTGTACAACCTCCTCTCTGTCTTTGCATGTTCTTGTTTCTAACTGCCTTGTGTTCAGGCTTCCTCTTGCCTGTGTTGTCCGTTTTTAGAGTTTACGGTCTCGGTCATAGCGTCAGCGTCTGTGTTTTATGAAGCAGCTGGAGGAGTCGACTGCCAGGCGTTTTGGCACAGTGTCTGACAGTGCTGTTTCTCTAAGCTGCGTCGATGGATCTATGTCTAAAGGCACGTCTGTCTCAGTGAACTGGCAGCTCGCATCTGGGTTCAATAAAGGTCCCCCTACCACAAAGTCTATATTGGATGAATGTATTTGGAGAATTTTTGCCTTTTTAATGATAAATGTTTTATGTTTCAACACCCATGTTTCCTGAGACTAAGTCTGAGGCCCTGCATCTCTCTGCACTGTTTTTTTTTGTTAGATTGGTCAGCCTAATGGTTTTTGGTGTGTTGTCTAGACCATATCTGACAGTCTATTAAGTTGTTGTCTGATGTATTTAAGAGGACCGGACTTATCTGGAGAATAGTGGGCTCTGTGTTTGGTGTTTTGTTGTTGCTAGGCTGGATGACGTGTGCTTTAGTGGAAGGTTGGCTTTATTTTTTCCATTTTTGGACATGGTTGAATTAGATGGAGGTCAAAGAGCCAGTAGTCTGGGGCTAATGGTCCATCAGGGTATGAGATACAGGGTCCATATTTTTCAGAGAGTGAGGTGAGTCTACTGGGGGGTGAGTTATCCAGGGTGGGGGTTGTGATTGCAGTGGGATTTCCACAGCTCTGGGTATCCAGGCTAGGCAGAGGCGTTTAGCTAATCCTCTTAGCCCCACTCTGTAACACACAGACACAGCCTGCCTTCCCTTCTCTTCCTGATCAGCCACCCCCAGCTTTAAAAATTCACACTCTGGGATCACCGGCCAGACTGCGACACACTGCAAGTTTGTGTTCAACACAGACGAAACCTTCCTCTCTTTGCATCTGTGCACCAGAGCCTGCAGAGTGCAGACACCATTACACACACACAGACATAATGTTCCAGCTGGTCATTCAGTGCAGGCTCTCCCTGTCGGTCTCCCTTTCTCTCACTCATAGAGTCCATACTCAGTGGAGGACTGGAGGTATGTTAGTAGATCAGTGTCTCAGCAAAGCAGTAATCTGCTTGGCCCCTGTGCTTCTCTGGGCTGGCAGATGGGACGGATATCCCTACCCGCCATCTGGACGGCCTGGCATGGATGAGATGTGGCCGTGGCCTAGTGCAGAGCGAGATCAGGGGATTACTGTCCTCTGCACTGTCCCAGCAGCGTAGCTATTTTTACGGACATGTCAAATAATGAGAGTACGCCCATGTGACCAGCACTGACATCCATCAAGCTCGACATTTCATGTTCAAGCCTGATATGAGCCTGTATAGTGCATAGAAGGACAGGGAGGTTAGAGTTGCATCTTATGTGGGTTTGACTTCATATAATAACCTTATAGATTCTGGGTGTTTTAGATTGGACATACATGTAAATGCAGTCACGTTAATAAATGCATTGGCTGATGCATTACGTACGGTCCACTGGGCCATTTTGCTGATTGTATGTTAGGCTCTTCAAGACCACCGGCCATAAAGTCACGTAAGTATCGACAAGGGCCTCTTATATCTCCTTCAGCTGTCTACCTTGTCGGCCAGAACAGTTCCCAACACAGTTCTCCATGTCTCTCTCCATAGAGTTTAGGGGCTTCAACCTCAAAACTCAATGTGGTCGCCCTGCAAATTAATGTTTTCCAGCTATTATAACAACTACAGGCAAATTGCAATGGGGAAAAGTAGCTAGAACAATGATGTGAGGAACAGACGATGAAGGGGGGAATAATAATGTGAGAGAAAACAAATCTTTTGGCTCTGCATAACTTTCATTCTGAGGCTGAATACCAAACTAAGAAGACAAACATGAGACTTGAGGGGAACACTGTGTTCAGCTATATCCTGAACACGAACTCGCCATGGCAGGGAGCCGGAGAGGGGACGGAAAAAAGAAAAAAGAGCGAGAGCCTGAAAGAGGAATGTAAGGGAGGACATTAAAAGAGGGAATGAAATGGATACATGCATAGTTTTAATCATCTGAGGTGGTTGATTGAAGACAGTTTTTTAGATGGAAGGTCAGTCCACCACTTTGATCCAGACATCCACGGTTCCCAGAGGATCTGCCTTACTTTGGTGATTTTCTCTAGCGCCACCAAGAGGTTGCCATTTTTTGCTATTAGCAAAATGTCTCAACAACTGTTTGATGGCTTGCCATGAAAGTTGGTACAGTTATTCATGTTCCCCTCAAGATGAATTTCATTAGCATTTCTCTTGGACTAACTTTTAGCCAATAAAATAATAGTCTAATTAAAATATTCCCCTTTTTTCTGCGAACCCCCTCAAGGATCCCAGGTTGAGACCCACTGGTCTAGTCTATAGAAGCTGCAGGTATTGGGGTTAGAATAAATCGGCATTAAAAGAAAAACATAGGATTCAGTTTGAAAATGGATGCTGTGGTTTAAAATGTTGGTGGACTAGTGGCAGATTGGTACTCACTTGTGAAAACTTTAAGTATAATCTAACTGTTTTGTAGCAGAGAAGAACATTTCGGTCCCACCACCCACTTGGAAATGTTGTTACATTATTCTGTGAATATAAAGTATGTGTTTAGGAGGAAGGGGAGCGATGATAAGAAACCTCTCCTCGGGGTAAGTTAAGACTCAGAGGCTACAGGTGGGAGGTGGAGCGGATAAAATGCTATATGAGCAGCAGCAGCACCGGCAGGGGTGTCAGCATTGTTGGAAGAATTGTTTGCAAATGAGGAGAGCTGCGGGAACTTTGACAGAGCAAATAGTGGGCAGAGCATTGTCAGCTGAGATAAAGGGTGTATAGCAGGGCAGCTTTAGTCATCTGATTGAACTTGCTTGCGGGCTTTTGCTCCATTAAACACTGAGTCATTCACAGACTGCTGCCTTAATGTCTGGAGTTTGGATACATCTCGGGTCTCTCATGTATTGCATATAGGATACTCCAGCGTCCCCCTCTCTAAAGGCAAACACAATCCCCTGTGGGTTTTCTGCTCTTTCCATTTTATTGCACGATACAGTACTTCTCTCCTTCCCTTACTCTTCTTGTTTTCTCCTCTCTGCCGCCTATTTTTTTAACTGCAATGAAAAGCACATCTGGACGAGGGGCGGCGTTTATTTTTAGCACCATTTATGTCCTTGAACAGGAAGCTCCTCCAACAGAAAAATATCACTTCCTCCTTGTTCTCCTCCTCCTCCTCCTTCTTCAGTCTCGTCCTAATGCACTCCAGAACATGTTTACAACACATCAGGACACACCGAGGGCTGTCTGTGTCTGTGGGAGTTTCTGGTTGGGAGGTGAAACTTGCTGTGCGTAATGGCCAGACAACAATGGACTGAGTGTGTGTGTGTGTGTTTGACTGTGTGACTAAGACAATTGATCTTGAGGCTGTTTCCTCTGCCTTTCATTAGTATTGTTGCTGGTAAGAAGTGACATTCCACATGCAAGGAAGTAACACAAAGGTTTTGAATGCTGTTTGGATTTTTACTGCGGACACACAGCACATATAGTGCATAAGTTCACTCGTAAACAAACATTCATTTTAGGTTAGAGGTTTTTAGTTTTTTTTTCCAGCTTCTCAAAGTGAAGGTTTGTGTTTATGCTCTGTATTTGTGACTTGGTGGTTTTAATAGTTGTTTTTATGTAGGCATTACACCTCTAAAAATCCTAAATATATCTATTTTTGTTTGTTCAACAAGGTTTAAGCAGTGTGTAAATAAAGACACTGTAACACCACTATGTAAGAGAACTTACTGACATTTCTTTAAATTAATTAAAGGATTTTTGCCAAACACGAGGGATATATATTTGTTCATGGACAGCCAAAATAACATATAAAACGTAAACTATTCCCTTATTTGGTGTTATGACAATATGTAACAATAATCAAATGTATTAAACAACAAAAAACTAGTATCAACAGAGTACCAGAGCTAAAGGAAATTTGGGTTTGGAGGCCAGAATTAGCTGTGTACAGTATGCAACCTAAAGGCAATTTCCAGTGCTAAATATATTCATTTTAAGTTTCACTGAAGACGAAGAATACAATAATGATGGCCTAGCTTTTTCAAACGCTGTCTTTCCACATCAGGCTTTACAAAGTAAACTATACTTTTCACCCCAATCTGTCATTTTAAATATATTTTCAGCTGATAAAACATTTACTTTTACTTTGTGTTACAAACATGAACAAAGAATGTTTTTTTTTTCATGTCAGGCTCTTAAGAATGTAAATATATTCACATTTTAGATTAGAGAGATTCTGGGGAGTTTCTCGAAAGACTGTGTGTGTGTGTGTGTCATCCTCTGTAGCTCTCTAGCTGCAGGTGTACAACACTGTACTCTTGTTCCACAATCAATGACCGGCAGGCAGCTGTTTTATCTACTCTTCGCTCCATCAGAAGACATTGCTCCCTAACCAGCCGACGCAAAGGGATGCTGCTTTATTTTTTAATACAGACGGCTCCCACTGAGCTACACCACCAGAGCCCCTGCTGCGCTTTGAAGTGAATGTTTGATGATGTGAATGTATGATGTTTCGTCAGGTTTTTGAATTCAGAAATGTCTGCTATGTATTTGCTCAACTGGTAACTAAACGAGACCAGTGAAGCTGACTAAATCAAAGCAATTCCTCCTCGTTCCTTTTTTTTTTTCTTGGCTGAAAAAAATGTTTGCACAATGTTTTGGCTTCCTTTGAGAAGATAAAAACAAACTATATGAAGATTTTGATGATATTGAAAAATGTCATATGAGCCAACTCTTCCTACTCACTCCTGCTCATCGTTAATCATATATTTACTGAGCCTTATTTGGAAGATTTTTCCTCAGCAACACTTGTTGCACCTGCAGCAGCCAGCTAACACTTCCTCTGTCCCCTGACTGGCCGAACTAGCCGGCACCTCGGCAGTGTGTACCCTCTTTCATCCTCCCCTCTCCTCCCCTCTCATCCCATAGCCCCTTTCATCCATCAGTGGCCTCCGCTGTATCCCTGCCAGTTCACATTCTGTAGCACTTAAAAAGAGTGAGAGAGGGTAAAGACGGGAGGCTTAACTGTCTATGCCAGCTCAGCGGCCAAGGTGCCAACGTGAGGAATAACTGTTGTCTTATGGATGATGGAATTTCCTCAGCTAAGCAGTGGCTGTATGAGAGCTTCATATTCTTGGAAGTGTAACTGTGAGGATGTTCTGTACCTTTTCGCTCTACAGCCCACATAAACATGCTTTATTGACACAGAAAGCAGAGAGAGAGAGGGAGCAGCCACTCGCTCTTGAGAATGAGATTCGGCTTGGAAGCCGGTTGCAATGAGCGGTTCTAACGCCAGCAGTCACTTCTGCTCAGTAGTCTCGAGTGCAAATGAAACCTGAGCCGAGCAGCAGGGTTTAGATGCTGAAAGCGAGAGATAGTTAAGCTAAGCTCCCATGTTGAAGACATCAGGGATTGAGGCCCGTGGCAGTTTAGCTCCTGGCTCCCGGGGCTCCTGGCAGGAGAGTCCTCTATAAAGAAGGCCTATTAAAATGCTCCTCCTTCTCCGAGGAATCAGGGGAGTTAATCAGAACCAGAGCTCTAGATGGAACCACTCACTAAACGCTTAGACCACACTGCGCTGGTCCTGGTTACTGGAGCTTAAGGTTCCCAACAAAACCCAACAATAGGGGCTTGACCTTCCCACCGACAATCCCATGTACTTCTCAACATGCACAGCAGGTCTGGTGGCGATTAATATTTATGTTTGGCACATATATTGAACCAGGCGCCATCAGCCTCTGCAACATGCATGGCGGTGCTATTATAATGAACCACACATTTGTGCGCTGTTCAGTTGCTCCCAGTTGTTTGCTCCATGTCTTAAGATATATGGCTGGGTTGCATAATAGCTCTCTTCCATCATGGTCTGTGTTTTGCTTCATTCATGCACGTGTGGGTGTCTGCTATGAGGTCGGCACTGCTCCCCCTAAAGCTCCAGGGGTTCTGGTCTGCGAAATAATCACTTTCCCAGCTCCTACGCACTTCTGGACAGTTTTCAAGTACAAAGTCAAGTATCTGTAAATCTAGATAGTACAGAGAGATAGTACAGTACATTTTATTTATGTAGCTCAAAATCACAAATCACAAAACTGCATCAGTGGTCCCTGGTGGATGTAAGATGGATAGATAGATATTCTGTATGTTTTCAGTTTGAAATATTCAAGCTTTAGCATACTTGCCTTTTATAGTCAATCTAAACCCCCCTCCCAGCTTGTATATGTTTGTCACATGCCTGTGCATGCAGGGTGCTATGGGAGTGAATCACTCTGTCCCTGTCCATCCGGCCGAGGCCAGGGGCCAGCATGGCTCTTGGACATGGGCAGGAAGCCTCTGGACCTCCCCAGGATGTAGCTGTCAGCTGATCCCCCTTTGGGAGGGGAAGGAGGAGTGGAGGAGACGGGAGGGAAGAGGAGGGGAGAGGAAAAGAAATTGGCAGGTGTGGATGGGACAGGAGAGTGGGGGCTGAGGGCTCTCACTGGCCGACAGTGACATTGGGAAGGTCTGTTATAGAGATAAAAGGGCCCACATTACTTATTATTCAGGCTCCCTCCATCCTGTGAGAGCTGATTTGCAGCTGTGGATGCCTCCTGTGATGCTTTTAAGAACGGGGGTCATAACCTGTGCACACGTGTTCCGTGTGCACGTCTGTGTTTCTCATATGTCTTTACACTTGAGTTTATGGAGCCCTGAGCCAGTGTGATTAGAGGCTGTTACATGACAGACACTCAACACCAGTCCTTTAAAGATGGATACCTCTTTCACTGTTTATATCAAGAGCTCCGCTTATATAGTTGCCACATGTTAAGTCAATCACTTCCCACTGGTGTTTAACGCCCATGTGTGATACAGCTGGATGACCTTTCACCTCTAATACCCTTCCCTCTCTCTCAGACACCTAGAAAAGCAATGCAGGCATAGAACAACCCTCAACTTCTGATCCCCAACGCACAAACACAGTCAAATTATTCTGCACGACAAAAATGTCTTTGGGAGATGGAGTCCAGATCTGCTGCTCACTGTAGTTGACAGCCAAGCGGTAGAGTGAAATGGTCTTTGAACTCGCAGTGTGACGCGGTATCGATTGGAGACAGTAACCTAGTTTTTTTTTTATGTGATAACTGGAAAATAGCACAGATCTCACTGGACAACCATCTGGAGCATTCCTCGCTCTGCGTCTTCCAGGCTCACCATATTAGTCGCCTGTTCCGTTTTGTTTTCGGTCCTTCTTTCTACCTGTTTGTGTTGCACAGGTTAGAGTAATTTTCTCTCTCTCTCTCTCTC
>NW_023339762.1:22669037-22669242 GCF_004916995.1 Morone saxatilis
CTCTCTCTCTCTTTCTCTCTATCCGCCCCGCATGAATGGTGTTTAGGAAACAGAGAGAACAGGAAAGGCAGAGCAGGCAGGGAAGAATAGAGGGATATCCCCTTACAGGGTTCCCTCCTTTTTCCTCCAGGATAGAGGGGTGAGAACTTCGGAAAGGGTGGAGGGTTGGTAAAGCACACCACCTGTCCACACACACATACACACA
>NW_023339762.1:22669267-22730530 GCF_004916995.1 Morone saxatilis
GAGTGGAGGCATGCACCCCGATTGTGTATTTAATGTTCATAGAATGAATTTTGCTGTGTTGTGTTGTGTGGCCAGCCAAAAATTACATTCATGAACATAAAATACAATCGTGCATGCCTCCAGACTCTGTGTGTGTGTGCGTGTGTTTGGTGAGAGACCCTCAGATTAGCCCTATGTGGCCGAGATTACAACAGGATCAGTGCTGCCACATATTACACTGGCCTGTGAACCATCAGTGAGATAGTGGGCCAGCTTGGGCTTTAGGGTCTGAAAACCCTGTTTAATTACACTTCAGCAAAGAGGAAATGTACAGTAACCAATTCACACAAGCTGTTATTGACACTGTGATGAGAATCCTGCACGCAATCTTCAAGTGGAAAATGCTTGTTTTGTCAAGAGGGAGGCAGTGTAGGGTTGTAGTTTTCAGGCACTATGTCACATTTGCTTTTCCCCAAACAAATGTGACATTTATGGGCTTTTACAATCAGCACTTGACCACCTAGTGGCTGCAGCGGGAAATGCCTCTCCACCAGGGAAAAAAAACACCCGGATAAATCCATCTGACAGGAGAGAGAATTAGACCTCTCAAAATGCTCTCCTGATGTGTTACGTCTCCTCATAAAAAATCATGTTTGTCTAGGCCAAGAGGCACATCTGTGATTTGTAATGCCAACCTCTTATATGGTAGGTGACAATTTGTTTGTTTTTCCCTTTGTCGTATCCAAGGTGCCACCAGGGACGTCGGCTCAGCTCTGACAAGGATGTGTATGCGCCACCGCAGCATTGAGACAAAATTACGCCACTTCACCAAGTAAGTGTCAACTGTGTTTTATTTTTTTGCCCCCTCTCCAATGCAATTTTCTTGAAGGGATTATTGTGTTCGCCAGTCCCATCCCATCTCTGTTGACCTTCCTGCCATTCTGCCACTCTTCACTGAGTGTTTTTGCGCCGCGGAAATAAAAATCTATTTGTTATGCCACTCATTCTTTCACTCTCTCTTCTCATGTTTTGCCTCCTTGTCGCTGTAGTGCTCTTATGGAAGGCCTGGTTACGCCACTCCAGGATAAGATAGAGGAATGGAAGAAGACAGCTAATCAGCTGGACAAAGACCATGCCAAAGGTGAACAACCAGGAAACACAAATTTCAAATACTAGTTTGTTTGTGAGCACTGTATGTTGGGCAGAAATTGATATGTCTTTGGTTTTGCCTCGCTGCCTTCAGAATACAAGCGGTCTCGTCAGGAAATCAAAAGGAAGTCGTTAGACACCATAAAACTCCAGAAAAAAGCAAGAAAAGGTGAGATAAACTTTCCCTAGTGACAAGAACCTGATGATTAATGAACGCTGTGATAAAACACCTCACGCAACTTTATTGAGCTTTTAGGGCTGATGTTAATGAAGTCTGTTTGGCTGCTGGTCCCTGGTCTGCACCAATGGTTTAGATTGAACTGGCGCCATCTAGAGTGTAGAATCAGACATGACAACTCAATCAAATCAAAATGCCTGGCACAATTTCAGAAGTTCCTTTCCAGCTTTGGATGATTTGTCAGCTTCTACCTTATAAATCAAAGAAATGTTCTACTTTCCTGGCTGTGCTCGCATTAGCCCCTACTGCTGGTTCTAATTAAACTCCTATTTTCATACAGACTTACTGTACACCAGTGGTACGGGCTAGTCATAAACATGCAACGTGCCCTGATTTGATCCAGCTAACACTGCCTGTTCTTCTGTCTCTCCTCCCCCTGCCTGTTCCTGCAACCCCTCCTCTATTTGTTTCTCCTGGCTGTAGAGCTTCTAGGTATGTCTGCTGTGCTTTGCCCTGTATGAGAACTAGAATAGTTTTCATAGGAATCATAATCATCTTCAGATCAAAACTGCCAGTCAAAGAAAACCCTGTGCTGTCTCAGCATTTTTGGTTGAAGGAAGGAATTGCTTGTTTTGTTTCTTTCCCGAGAGTTAGGTGAGAAGATGGATACCACACTCATGCACGCTAGATACATGGATGAAGCTACCCCCAGCAGCCGGTTAGCTTAGCTTAGCACAAAGTCTGTAAATGTGGGAAGACAGCTAGCCTAGCTCTGTCCAAAGTTAACAAAATCCACCTACCAGCTTCTCTCAAGGCCACTAATGAACTTGCAAACATATTAGGGATCCTTTGTGCTAAGCTAATCAGCTGCTAATCGTAGCTCTATTCTATATGGCAAATATAAGAGTGGCATTTTTGCATCTAACTCTCAGCAAGAAAGGGAATAAGTGTATTTTTTACCTAAACCTCAAGCAGTGTTAGTACGGTAATACATGGGTGTAAGTTAATGGGCCTAGGTCATATCAGGAAAAGCACAGGTCTTACTAATAACATTAACAATTCTCTTAATTCTATTCCAGTGTCTCAGTAGCTAAATGGAATTCAGCTATCAGTGACTTTAATATTTACACCTGTGCTTTTCCTACTGTGAGAAAAAGTCTGTTTCCCATATAACATGTCCAGTGAGAAATGGCACACACACACTGTATATTTGTTGTACATTTCTTAGCTCCTTGTATTTTGCATACAGATAGTTTGCCAGACCTGTTTCAAATGTAGCCCATCCATTTTCTAAATGCCTTTTTAATAGATTAAGAATTGTTTGTAAAACTATCAGTCAGACAATCTTTCATTCCTCTGAGCTGACATTTGGCTCCATGCTGACAGCTTTGTGTTCTACCAAAGACCTAAACCTCTGTTTTTAAGGACCTATTAATTAGCAAGCTGTCATATCCTAAATGGGACTCTTCATTTAATCAGTGCCCCTATTAAATGCAGGTACGCTGAAAGATGAGCCAATTAGACAGTGGTTAGACAAATATAGGCTACAGTGTGCTGCCTGCTAAATATAACTGGAGTTTCTTGGTGATAACATAGCAAGGCACATCTGAATTCACTCAAAGCTATATTCCTTACTTATATTTTCCCACTGTGAGGTAGTTACAGTGAGTGCATTGTTTGAGATTGAACCAAAAATGCTACGATATACTGCAGGGTGTTAAAAACCTTTAACTGGCAGTGTATGTCTGTGTAAATCATGCAGTCAGAGTAACAGAGAATTCGGCAGCTCCGTGGTCATCTTCATCGCATCCTTCTTTCATTCTTTTTCCAACCTTCATCTACTGTATCATGTAGTGTCATTGTGGTATTCAGACTTGAATGACTCTTAGACATTCTATTTACTTTGTGTCAAATCACATCCATTTCAGGACCTTCAAGTCACCACCAGTTGCTTTGCATCAACTCATGATTGATGATATGTGTTGACTGTCCTCTCATTCCATGCACATGAACCATTTGAGTGTAGTGTTTGTCAGTGCGTTGACCTCTAGTACAGAAGCAATTTGTCATTATGTGTTCTAATCATCTCTCATTTTTTACTCTCCTCCTCCCGGCACTGTGTACACTTTTCTTCTTTCATGTCACTTCCATTATTATCACCCGCCCGTCAAATCCCCAATCTCTTTTCATTCCTCCTCCTCTCCCGTCTATCTTTAATTCACCCACTCACCCCCTGTCTTTCCTCCTTCACTCCATCCTCCCTCCCCCTCTTCTGTGTCTCTGCACCCCTCCTTTTGCCTCGCACAGGCCGGGGAAACCTGCGCCCCCAGCTGGACAGTGCCATGCAGGATGTCAGTGACTTGTATCTGCTGATGGAGGAGACGGAGAAGCAGGCAGTTCGCAGAGCCCTCCTGGAAGAGAGAGGGCGTTACTGTACATTCATTAACATGCTGCAGCCTGTGGTGGTGAGGAACATTTAGCCTTTGTTACCTAAGAGTTGTAGAAAATAAGCAGAGCACTGAAAAAGATGTTTTACTTTGCTTGCTCATGTTGTTGATCGGTCATATTTTCCTTTCCAGAATGTAGAGATTGCCATGCTGGGAGAGATAACACATTTACAGGCCATTGTTGATGACCTCAGTGTGCTGACTGAAGACCCACATAAGCTGCCACCAGCCAGTGAGCAGGTAACAGAGGTGTAATACTGCTAATTCTACTAATGCTGCTGCATATGGTCAAGCTATTTAGACCACAATGAAATCTACCTTGTGCGTCCAAGGCTGAGATTCTATATTTGTCTTATTAATAACAAAAAGAACAACAATTAATTGATCCCACTAACAAGTATTTTCTGTGTAGCCAAAGCCTGATATAACTTATTTGACCACTGACCACAATTGTTTCCACAAAACTATTAAAACATGCCCATTGTGGTTTATTGTGAGCTGATCCCACATACTCTGTCCATCTGCCGTAAATACGCCCTGGAGAACCAGATGAGTATCAATCTGTTAATAAAAATAGTCCCGAACAGATGTACTGTTTACACCTGTTTGAGTAACATTTGTCAAACCTACAGTGCCCTGCTCTCAAGGAAATTATACAGCCTTTTCTAAAAATGAAACTATATATCGGTCACCCATTTTTAAAGACTGAATGGAATGAGGACATGGGGTTGAGAAATACAGAACTGATAGGCTTTTCATGACATTTGTTGGCAGTAGCTAAAAGAGTAGTATGTTAATAGTGTGCAGATACATCATTTCCATTAGCTACAGTGTTGTCTGATGCTTTAATGCCGGATTTGAGAGGTAGGATGGTGTGAGATTACTTATGTCAACGTCCACATTGTGGCTGAAAATGGCTGTTATACATCTATTGTGACTATGTGTCTACAAAATCTTTTTTCTGCTCTTACTCCTATCTTGCTCTTTCTATTACAGTCTCACCATAACGTGACAAAACATATCCCTTTATATGTCCCTCAGCACAGCCTGAGAAAAAACAAGACAAGTCGTAATTAGCAGTAATTTATTAGTATCTGTCTAAACCATTACGTGTTTCTTTCTCCATCTTGTGTAAAAGCAATGTTGCGTACTTATATTGTTGCCACTATATAATTACCTTGTGGTTATGTGTTGCCGCAGGTGATCCGTGACCTGAAAGGCTCTGACTTTAGCTGGTCATACCAGACCCCTCCTTCCTCCCCCAGCAGCGCCGGCTCCAGGAAGAGCAGCATGTGCAGGTACAGTCTATACACACACAATGTGTTGATCGTACATTAAGATGTGATATTTTTCATGTGCTGCGTCAGATGTGTTGTTAATGCTGGATTTTATCTGAGCTGCCATGCTGTTTTAAGGGAAACATCCATGCACATTCTTGATTTTAACCCACTTATTCACACAATAGCAAAAGAATGAAATATTAAAGGTTGTCATGGACACATGAGCCGGTGACCCCCAAGCCCTCCGTCACCACACAGCCAGACTATCAGTGACAGTTAACATGCAGTACATGGCGTATCTTGCCAACTTCTGAGCTCTTGCTCCTGGCAGATTTGCAGTTCTCAAGCTTCTTACAGCCAGATTAGGTCCAAAGCTGTGAAACAGCACAGCGTGACAGCCATGAGTCTACATGGAAACCAAAATCTCAAGTCTAATGATGATAGTTCGACAGTTTATTCATGCATTTGGGTCAAAGGTAGATTCCGGGTCAAGAAGCGAGCTTTGCTTTACAAATAAACCCTTGTAGTTAAAGCAACATCAAACCAAGTTATTACTTTGTATTAAGAGTCACAGTTCCTAACAGAAATTCCCTGATATGTGTGCCATTTAACACTGCAGCCTACTTTTAGTCTTCTATATTGATCCACTATGCTACTGACGGCCACTGTTTGACTGACTGATTTTTAATGCACACAAATTGTAAATCACAGTGAGTGTGATGTTTTTAGGATAAAATTTGATTAATCTATGAAAATCTTATATCTCCCCCAGTCAGCTTTTCCTGGATCTTAGACAACCAACCTTTGTTTCACCTTGACTGCTGTACATGTTTTCATCCATTTGTTTGTCCACTGAATCTATAAAAAAAAATTAGATAAGCTGGAGGTCATAGAATTCCCTATGTTTGTAGAGAAGTATGTCATGATTCAGTTGTGGGCAACAATCAAGAATCTTGGTTGCAGGAGAGAAGAAATACAAGCTTACTGAGTTCTTCTTAAAAGACACAGAGGAAAGAGGAAAAGAACATAAGGATAGTGTCTAGTTATGAATCATTTAAGGTTATTTAATTTGTCATATTTAATTTGGCACTCCTCCTTAAGCCTCATCCCGGAGGACAAAGATAAAGGAGAAATGATAACTTCAGATATATTCCAGGGGGAGCAGTGTAAAGGAAGGTGAGAAGTAGAAGTTGCACATTTTCAAATGCGTGGGATACAAAGAGGAGCAACTCTGAATAAGAATGACAGGAGCGGGAGACAAAAAGCACGGAGACAGCTGTTAATGTTCAGAGAGAAGGAAAAATCAAAGAAAGGATAACTTTTTAATGCCCTTTGATGCACCAAAATTAGAAGAATGGCATCATTTAGAATTTTCATATAACGTTCCCTTCATGTTTTAAGCTTTTGTGATAAATTTTTCATTTAGTTTTTTATGGTTTTGCTATGGCCCAGACATAAAAAGAAAAAGAAAATGCTACAACCTTGATCACAATCCTGTTACATGCATATTGTATCTTTTTATGGAAGATTTACAATGCCTAAATGAAACCAAATCAAACAAGGGGAAAACATAAAATAAATTACACTTTGTAAGTTATTTTGTAATGTCAGGGATTGAAATATAGAAATACATTATCACAGAGGATTCCAAATGTAACCAAAATATGCAGTCATGAATAGGGTCTCTCTGACCGGGGAACTCTTGTGAGACCGTACACTAGGCCCCGCCGATGGTCACATTCCCAATGGGATTAGACAGTTGATTGTATTTTAAGTTTGCCATGGATGATGCATCTCCTTTTTTAAAAACAAATGGCTCCATTGAAGCTCTTCATGGAAACTAATGATGGTACTTTGCATCTATTATCGGCAGGTGTATGCTGCTCTCTGCTGGACAACAGTTAAATGCAATAGTTTTTAAAATTTCAAATTTTTAAAACAAAATGCTAAATAATTGTCATGTTACATGTTTTTCATTTTGCATTAGTAAATGCATACAGAAAAAGGAACTAAAAACATTACATAGATTTGTTTGCATTTAGGCTTTGTAAATCTTCCATATGTGTTAAGTTATGTACTAATTTGATATCCTGTCAACAGTCTCCTCCAGATGCCCTCTGCAGGAGCCCATCGCCTCAGCAGTGTCTCCTCCCACGACTCAGGCTTTGTGTCCCAAGATGCCAACACCCACTCTAAGCCTCCATCGCCCATGCCCTCTGACATCGCCAGCCAGGTAGCAGTCTCAGCCATAAAACTTATTCTTTGATCAGGAGGAAAGGAGGGATTACATTGCAGCAAATCCAGGAACAGAGCAGCTCCAGAGATTCCTTATGCAGTCATGCTGCAGGGCAGGAAGACACAGAAACAACACAACTGTCTTGTCACAGTAGATCTACAGTAATTCTCTCTTTTTAACGACAGTCCTTTTCCATCTGGCACCTTCCATCTTTTCTTGTTTGCATTTCAGGCATAGAGCCATAGTCCTCAATAAGAGCTCGACAGCTCCAAAACCAAACGTAACAGAGCTCTTTGTTTTTGCTGCTATAGAGTTTTACCAGTTGCAAATGTTGAATTTTTATCCCACTGGACTTATAAAGTTATACAGACTCTCACGGTCTGAACATATTGCAGTGCTCAGCAGCATACTAGCACGCCAACTGATGCAATGTTCTTTACTGAATAAATGATCTTACAGGCTACTTTATTTTCAATCCAGGCAATGGTATATAGATCCCCTCAGAGACAAGAAAATACCTCCCTCCTCCTAAAGCTCATCGACACTCTTCTTCAACTCTCCCCCTGTTCCTATGCATCTCATCTCTCACACCTACCTTTTTTTTCCCCATTTCCTCTTCCCCTCCACTGTTCTCTACTCCATCTTCCCTTTTACCAGAAATCAACAAGCTCAGCCTCCTCTGAGGCTTCAGAAACCTGCCAGTCTGTCAGCGAATGCAACTCTCCTACAGCGGTTAGTACTGCATGCATCTCATCCATCTAATTGCTTTATTGGACACTCGCACATTAACAAACACGCACACACACACCTACACACAATGTGCTGTGCATTTTACTCATTGTTATCTATAGTATAAAGAGAGCTGTGGGCTCTACTTGACAGCCTCAGTGCGGTTTGACTTGGACTATTCATGGATGTTGAGCACGCTGACTCAGACTTGTCTGTCCGTTCCGCAGTTTGGCTCATGCTCATCCTTCGGTACCTTTCGCCCTGCTTTCTCTCACACTGGCACCATCAGGCCTCTCTCTGTCATACTTCCTGCGTCCCCCACATTTAACCACTCCCCTGGATCCAACACCCCCTCACCCACATCAAAGGTTCCTAGCTGGAAGGTTTGTTTTCATTTGCAATTTTACTTTTTGGTTCTCTCTTTTAAAAACTTTGTTGCTTCTTTGCTTCTTGTGTTTTGTTGCCTTCATGCACATTAATGAGCATAGAGATTGACCTCACAGTCACCATTTTGCTGTCGCTCATCAAGCTCAGTTTTCGAATCTTTCCTCACAAAGATGTCCTAAACTGAGTCGGCTCTTTCATTTAACTACACTTACATAGCCTAATGTAATCTGTCCATATTTACACCGGCATCTAACCAGTTCATGAGCCAAATCAGCAGCTTCCATGTTTAACTGACTGCACGACTGTTGGGTGGCAAACACTGGAGATGCACAGTTGGAAGACAGTCTCATTGTTCCTTCTGCTGCTGCAGGACTGGGCCAAATCGAGTTCCTGTGAGCCATCGTTGGCCACCACTCTGCAGCGTAGGAGGGAGTCCATGGATAAGATGAGAGAACTAGAAGCTCCGCCCAGTCCACTGGGGTATTCTGGGATGCAACCAGATGATCAACACCGAGCAAGAATTGGCCCAGGAACCATAGCATCCAAGGTAAGGGTAAAAATGTAAATGGAATTATATAAATTTGTATGGCTTGAGAATTTTTGTGTGGTGAATTGCATATGTAAATGTGTGCTAATCTTTATGTATTTCCTTCCTGCCTGTATCTGTGTGTGTATGTGTGCTTCAGCATGGCGAGCCACTCTCTCCAGCAGCCAGTACTCTAGCTATGGTTCTGACTAGGGGCTTGAGTATGGAGCAGCAGAAGAGCAGCAGGGACTCTCTGCAGTACTCCAGCGGCTATAGCACTCAGACCAACACCCCTTCCTGTTCTGAGGACACTATACCCTCACAAGGTAACACTCACCCACACAGCCACACAACAGGCATCCAAATACAGCACAGAATTTTAGAATTTCTTTGTTCTTTTTCCATGTAACTTTGATGGGAATATTGTGTTATTTGGAAAGCACAGTACCAATTGCCTTCAGTGCTAACATGATTACCTTAAGGTATTATGTAACGAAGCTCAACAGCTGCAAAATAACTCTTCAAAACACTGTTGTTTTCAGAATTCTTTGTTATTCTGTGTAAAAATAGATTCTTATGACTCACTGTCACTTCTAGGCTCTGATTATGAGTGCTACTCTCTCAATGGAGATGCTGACAGTGAAGGACAGGCAGACTTTGACAAGTCCTCCACCATCCCACGACACAGTAACATCGCTCAGAGCTACCGCCGAATGATCCAAACAAAGAGACCTGCCAGCACAGCAGGTCTGCCTGCAGGGAAGACCCTGCAGGGAACTCCAAATGGGGGAGGGGGAACCAGCTCCGGAGTTATCACGTCGGGGACGGCCACCATTCGCCGGACACCGTCCTCCAAAACTGGAGTGAGACGCACGCCGTCCACATCCGGCCCCATTCCAATCCGGCCCCCCATTGTGCCCGTTAAGACCCCAACGGTGCCAGATTCTCCGGGGTACGCCAGTCCGTCGCAGTATCGCGTGGGCAGCGAGGAGTTTTTGTACGGTGATGACCCATCTAGTAGTGACTACACAAGGGCGTCTCCAAACCGAATGAGCCTCCCTGACACAGCTTGGGGCTGTGGAGGAGGAGGGGCGGACAGGACTGTTTACGCCCAGCAGGCCCCCGGCATGGCGACCCACAGCACTGAGGAGGACCCTCTGCTCGCTGCCAACCGCCACAGCCTGGTAGAGAAGATAGGAGAGCTGGCAGCCAGCGCCCACGCCCTTGGCGAGGGCCACTTCCCCTTCCACAGCTCACTGCCAGGGGATCCAGCTCTGTGTGTACCCCAGGAGTCGTCCTCTACGACCCAGGAGGACACAGATATGCTGGTGTCAATACGCCGGGGGGTGAGGCTCCGCAAGGCAGTGACTGACGACAGGTCGGCTCCCAGGATTCTGCGGTAGCTGAGGGAGAAGAAGGCTGTGAAGAAGCAGCTGTGGTGCCCTTATTTACAAACTGAAGCTTTGTAATAAAATGCAACAGCACTCATGTGATACATGAACTGAGGTACAAGTAACAAAGAGGATGTAACGTGGTGAATGAAGGCCAGTTCAGAGTAATGGACAATGTTAAAGTCATTTCATGTCTTGTATGTATTGCGTACGTACAAAGTAATCCATATTCTTTTGGTTTTTATTCTTCTTTTTGGTTTTCTTCCCGTCTGTGGACTTTGTGGCTGTGCATCTCTGCTCCCTGTGTGACCGGTTGTTTCAGCCCAGTTTGTCCATTTAGACCCAGTGATGAAGACGTCACGACTGTAGGGATCAAATGCTCTGTGTCTTTGTTCTTGCTCTTCTGATTATTATAATATTGTGCATTTCTTATTAATTAACACAGCGACCTGTCAGAAGGAAGTGATGTGCGAAAGTGCTCTGTGAGCCTGTCTGCGTGTTGTGTTTCTCATCATTACTGTACAAGTACCGTATTACTGTTTTGTTTCATAAGCTGAACAGCAGCTGTGTAAGTCATGTAAAATAGGAGCAATATGGCAGTGTTTTTATTGCTGTACTGTACTGTCAATATATTCTGCAATTAAACAGGCTTTTTACTGTTAAATGGCTTGGTTGTCTTTGTTAGTAAATGTAATGTCTTTATTAATACATAAATAATATTACATTCATGTCAGGAATGCAGATAATGTGTTACAATCTGCTGCTGACATGCAGTGTGCCTTGCTGTAATGGCAGTAATCATTACTGTGTATACAAACATGTATTAATTGAACAGAAGGCTGTATTTGCAAAATCTAAAGTGGGCTTTAGCTATTTTCCCCAGCCTTTTGAAGTTTTATTTCCTCATTACTTTCTCCTCTTCAGATTTTTGAAACTGTGTTATTTTAATAGAATTTTATTTCCTCTGGAGCTCCCACTGCTTCAGATTTTAAACTGCGGTTAAGCTGTCAGTATTTTTAGGATTTGTCCAGCAATCGTTATTTCTTAGCGGTCTGTGCGCTGTAATTTTTTATCTGAAAGCTAGTTTTTATGGAAGCGTATTGCATTCACTTGAAAATGTATTTTTTAGTTTGTTTTTCTGAGTAATTATTTGTGTTTTTCTGGGTAATTATTTTTTGTCTGTTTTTTGGAGTAATTATTTTTTCTGTTTTTCAGAGTAATTTATTTTTATGGTTGGTTTTTTTCTTTTCTGATTTTCTGAATATTTTTTTTTTTTCTGTTTTTCGGACAATTTTTTTTCTGAGTTTAGAGAGCATTTGAAACAATAGACGCATTCATTCCTTTATTGAGAGCTCGATGAAACAAACATGAACGCGCTTGTTTAGTTCAATCAAGTTTACTTTGATCTGGTTTAAGACACTGGGAGATAGTCCTGGTTCTTTAAGTCATATAGATGGTATTATCATTAGTTTGTCGTCCTTAATTGACCCGGTACGGTAGATAGTTGAAGATGGGTGAGTGGGACGGATGAGTCACCATGGGTCCATGGGAGTCACTTGCAGGTTGGAGGTTCCCGCGGGAATACGAAATATCTCGATAATTCAGGAAAAAAATTACTCCGAAAAACAGAAAAAGAAATTACTCCGTAAAACAGGAAAAAAATTACTCAGAAAAACAGAAAAAAATATTCAAAAAAACAAACCAAAAAATAAATTACTCACTTTTTTTCAAGTGAATGCAATACGCTTCCGTAAAGTTTTAAACTTTTAACTTAATAATAATTGTACTCTTCGTCCACTATAATATGGCTCAGTTGTAACGCTGCAGTGCTCTATAGAGACAGATGAGGGTGCCAGAGACCCTTCACTGTGGCCGAACTAACACAGTGGCGCCAAAACGAGCAGTAATGGAGGACATCCATCGACATTACTGCTTCAGTAAAGATGTTTGGCAGGCTGAGAAGGTGAATGATAAGTGGAATAAAGAAGAGGAGGAGAAGGTAAGGACGTCCCTCAGCCTCCAGGACGAACAGCATCCAGGTTACAGCAGTGAAACGGTGAAACACAAAGCCAACATGTGCTAGAATACTTATGTTTATAAAGAAATAAACTGTAATTTGACCAGTTTTTACTTGCTTTTATTTTGAAAAACAAACTCTCAGGGTAGGTTTATGTTCCTGGGAGCTGGTTAAAATCCCCCTCCTTATTCTTTAATTGATTGGTCCTGCTGGTAAACAACTCCTAAGCTGACTGTATAAAGCTTTCCCCCCTGGACAACAGTGATGAGCAACCATTGCCTGGATAAGGGACCTACTGTATGATAAATGAGCATAACTCGATTTAAAGCTGCTCTTATTAAGAGGCCACTTAACAGTGTACACCCTGGAAAAAAAGAACAGTGGAGTTCATAGAATAAGAAGAAATGGGAGAATGAGGCAGGATTGAGTGTGTTTTTGAGACAGAGGAATTATCTATTTTAATCTCTCTGACACTGACTCACCACTGGCAGTTCTCACTGATTTGCGAAGAAAAGTGGAGGCTGAATAGGACCAGATAATGAAGACCAGACAATTGTATCCAGTGGCCTACCTAATGTAGGTAGTCTTTTTTTTTTTTTTGGTCCCATGTGTAAATAATACAGGAGATGCTGCAGGACCTCCACGCCTGAAGAAATGATTATTCCACTAGCCTGGGGAAGCCTTCAGTATTTCTCATATCCTCCAAGAATGGGTCCCTCATAATCCTCTCAGCCTCATAAATAGTACGTTATTGAATTTACACTATTAGTTCATAACCTTGAACTGGTCGTGTGATGGAAACCTGCCTAATTGCTGGGGCTTGCAGAGATAATTAACTGAGAAAAGAACTGAGGAGTTTCATTTTGCATCCAAGGTAACGTTCTCACTCTCTAAAGTGTGCTTCAAAGAGAACATCATCACTGCCTCCTTCAGAAGTCTCACCTCTCGGTTAGGCAGAGCGAGAGGGACACCGAGCTGTGCTAATTTTCATTGTCTTTTATTTTTTCAATGGCTCCCCTGTGTCTTTTGATGATGTGAGATATCTTTTAATATGCTAATAGAAAGTCGTGATATGTTCGGGGCTAAATCGAGATACTGTTTAAATCAATGATAATTTCTTAGTGTGCTTATCACTGAGGCAACCTCAGGCGCCACTAATCAGAATGTGGGTAAAATAAAAGCGCTCCTCAGACAAGATGTGGCCCTGAAGTTTGGTTTCTATCAAAACAACAGACTATGCATTAATCATTAAATTATTTTGGGCTGCTGTTGTTCTCATTTTTATTATGCTTGAACAAAACTTAGCTTTTATGATTTGTGGCATTCTAAGGAAAACGGCTAGACACTCAATAATGAGCTGGTTTGGTCTTGTTGTTTTTTTGACATTTTCACAACCTGATGGTACCTCCACTGCATTATTATTGGTGAAGGTAAATTCTAAACCTGGTTGCACACATTGCTCCATAATTAATACCTCTATTAATAAACAGTTATGGTTTCTACAGCACAGCTTAAATACTACAGTAGGTGGTAGGCGCCTTAAGGGGATCACAGATCAAATCTAATTAGCCGTACCTAATACAAGAGGGAAATGTCTTTGTATTTATCCAACTCTTCTAACTGCTTTTTGCCTTCAGGTTGTGATGAGGGAAAATGTCCTGAGGGGCCCATATACACAGGAACACTACAATGAATGGCACTGCAGAGAGGCTTTTCCTGTCAGGTGTCATGGTGTTTCCAGAAAAGTCTCTTTGCACTCTTTCAGGGGAACATATGGGGTAGGTTTTCCATAAATGTTCACTATGAATGTTCATAGGTGAATAGCAACCAGAGAGCTGAATGCTTAGTCATCCATTTTAATTGTCCTGTCATTCTTTAATAAACCTGCCCGTTTTAGCCAATTATGTCATTGACTTCTGCTGAGCAGTCTATTTTTGTGATATTTTAAACATACTACTCACTCTGTGGTATAAACTGCCTATTAACTGATGTTACTGCCAAATCCTTTTTACGCCACCTTCCATCATTTTCATTTTTTTTTGTCTCCTTACCCTGCTTTTCTAGGAAGAATAATAGACAGCATGCAACTTACAGAACATAGAAGTTACGTTATGACCTCCATCTCCCTCCAAATCCCATCATCCCCGGTCTCCGGGGAGCACAGAAGTAAAGGTAGAATGCTTTAAATGCTACAAGGCTGCAACCTTTGCCTTCAGAAGTTACGTCTGCCTCTGTTTGAGTGAAGGGAATGGATTCGGTCAATTATTCATTAAGTAAGCGTGAAGCTTTCTAATGTTTATCGGCTGCTTTCTTCAGTGTGTTTTTTTTTCTTAAATGCCCTGCAGCTTTCAGTTATCTGTTGGGGAAGAGGGATGATGAGACCGTGTCATGATTTTTTTTTCTTTTTAATTCATTACAGCTTTGTTGTTTTTATGTGCTGTATGTTGGTGTTTCATCTCAGTAGATAACTGCTGCAACCCTCAAGTCAACTATCCCTCACACCCTGGCCTGGGCCCCTGTGATTGAATTAGCCTTTGCTACAGCGATCTCCCATGCTGGCAGTCACGGTGAATTTCACCATGTGAGACAACATGATAAAAGACTGGATTTGATTTGCATTCATGAAGCACTTAGGAAGTTCAAAGAGAAGTTACAGAGCAGAATAGAGAACACAGGGTCCCCTCTGACTGTATCTGTTTTAGATATCACAATTTCAACGTAAGTGGCAATACCAGTTAGATTGCATGAGGTCATTTACCATCAATAGGCTCCCTGTTATATTTTGCTCTTAGGTTATTTTGGTGCACATGCCAGGTCGGGGATTGTGAAAACACCAGCGAGTGTGGGATGGCTCATGTGTCCTTGTGACATAGCCTGCAGCTTGTGCCACGTAAAAGAATACAGCGATCAACCAATATGAGCTTTGTGCTCCAGCTGCAGGCCGTGACTCAAAATTGTCTGGGGGCTCACTGCCAGTTACCAGAGTTATTGCCTGAAAAGAACAGTTTACTGCAGAGAGTGGATTCGCCTAAAATTGCAGTGATGGATTGTGGTTTCAAATTGATAAGGATCTTTCAGCGGGTGCTTTGATTAATTTTCAAACTGAATACAGATGTATGAGCGTAGGAACATTGCGTAGCATTGAATTACACGTCCAGCATAACATCACATCCCCCGAATGCATATGAATATTATTGATCCATGCACGTCTAAAGTAAAGTTTGACATGTCTTGGGAGACGAACTCAATTGAGCGTGCGGCCGTGCTCTCTAGCCCATTATTTCCTTATCTTTTTGACAATTCGGAGCCCTCCAGTCCATGTAATATTTAGTCTTCAGACTTGTCATGTACGAAAAGGTGAGGGGAATTGGAAGTGTGTGCAGTCTGTGGGAATTAGCAGTAGCCACCTACAGATTAGGTTTAGAGTGCTCTGGGTGCTTGGCACGCAGAGTGGGAAAGGAGAGGAAGAGCAATCAGGGTGACAATGTTAATTTGAACTCTGGTGTGCATATAACACTGCCTGCATAGACGTATGGAGCTAAGCAGAGTAGGCTGTCTTAAATCATCATGTTTACACAGTTTAACAGCCCAGATCCTGGCATTTGCATTTATATTGAACCCTTTTCCAGTGTTTTGTAGTTTCTCCCAGCTATAAATGAAACGTGATTGTGTGGACGTGTGATTGCAGACATGCAGTGCATTGTAGGAACTGTAACCTAAAGTTTAGAGAGGGTTGTGTGACCAGAAGGTTCAGTTCTTCAGACGGCCTGGAGGAAGATGAGTGCAGTGTCAACAACAACTGTGGAAGTGTTCTTGAGCAAGGCAGCCCTAACTGCTTCACTGGAGCCAGTGTTAGTTGGTTTCCAGGCAGAGCGTCGACTTTCTCTGGACGGGAAGGATGAGTGATTTTCTCTCCGTCTCTTCTTTACGCTGAGAGCGAATTTTGTGGCAGACGGCGTCATGCAGGAGGCTCCTGATGCGTGTGCACATTTCGGCTTATCCCGGCGTGGAGAGGTTTGAGGCGGGGAGGGACCCTTCTGACCATCACACAGGGTGGGGTTCAACCGAGGAGCTCCGTCCCCGTGCGCCGCCACGCCCCCGCGCTTGGCGCTGTCCGGTGCTCTGGTGCTGAACGCTGGGTACCAACACAGCCAACTGCCTGCAGCGCTGTGGACTGCCTGTACGCGGCCGTGGTGCGTGGAGCCAAGAGACGGATCTCCCAGGATGAAAACGCTTTAAGTTCAGAGGGGTCTCCTGGAAGGATCACATCGTGGATAACTATGAGGGAAATGTTTCTCAAGTGTTTTTATTTTCTTTTTTAATGGTTTTCTCCCAACCCCCCTGAGTCGCTTGGAGGTACACAACTTGCCGCACAACATGATTTGTTTTTTTTTGTTATGCTGCCTTCTGACGCCGGCAGCTGGATATCAAACACGGGAGCGACTGCCTTTCTTTCACGGTCATGTTTTTGAGAACTCCCCGCCGGCTTCTAAAGTAAACGGACTGAGCATTCCGGCGAGGCGCATCAACGCGCAAAAATGGTGCCCAGTCTCCGGGATGCACTTCAAACTGTATGGAAACGGCAGCGAAGATTTCCGCGTCTTCGCCCACCACAAGCGGGGAAATCTATTGCTAAAAACTTCCAGGGCTTTAGACAGAGAGGCTCGCTCAGAATACCTGCTGAGCCTAGGTGTGTGCTGCCAGGTCTGCGTGTCAGAGTCGGTCGTCTTCGAGGTTGCGGCCGTAAAAGTGGACGTTTTGGACACCAACGATCACGATCCGACTTTTCGCAGTGCAGACGCCGTTCACATAACTTTAGATGACACCACTGCTCTCCGTAGTGTGGTTTACAGACTGGAGGCTGTCGACGCAGACAGCGGCAACAACGCAGAGTTGACATACATTTCCATCCCCAAAAATGGCAGTTTCTATGTTGTCCCAAAAACAGGCGAAGTTTTGCTGGTTGACTCCATTCTGGGGCTCCCCTCTGAAGTCAAATTCTGTGTTTTCGCCAGAGACCACGGATGGCCCCCTCTGACCAGTAAAGGTGTAGTGGTTACTATTGCGCCACAGCGGTGGGCGACGCGTCCTGCTGAATTAACGGGGTCAGGAAGGGCCGGACGGTCGCCGAGGGCACTACTTGACCCTGGCACATTGGTTTCCCTCAACGTGTCTGAGGATGCCAGCATCGGCTCGGTCATAACGAGCCTGAGTCCCACCAGGTTTCAGTCAGCCGCCTACGAGTTGGTTTACCCAGAGTCGGAGAGCTCTCCGGTCACCGTGGGGCGCGACAGTGGAGATATCACAATAACCCGGAGGCTGGATAGGGAGACAGAGCCTTTCGTGGAGCTCACTATTAAGATTCAGGATAAACGAGGTGTGTAGACTATTCCTCCATTAATCTGCACTTAAGTTAAGTCATGCACCCCCCTCCCCTCCCTTTCCCCAGGAATTATTTGCATTGTGGTGATGATGCCCTATTTTAATGGAATGCTTCACATTACATGCACATGGTAAAACTGTGCTGCCATCTGGACACCTCACCCTTCATCAGTGGAGCCCCTCGACAGGCCTGACATCCATCATATCCATACAGGGCTGTCAGGGTATAGCTGCAGCATAGGCTCACTCCACAGGTGTGTCTCATTATCATCTATCCATCCGCATACCTGGAATATGAGCTCAACATTCGGATGAATTTACAAAAATGTATTTGTCCGGTTTATTTTGACATGCACGAGATATTTCTAGCCAAACTGAGCGTTACAGGCTCATTTGTAGCAGGGGAAAAAATGACGTTTTCAGTTTATGTATAAGTGTCTTTGTGAACTGGTCGAATTATGTCCTTGATTGACATAGTTTGCGACTGTGAAGTTGTTTTCAGAGCTAATCCTTGCAGAGTGGCAAACCACTTCGACCCTCTCTCTCTCTCATCTACTGGCATTACCCCTCTAATCCTCCTCTCATTCACTCTCTAGTCCCAGGGATTTGAAGTAGCATTGCCACAGTCAGTCAACCTCTCAAATTCTTGGAGGAAAGGTGAAACTCGTGTGTGAGTTGTTCTAACTTTTTCTATTTTGCTCTTCCGGAAGTTAGACTTGAAGCTTAACAACAACAACAACAAAAACAAAAACAGGGAATCAAAATGATTTTGCTTTGTAATTGAGCTACACAGTGTGCAGGAAACAGTGTGCGCTGTTTTCATTTGAATTGCCTGCTGCTGTTACATTGCACAGCATGTTCTAGATTGTAATTGCACGCCTGATTGGGACACATTCTTGCAAAGGGCTGTCTGGAGGCTTTACAGAGAGAGCAAAAATAGTCAGAATTCTGACTACTTTTTTTTCCTCCACAGATGCGTAACAGAAATAAGCCGCTCTATCCTGACAGATATTCAGATACCTTCCTCCATTTTCCCTCTCTCACCTGTGAAACTCTCCTCTCCTGATCAAAGGCATGGCATGTCCTTTATCCTGTGACTACAGATTTCCAGACAGAATCCTGACGGGATGCCTTTCTTCTGCTTGTCTCATTCCCAATCCCTGCATACACGTGTCTCTGAGTGAACGAGTCCATTTTAGATGTTTTTATTTGGTATTTTTAGAGATTTAACCTAATCTCCCACATACATTCGCCTCCTTCCTTTGCCTGTGGGTTTGCTTGGGTGTCAAATTCGTGGCCTGTCTCACAGATAAAGGAGTGAGCTCGTACACACATTAGAGAAAGAGACGAGAATGAGTGAGATGCTTTGTGTGTGTCTGTGCACCTGTCTGTGTGGGTGTTTGTTTGTATGCAAGTGTGAGACAGCATAGTCATACTAAAATTCACCCCAGGTACAATAACAACAGTTTTAATAAGGCCTCATGTGTTGCATCGTATCAACTTACTCCACCGCGGTGAACTCTCTGTAGCACAGAGCTGTCCGTGGTGCTGACAGTCACCTGCTGAATGTCAAACAGAAAACGCTGTCAGACGGCAGTCTCCCCGCAGATCAAAGAATATTCAAGTCAGCAGCACATACAAAGGGTGGACAAAATAATAGGTACACACTCCAATCCAGTGCCACAGCATGACAAACCATGGCTTCAAAAACCAGTGCCAGCGTTGGATTGTTTTTTTTTTCTTTTATGGTAGCTTCATTGTAGGGATTCTGTTCAATTGTTGTGTCTTCCTTTCATTTTGTCCACATTTACACTGAGCCACTTTTATTCTATCACAGATGCACCAGTGCTAATGAAAAGACTTGCTGCTGATTCTGCTGCTTCCCATACTGTTATCACTAACTACCACTACTACTGCCACTATTCTGTAAAGCCATTTCTTCTAGCCCTTATGGAAATGTTTACTTTAGTGATTGATTTTATGTTAACAGGCTTCACTGCTCAATGTTTGCTCTCTCGGATAATTTCAATAATATGGGAATAAGAGTACATGTGCTTATTATTCACTGGTGAATGCAGATTTACTAAATGTGTAGTGAATGTGTTCATTAACTGGTTAATTTGGGCATGAAATGCTAATCACACTGGTGCAAGGCTTTCTTTTGTTAATAAGTTTGCCTTGGGTATAGCGTTGTGATTAGAGCCATCCAAAGAGCTGTTATTTGTTCTGTTCAAATGGAGATTAAAAAGTCTAGTTTGACACTTAGATATCTCAGATGAATTATTCTGGCACACTGCAGATGGGGGCGCGGGGGGGTGGAACAGCAGTACTGGATTACTCTCAGTATGGGGTCCATCCTTATTGACATACTTACCTAAAAGAAAATGTGCTTACCAAAAACTCATCCTCTGTACCCCCACATGGCTCTAAGACGTGACATGTTTGAACACTGAACCGTCTTTGTAGTGGGTTGTATTAATCAAAAACAGTGTTAAAAGGTTTTATTTGAATAAATGTTGAATAATAAGGTTATAATGCGCTAAGTATGCCATCAGAATGTTTTAGCATCAGGACAGATAGTGTAGTGCCAGAATAGTTTGCACACATTTTACCCAGGAATTGCATTTAGTCAGCCATTTCTAAAAAGATATACAGGCCTACATACACCAAAATGTGGTTTCCTCTCATTGCCATGAATATGATTAAAATAATTTACCATAACTCTCGTATCTGCTGCTGCTGCTATCCACATCTGATTCAATTAGTCATCGTCGTGATTGGCCTTTTCAGAAGAAATTGATCATTTAATGTAATCATGCAATATATTGTCACATATGACTGCTCAGTATGAACAATAACATTGTTTAACCAGTTTAGGATTAGTGTTTAGTCTTGCTAATTTCTGAAGTAATATTCTTATATTACGTATTACCATCACAGTGCTGTGATTCATTACGCCACTTACTTTTTAATTACAACCCACACACCAAAGTTAGGAATTACTTTCTCTTTCGTCAAAACAAAACATTTTCACTTACTTCTTTTAATTATAATTTGCTCAAAACCGTTGTATAACTCATCACCAGACTATATGTATTGAGCATTAATTTTAGATAACTAAACTTATTCAGAGATGATAATAAGACATTTTTAGGGGTTGGGATCTAATCAGAACTTTGCTGCTTGTATAAAACAGGATTTCGGGACCCCCTGACACTGTTCCTCCCACATCTGAAGCATCACATTTAGTAGAATCACCTTGTTTGCCTAAGGAGTGTTCTTGCTCAAGGCCTTATGAAAACATTCCTTCTTTCTCCTTGACTGGATCCCCTGCTAATGCTGGAGAAATATTTACCTTCTAAACTATATTCAGTACACCAAAAATCCCTAGAGAAAACAATGAAGTGATATGTTTTTGACATAGCCTCTGTGTATCAAACCAGCAATATGAGAAAAAAAGGTAAAAGCAATGGAAGTAGGCCATGACTCATGACTCATAGGAACTGGTTATGTGGTGTTGTTTTGAGGAGAGGGAGTGTGGGACCTCTACAGCTCTTCCTGTAAAGGATTCTTGCTGGCCCACAGAGGATGTCAGTTTAGATTTGTATTGGTGGGGAATTTTTTGCTTTTGGTTGTCCCACCAGAAGAATCCCTTTCTGTGCACCTGAGTAGGAATCTGTTAATGGTATTTGACGGGTTAGGAGGAGTATTGAACAAGTGGTGCAGTCCTTTGTGAGTTGGAGTGGGGGATATTGGAGTGGTTTCTCTCTCTCCGTTAGGTATCTGTGGGCAGGGTGGCATTCAGCTCATGGTAATCACCTCTTCTCAGCCTGTTTTCTCTCTCTCTCTCTCTCTCTCTCTTACACACTTTCCTTCTATCTCTTCCTGTCTGTGTCTCATAGTCAGCATCTCGCCTCATGCTGTCTTTAATCCAATTTCCCCTTTCATATTCGTTTTTTTCCCCCCATTATATTTGCATATTCCCCTTGTGATGTGAAATGAATTGAGAAGAGACCCCGATCTCATTTTTGTTTGTAATTTGTGACTGTGGGGCTGTTTGTTTAAGTAGAAAACAATTTCATAAAAAGCTGTCTGCATTTATTAAATTTAGTAAAAAAAATAATGCCTGTGGTGATAATGCTTTATTTTGTGTGTGATTGTGAGCATGTTTGTGGTTGCATGTGCATATAAATGAGTTTTTTTTATGCACATGTCTAATTGTGCACATTTGTTGTCTATAAGTCTGTGCACGTGTTAAATGTTATTATTGTCCTTTCAGATACCCTGCAGCCGATATTCTCAGATTTGTTGTTTCTGTCGACATGCTGCGAAGCTGTAACATGCCTGCAGCATTTGATTTCTACTCTGTGGTCTCTTAGATATCCGATGAATGTGTCTAAGCAACATCCCTGCAGTCCTCTCTTCTCTACAGTCTTAGCATGTATCTGATGCCATGTAGGAGGGAAGGGGAGTGTGGTTGCCACAGTTTTTTAAAGATGGGATTAAGCAGCAAGAGAACAAGAGCAGGGAGAAGAAGGAAAGTAGCTCTCTACACGTAGAAGAGATATTTAAAGGAGATGCAAGACTACTACTATCAGGGACACAGAAAGGTCAGGACAGGCTGTAATGCTGGTGGTCAAAGAGTGTGGGTGTAAGATCGGGAAGGTTAAGCGAGGCAAAGATGAGAAACCTAAGCAGGACTGAGAAAGACTGGGAATGATGAAGGCAGAAAAATGCTGAAGCAGTGCGTAAACACGTGCCAGTGTGAGATTGTTTTTTTTCCCGTGTGCCTATAAGCTTTATTGAAGATAAGTAAAGGGCAGCCAGATCAGAGGCAGGGAGTTGTATACTGCAGATGAGGTCAGCCTGGTGAAACATAATTGTCAGATGGTTAGAGGGCAGAAGTGAGGAACTATTGGGGTGGCAGGAGGGGAATGAGGTGTGCATGTACTCTAGCCTGTAGTGCAGGGTGGATGGCTACAGGGCACTGGGGGGTGGGAAAAAATATAGTACTATACAGCTGTGAAAAGGGCAATGTGTGCTTGTATTTGTCTGAAGATTGTTTTGAGGGCAAATGGAGGGAAGATGAGAAGAAAAGTATGACCTGCCCTTTGGAACGGCAGGAAGAAAGAAAGCCAAGGATAGAGATAGAAAGACAGAATATAGTGTTTTGTCTCCCAGTACGACTTAGGCTACTGAGCACTTATCCAAATTTAAACTTGGAGCTCACCAGGGTCATTTTTATGTAAGCTAACAAGGGGCCAGGGATTCTCCAACAAGTCCTCTAAATAAAAGGTACAATAGAACAAGGTTTTCTGATCTGATATCCCCATCAGCAGGACAAAAATAACTTGAAACTTAAAAGACAGTTTAAACTGTTCCATGAGGAACGCTGTGTTCAAAGTTTGGTTAAGTTTAAGCACAAAAAACACTTGGTTAGGGAAAGATCATAGTGTGGGTTAAAACACATTGCTTTATGGTGAGATTGTAAAATAATAACATTGACTGTTGGTAGGAAACAATCACAATTCCTGTGACAGCTAGAAGTCTCCGTCACTTGAACGTAAACATATGCTGTTATTGGGCATTTGCTCATACGACTGATGTTGTCGTTACTCTTTTAAGGACACTTTCCAGGGATTTCTGTGGCACTGAAAACTGAGTCAGTGGCCTGCCGTGACTTAATGAATGTAACTGATAGCAGAATCACCAAATGTTATTATGACTTTATAATGAGAATGAGAGAAACTGCATTTAATGTGAATCGGTCACGTCTCATCTGCCTAATAAGGTCAGTATGGACCTTGACGCCAGATCAGATCGGTGGATTCCTGCTACCAGAACAAACAGAAGGGAGAGGAAGAGGAGATATCTGTATACTGATGTCAGATCAGGAGTTAAAAAATAATTATAGAGCTAAAGATGTGGAATGAGCCAGTATGTATTTTTATGTCTGTCTTTCTGTTTACAGCAGAAACCTTATATATTCAACCCACATAAATTAGGCAGGTTTGTTGTGTGAGGTGTAGTGGGAGGTGTGCACAGTGCTGTGAGAACAGTCATGGCGACAGGGAGGTTTTATCTGGCCAAGGGTCTGCATTATTGATGCCCATTACCACAGACATTGTCAACTCCAGACATTGCACATTGAGGCAGGCGCTGTCAGGTAAATGTCTTGCTGACCTCCAACGGCACAGATTCCCAGAATGCCTCTGTGCAGCCTGGTGTCTACCTGTGTGATAAATGAGCCTGACTTGCACGTTGTACACGGAGCTTATCCCAACTGAGAACGTTTTGTTTTATTAAATCTAATCCATGATGCACTGGCACCAGCTTTGTAGGAGACAAAGGTTTGAGTTTTAGTGTTCTGTTGATGTAATTCAATTTCCCACTATTGTGTTTGCTGTGATTGCCTAAATTTGTAGTGATTTATAATGAACACAGTAACCGTTTATTTCACTGGCTGAATGTCCCCTCCATACCTGACATCTCCCCTGCCCATTTTAAACTTTTGTTTTGGCTCTACCTTTGCATGTTGGCTAGCCTTTCTGTGGCGTTTCCCCAGTGAGCTGAATTGATTTTGTGCTATTGATTAACCAGGAGCTGTTTTGCTCGCAGTCACAAAACATCACTTTAAACAACAATTTATATGTCGCAGAATAGGCTGTGACAGACTGTTGCTGATAGTTTACAAACTAGCGGAGAGGTAGGTGTGTGATTGAGTCGAAAGGCTGATAGAACTGTCCTGAAGCACTCTAATGAATCAGCCTTTCAGACAAGCCCGCCTATGAGGCTAGAATGAGCAAGGGAAAATTGGAGCTAGCGTGGGGATATGTCGTGGGAATTCAGTGCTTGTGCTTATTTATCTATTTGGTCTTGAATTTCTCAACCTTTTGTACCCAAAGGTCCAATTAACTGAGCATAACAATGGTTGCAGCTCCGCTCTCGGTGGCCCAAGAAGGCACTGATAAACACACAGGACACAGGCAAGTTTGAAAGCTGTGTTGAATGAACTGTGAACAAGGAGATTTTTAATGCAGGGAAAAAGATCACATGGCTGGCCAAGTTGCCTAGTGAGATGTTTTGACATGCCATGAACTTTGCTTTAGAGTAAAGCACACAAATTGCAGTCATTGCAGTAATTGTGCGACACCAATTTGCGCAGTGTGAGTGTGGCTTTTGTTAAAAAGATGAAAATGACTGCCATGCAAAAGGCGATGGTAGAATGAAGAAAAATACTTTTTCTTTAGTATTTTAGTCTGACTGGCGATCAAAAAGACTCAGACGAAGGCAAGGGAATTGCAGCTTAGATTAGAAAATGTGTCTGAAGATGATGTCCATCTCATGGTTCAGTTATTTAATCAATTCCGGGAAACAGGGAGGCTAAAAAGTCGACAACTCCATCACAGCCAGAGGACTGCTGATTACAGTAGCAGGTGTCTTTGATGCAGAGAAAATGTAGTGCCTCTCAGGTCTGATGAGCATCCAGGAAGAGTGCATGGGATACATGGGCTGTTATGTGGATATTTCCAAATGGGACTTTGTGAGTGTGTTTGTGTGTAAGAGAGTGGCACATACAGAGAGATGTGCAAAAAGAGGATCTGAACACCACAAAGGAGGACACACAGAAGATCATTTTTGTTCTTGCTTGTTTTGTGATCTGGCTTGGACAGTCTATTGTATGCTATTGTTATGTCCTTCCTATCTGTATTGGGACATTTCTGCAATGCCAGATCCAAACTTGGCTCATGTGCCTGTGCATGTGGAGCATGTGTGTGAGGGTTTTTTTTCTCTCTAACTGTGTTCCAGCTACCAATTTGTGTCTGTTCTCAGTGGAACCACTGAACGTACATGGCTTTCTTTCTATCTTTCTCTCTGCCTCGACAGTGTAGGGCTTAATTCTGTGGACTAATCAGACCATATGGTCTCTACAGTCTTATGATGTGCTGAGAAGGATGGGATAGGGAGGCTGCTGTGTTGTTTGTATTGTTAGTAATGCCAGCCTTGCAGTGGAAACACATAGACACGCGCCACTGCCACATATTAAGGATCAAGACCTGGAACTGAGTTCACAACGTTTAGCCATTATAACCCCTTCCACTCAAAATGTAACCAAGCAAAAGATTTTGAAAATTAGGATGTGGAAAGTGAAAATGTTAAAAAAAGTTTTTCTTTACAAACTGTACATTGTGAACTGCATATCTGCTGTTTAGACTCTGGCCACAGTTTTGCGTCATTTTTCACAAGTTATCGACTCGTAATTACTGCTGCCCTTTCTGCCCTGACACTGCAGCTGCTGTTTAATCAAGTAATTTCAATAATTACTTGACTTTGTGTTGGTTTTGATGGATATCTCTGACTGAGAAATGGCTGCCTCTGTCAAACTCACGTCTCGTGTCTATCCCTAAATGTTCGGCTGGCGCCATTAATAATCATGCACTCAAAATTGAAAATGAGAAGCTTGTCTTAATGTTTGGATTGAGTGCTAGATCACCATATATTTACAGTAAAATCCTGCAGATGGAGCATTACTTTTTAAAAATATTAACATGAGATCATATTTATCCAATGTGAATTTGTGAACATTATCACTGATTTGGGGCATTAAAGTTGATTAATTGCTCTTTACTTCATATGTTGGATATAATCATAGATTTCCGTTCTGTTAACGTAGCTTTGATAGCAGATATTGTGATAAATCCTGATGAGGTGGGGGAGTTTAACACTTGGTTTCTCTCGCACACAGTGGGTGATACACATTGATCTTGTTTAATCTTGCTGGCCTGCTGTTAATGATGGGAGATGATGGTCCACACAGGACAGACTGCTCACTGGATTAGATATCTAAATGAGGACTTTATCCTCATCCTCTCTTTCTCTTCCCCCATTACCAATAAGCCAGGCTGTGGTCACATGCTGAGTTACAGTTTAATGCATGTGACTAGTGTAGTGTGTAGCATCTTTTGTGCATGTGTGTGTGTTCAGTGTAGACAATGGACAAACCATGTTCATGTGTTGTTTTGTCAGTGTGCATTCATGCAAGAATGCAGCGTTTACATTGGAGGAATGCCGTCAGGGCTCAAATCCACACTCACTGCTGCTCCATAATAATCTGCTGTACTTCCACAGGAATACATTTGCAATGTTCAACACATTATTGTACCTTCGCACAATAACAGACACTGATAGGGTGTTCCCAGAATGCCTCCCTCTCTGGTGTGCTAAACAAACACAGACCCAGCTTCTGGTTTCAGTGATAGATTAATGCTGTCTCACCCATACACTGTGGCTTGTTTTCCTATTAAACCTGTGCGGCTCCCTCTGTTGCTTCTGCCTGGCCCTGGTCTTGCTGTGCGAATATGTTTGTGTGTGCTGGTGGCTCCGTGCATGGGGCTGTGTGTTTGTGTTTGTTTGCCTATATATGTGTTTCTATGGAAAGATATCGAAAGGGCTCCGAGGACAACCCCCATCAATCACCAACTCAGAAGGAAAATGGAAAGAGGGAAGGAGGATGGAAAGAGAGATGGAGGTCGCCACAGGAAGCAGCATTTGGAGAAAAGGGGAGAGGGAGACAGAGGAAAAGCGGATGAATGGATGGAGCAGTCCGGGCTGGCTCTGATTGAGCTGGGTAGTGTAGTTTATATCCTTTAGAGATAAGGCCGGGGAGCACTGCTCAGCAGCTTCCTCCCCCTGTAGCTTGAACTGAGCGTGATAATAAGAAAGCGTGAATGGGGCAAATTGAATTAATGCCGCGGCACACCATAAAAGCCCTAACTATAATGCATTTTAAAATCCTATAATGAGCAGAGAGCTAAAATAATTTCACACTCCAGTGAAGAAGATGGCCCTCTAACAGATTTTGGGCCTGGCTGACACTGCCAGGGCCTTTGTCATTTAATGTGACTCTAGGTGCTATGTCGAAATGATACTTACTCTTACTTCCTGGGGTACAGCAGCATGAGGCAAACTTAGCGAGCAAACCATTCAAATTCCCACAACACATGCAGACATTATATCAGAGCCGGGAGCGGCTGCTTGCCTGCTGATGTCTCGCTTGGGTCAGTTTTACCATCTCGGGGTAAAACAGAGAGGGCACATCTGCCATGAAAGTACTCCCTCATTACTCTCCATTAACAGCTCATTCAGTGATGGGGACAGTGGTAGAAGTTGGACCCTGTCCCGTTTGCGTACCCACACACACACGCACTCATATGTAGCGTACAGAGAAAAGGCACAGATGTGTGCTTTTGTATGTGCACACACAGAAATGCACAAAGTATTTTTCACAGTTTCCCGCCCTCACATGCTCTCAGCTCTCCCATCCTCATTATTAGAGTCATACCGTCATAAAGCTGAAATTACCTCTCCATCATCAAACCAGGGAGAGAGAGAAAGATAGCTCTCTGACACACACTAACACTAACAGACGGGTGCTGATAGAGACTAATGACCAAATGAAAGCCTCTGGTATGAACAGTGTGCCTTTCTGGCTGGAATGAAAGAGAGCAACATGGTATCAATTGCTACTTCCTCTCCTCTCTTCTCTCCTTTCCTCTCTCCTCTCCTCTCCTCTCCTCTCTGCTCCTCTCTTCCTTTCTTTCCAATTCTCTTCTCAAACCCAACCCTGCTCTCCATCCCTTGAGGAATCTAGTTTTTTGTTTTTTCTAAAGCTGCATTGGGTTTCTTGGAACTCCTCACACTTTCCACTTAACCCCAGGCAAGTAAGAGCTGAGGGGTGCACAGGAGCATCTCACTCATCTGCTTTCTCCTGGAAACACACACAAACACGCATGCATGTACACAGCTACTGTTACGCGTCAGTACACAAACAACACACACACACAAAAGTATGCGCCGCACTGACATCACATCCATACATGCGCATACAATTCTACACACGTGAAAGCCCAGAAGCACACGATGGCACAAGCAAGAGGCAATTCAATAAAACTTCAATACTTGGACATCAACAAACAGACACTCTTGCGGACAAGGCATAAATGCACACGTGACGTATACACAAGTTGGGGAAACATACACGTTTCCTGCTCCATGCAGGAAAATGAAAGCCCAGAACGAGCAGGGCAGGCGGAGGCCAAACAACAATTTATATCTGTATACCTTAGATCCTACCGAGAGATTGCACTGGAATATCCCATCTTGCAATGTCATTTAGATTAACTCTCCTTGCCACCTTTCCAAATGACTGGTCCCTGCTGTGAACTGTGCGACAGGGTGTGCATATGTGCCACTACACATCCATGTCATTTGTAGTGTAGTGGGTGGGTGGGTGGAAGGCTGGGTGAGAGCATGATGCACTGTAGTGTACGCATGCTTCAGTGCATATTATTTCTACCCTTAAGTGTCTGTTTGGATAGCAGCGACATTGTTCCATCACACATTTGAGAAGTGAAAGCATACTTCACAGCCAGATCTAATTATGTATGATATATCACAGATAGTTGTTAATGTACAATACTTGACTGCTAATGTAGTGCTTATGTAAATGTAACCTAATACCTATCTGTACAGTTATTTCTGCCCAGTTTCATTTGAGAAGAAGCAAGGAATCCCATGCACTGTCAATCACTTGTAGTCACTTTAATTTCATTTTAAAAAATCCACCAGAAAGCTCAGTTTGTTTGTTTATCTTCTCCTTCCCATCAAAATCTCAGAGAAAACAGAGCTGTACAGCGTTTATATAACTTAGACGAGAGCTCATGAAGCTGAATTTCCGTTTTCGCTTGTTGCCTTCCAATCAATGTTTAGCCTTAAGATCTTATTCTTACACAATAAATGGGCTACAGCGTCTGTTAGGAAGCTTTTAAATCCCAATCTAAAGTCATTTTACAGAATACTTAGAGTGAAAAAGGGCTGTTTTGTCTAGACAAAACATTTTTAGTCAGGGCCTCGAAACTTTGAATTCTTAAGAAATGCAAATAGTACCAGTGCATGTTCCTTAAAGACACAACTGAACAAGTAGTTATCTTGCATCAACATTCAACCTGTTACTGCCCTCATTATGCTATAGGACTAATAATGATTTGTTGGGAGCCATGGGTCCTGTTGGCTTTGATGCTGTATTTTGAATTTGCTAAAATGTTGAGTTGACTTGGCCTGTTTCTGTGTTTATGTGTGTTGGTGGTACTTGGTGGAAGAGTGTAGGCTTTACTGTTCGCATTGCTGATGGTTTGTCAGCAATTGTCCAACTTGAAAAAATGAAATAAAGAGCAGGAAATTGCGTATGCATTGGTGCCTAAAGTCAGAGGACTATCAATATAATCTCTGTCCATCTAATGCACAGATGCTGAACGTTAGCTTAGCGCAGAAAACGAGTCACTGAGTGTGAAGGAGCTGTTTGTTGCATCTCATCCCACTTATGCTTATGTTAGTACTTCCAATTGAATGTACCTGCTTCTAACACTGCCATACACCAAACCAGAAAGTAACTAGTACATTTATTCAAGTGCTTTACAAGTACAGTATAAAGTGCTGCAGGATGATGTATTTTATGCCAATGGGACTTTTAGATTATTGCAGAAAATAAGTTCTGTGGCAAACAAAGGTTTGTGATACTAACATGTTTTATTTAGCAACATAATCTTCACAAATGAACACCACTTTTATGATTTATGTAAGCATGAGTGAACGCCAAAAGTAAAACGCTAATGTTAGACTATAACGAACTACACCACAGTCACATGATTTTAACATCTCCAACACTAAAGTTCTACCTTCTAATTAAATTGTGTAATTAAAATCTATAAATTGGAAAGTTTGAGGTACAATAGTTTACAAGAGCCCAAGTATAAACACAACAAGACTGTAAAGGTGGACTAATGAGTAAATAAGTCTCTGCTGACATTTAAAATCACCATCAGCTTCTGTGGTCTCACTTAGCCACTTATAATTAACCACCTTTTTTAAGGGGCGTAAAAGCTTAAAAATTCACTGATGGGCGATGATGACGTATTTTTTGTAGTAGAACAAAATGTGAAAATATGTTAAGCATGTGTTAACCACAGACTTTTTTTAGGCACATTCAAAAACCCATTGACTTCAAGGCGAGGGAACCAGAAGTGCTAAAATGCTAACTCAGTTCGGGGGTTTTATCACTAATTCCTGCAGCACTCTACAGAGGTATTGCAATTTACTTCAATTATTCCTTTATGCAATTTAATACCACTACTCAACTACATTCAAAGGGAAATATATTTTACTTTTTACCAAGATTTTATCGGGATTGACAGCCCCAGATAATGGCAGCACGAAAATTATGAGTGATCATGCGTGAGATGGGTAAATTCAGGATGGAAAGAGAACTACTAGGACTATTTGCAAAAGAATAGTCTTCTTGACTGAACCTTTTTTTTTTTTTTTTAAAGTCAATGTATGTGGCCAAAATCTCATCAGGCACTTTGTAGAATTAAGAATATTAATAGCACTTGAGATGAAGGACTTTTTAGTTGCCAGAGGGACTCTATAGCACCTCCCGGAGCTCAAAGGCTCACACTGGCTGAAGAGAGGATGGGAGACATCTGCCCCGATACTCCTTGCTTTTTTCTCCAACCTTTCTATAAAAAGTTGAGTCAAGGACTTTTGGGGTTTGCCAACTATCTAGCTTGCCATTGACACAATCCCAGGGAGTGTATTCTTAGATCTACAGTTTAGGTGACCGTACCAGGGTGGAAAGTGAAAAGTTAACATTCTCAACAATAGTTTTCTACACTAGTTTTAAAATCTGCTGACTAAAACCGAGGCCGCTGAGTTTTCTAAGAAGATAACGTTGCTGTGAGGATCTCTTAAAAAATATACTCTCTGCATTTTCAGATAGGCTCACCTGGGAGTCCAGAACTGTACCAAGGTATTTAAAGTTTAACACAGTTTCAAAATGTTGGCCATCAAGTGAAACTGGCTCTCTCTTTTCAGATCTGTTTTTTTGCAGATAGTTAATTATTTTGTCTTGGCCAACTGTCAACTTTTCGAGGTCAACTAAGACCATGTCTTCAGCATACTTAAATAAATTTGTTGGTAAAAAGAGAGAATATCACAGGGGAAAGAACCAGTTGTGGGCAACTTGTGCTCACAGTGAGCATATTATAAAATATAATGCATTGTTAAGGATTAAACATTCGTTGCAGTTGTGACCCCTTAAACTGAAGCTAAGGGTGTTTCAAAAATCACTCCATTTTATTATATACAGTATTCCACAATATGTATCCTATGAAATTAGTCACCTCTCATTATTCCATAATACCTCCACTAATTGTTAATCTGAGTACTGGTATAAATAGCCGAAAAAAGTGAAAACCCCTGTGTGGTTGTGCAGGGCCAGCTTCTCCTCGAACTGATGCAACATTTAATGCTGCATCAGTAATCATAACTAGCATTTTTACATTATCTCTATCTAAGTACTTCTTTAGTCATTGGCGAAAAAAGAGATAATATGGTCTAGTGTGCAGGACAACGGTGGCCCTAGAACATGCCAAAAAATCCCCACCTGTTCTGGGTTACTGTAGACACATGGCGGTTCAACATGTTGGCCTCCATGGAAGGCTCATTCTTAGGTAACAAAAACATAATGACTTTTATATAGGCTACATGTGATTATACACTAATGAAAACATAGATGTACATACTAACATTTCTTGTAGATCCTCTTAAATGCTAGATCTTTACATATCTTACATCTTTTCCCAATAACTACATTTAAAATAGTTTAATTAGATAAAGAAAAGTATTTTTCATTAGTGTGAAACAATTAGACACAGAACTACACACTCATCCTTCCATAGACCAATTTATCAGCAGTCAAGTAAAGGAAGACCTTTTTGATCTGCCTCCGTGGCTGTCAGTACAAAGCTTTGTCCCTCTATCTATATTCATCCACACATTCTGATTAGCTCAGTATGAAAACTTGATATATGCTTCGTCACTCAGCTCTTGACATTTCTCTATCGACACAAACGAGGCCTTTTTTTAACAGAAAGTGGCACAGCAGGAGGGTAAGATAACTGCTAGTATGTGTGAAATTTTGTAATGTCAAAGACTGTTATATACACGCATATGTTGTATCCAGTCTTTTAATGGGTTAAGAAGAACATGTTTTACAGTAATATAACTCAGTCAAATATAAAGTTTTATTTTATTTCAAACGCTTAATTTTAGTCTTTCTTTTGCTCATCTATAAGTAAAAATGTGCTGGAGGTATGGAAGAGGCTGTTGACTGTGTGCTTAATAATTTCTCTACTGTGGCCAAGGTAAATGTGGGACGAGGTGCAACAAAGTAACCTTTGTGAAAAGGCAAATGTCAAGAGAGTGACCAAGCATAAATGGAGCTAAGTATTTGTACCTTGAGGTTTGTCTGTGGTGATAACGAGCAGAGTGCTTATACTGTGGGTTTGATCAACAGACCTTTGTGTGGTAGATAATTTGAAGGTTTGAAAGTGTGTTTTCCATAAAGGCAGTTCAGTGCATCTTTCTTTTCTTTCCAGCCCTGTATTGATTATCTAGAGACAAGGATCAATTAATGTCCTTTGTTTATGAAGGACATGAGGAGGATGGGAAAGAAAGTATTTAATCTATGACAGAGTAAGAATACAGTATGTGTCTGAGGTCACGCTGTAAAATATCAGGCTGTAAGTCTTTCAGTAATGTTTTCTAACATTTTGATACCAGGAACACTTCCAATTCTGTAAACAAGTAACCAACTGTGACAACTAACCTAACCATGGATCTTCTTTTTGTGTTGGACTTTGCTGTATGACCAATTTACCAACATGACTAAAAAGATCCTCGACAGCATGACTCACATTCCCTTTAAGAGCAAGCCAAACATTTTAGTGGGATGGAAATCGGAACTGGCTCCATGGACAGCTATTGACTTTAAAGTAATCTCCCCCTTACTTGTGTTTAAATGAAGTGTGTGAAGATTGTACATCAAAAACCTAAACGGATTTTGAGAAGGTGTTATAAAATTTTTATCTCCGTGGTGCAAAATATATGATTTCTTCTGCTTCACAGCACAAAATGCCCTTAAACGATCTGAAAGGGGGTTGGTAGGGTTTCTGATCAATCCAGATGAGTTAATACATCTAGAAAATTCTGGCTGTCAAAACTCACTTTCAACCCAGGCTTTTTAACAACCCTGCCTGCTAAACTGATCAGACTGGTATGGCTCCATTATTCTGGATTAAGAAAGAGTCCTAGACTCAAAGTTGAAATCTTGATCTTTATATGTGCAGCACATTGTCAGAATAGTTTGTTCATCATCCAACAAAAAAGCACTCACTCTACAGTGTGGGCAAAATAATAGGTTATCCCCTGTTGTGTTTGTATATTGATGTATAGCACAACAACCATACAGAATCTTACATAGATTTGTTATGTAGGACAAACATAGGATGAGTGCGTGGTGTGTGCCAGTGGAATTATACCAAACGCTTTAAAGCATCATGACATCTGATGTTCTGCCCATGTCTTGATTTTATGCTGTTCCATTTCATCAGTTTGATGCTTGAAAAATATACATTTTCAAAAGTAAACTAAATGTGTCACTCAGCAGTAAGTAAATGCATATAGACTTTACACCAAGCATATATTTTTTTTTAAATGACACAAATGTCCTTGGTACATGAGACACACAAGCTGAGCAGAAAGATTGCGGGCGAAAAAGAGTCACTGTGATGCAGTAACTATAATTCCTTTTCAAGTCAAGTACAGTTAACTTTTCAACCTCAAATTGATGCATCGTTATTTGTTTACAGCTCTAGAGGCAAGGGGGTTTGAGCTTGAGTTTATTTTTAGACTTCATACAGTATCTTTATGCCATCACAACAAAACCCTGTTTACATAGTGTATATTCATCTGACTGACGTTACTGAGCTAAAGCCTGAAAGATTTCCACACAATGGAGGAATCAGACAGTCAGTGATGTTATTTGATGATTTTTATGTGGGCTTTTTTAGGTGGCTAAAATATGTTTAGCTGCTGCTCCATCATCAGCAGTACTTTGTCCTGAAGGAGATGTCAATCCAAACATGATCTGCCACGTCTACGCAGTCTTGATAAATGGTCTATACAGCTAAATTAGGATAAGCGTCCACAGAAATTAGATTTCTGTGGATGCTTAATGAGACACTGACATTTGAAATCATATATGCATTTGAACTATTTCAAGCCACATTTCCAAGCTTTAAAATTTCAGTATTTGTAATGGCCAGCAGGCAGCAGTTCCATGGGCTGCAAAAAGAAGTCCGATAATATTGAGTCTTATGGGGAAATTACCTTCTTTTCACTTGATTTAGTACCTCAGTTACCTAATGGGTTTATGGTCTCAATTGCTTGTTCCAAGTCTTCTTCAATACAGCATGATGTTCATTTTATACATTCTGGTCCCATGTAGAATAAAATAGACAATAAAACAGGGTATGCTTTAGGACCTGGCTACATTTTGATTGACAAGTCATTCAGCGTTGTGCAGAAAACTTAGATCAAACAGTCAAAACTAGGCCGTGCTGAATATGAATCAAGTTTCTGTCACTGCACTACTTATTTCTTGTCTAAAGTCTTTTCAGAAACACGTTTTAGTGCAACATGTGTGACGAGGCGAGCCACCATTTTTTCAAAACTAAGCCAATGAGTGCAACTCAACTCGCATTACGTCACCACTGCTGTCTCAGAAAAACCAACATGGCTATCAGCATAATGCAGGCTTCAAAACAGTACTCCAAAAACCAATGGGTGACGTCATGATAGGTTCACACTTGTTAGAGACATGACATTTTGAGCACCTCAGTGATCAAATGTCTTTATGGCTAGCAGGGGTTTGATGAGTCATTTTAAAAGTGACTAACGTTCCTGTCATTGATGTATTTTTGCTTCTCCTCTCTTTTGTCAGTTCACGTTCAGATGATGTCTGGTCATTATGTTGCTTCAGCATGTTATAGCTTACAAGCTTTACTCAAGATTAACAAGATTATTCGATCTTTTTCAGACAAGAATCATAATTTTCACACAATAGACACTTTTCAAGACAGAAAAAGCACAGGCGAAATTTATTAATGATGGCTGCATTCCATTTAGGTGAGCCAGTTTTAGCGCTCTGGCATTTACTCACTGACATGTCTTATTGGGGCAAAATATCTGCAGTGAAAAGGGTCTGTTAAAGGATGAGTGTGTAGCATTCAGTGGCATCTAGCAGTGAAGTTACAGATTTAATACAGTTTAGCAAGGCCCTGTCAAGAGCCAGTGTTTGGTTTGTCTGATCTGGGCTTCATGGCGGTTCAACATGGCGGTCTCTATGGAAGAACTCCCTCTGTAGATAAAAACGGCTAATTCTAAGGTAACAAATACACAACAATTCTTATTTTCAGGTGATCATACATTAATGAAAACATACCTCTGAATATAATATTCTGTTTGTGCCAATAGAGTCTCCTTAATGTTACACACTGCACCTTTAACTGAGCAGCCCTACTCAGTGATATGATGGTGCTCTGAGCCAGTGACCCACGCATTAGAACTTATTGAGAGGAAATTTTTACATACTAATGAGTTTGCAACCACTCTGGAACAACTGTGCAAATAGCAAACAGAAGAAAAAAAAGAGCTACATACAGGGCAGTGCAACGGAATATCAATATAATGAAAATCATGTTTATGTAGAGGGAAAAATAACAGAATATGGACACATATTCACAACACAAAATGTTATGTACATAATAAAAAATACAATAATTAAGAAATAAGTTAGAAGTTAAAAGCAAATTGTAGTGTTCAACCCATATGCAGTGTGCTAAAAGCCTTGTAAAACTCAGGTTTTCTCCAAAGTATGCTTCATGGCTAAAGTCAATAGTCGATACAAGAGATCATTATGTAACATGGGGAGACAGAGAGAGGAATGACATGCAGTAAATTCCAAATCGAAGTGGGGACATTGTGATTACACATTATTGGCCTTGCACCACAGAGACGCCCGGGTTTTCTTTTTAACACTGGCTGCTTTTGCCTGAGAATGTCTGAGGGTAGCTGTGTGTGTGTGTGGGCAGTGCCTGCAGCCAGTCTTACTGGGGTATAAGCCTTGGATGGAGGCTCTGGAGAGCAGCACACATGACTCTTCAGTATCACTAAGAGAATGTGGGTGGAGGTGGGGGTAAGGTGGCACAATATCTGTTTCTCCTGCTAATCAGTCATTGGTCAGCTTATAGTTTGTGTTCTTTTTCTTTTTCAGCCAATAATTATAATTATATATAATTTTTTCAGCAATTGATTGCAGAGGGTGCAGAGAAGTCAGTGCATTAATTATTAAATCTGTAATACTGCATGTAAAACATTAGATGGAAAATTTCTCGCAGATGTGGAAGTGGGTTGCAAAAGTGAAAATATTCTCAAGTAATTTTGAACATTTCAACTTATTTTAACGTACAAAACCAAACCATAGGTAATACAAATGAATCATAGACCATAATTGTTTTAAATGGACTTAAAATATTGTTGCTGAAATATATTTGCTGTCTCTGAAGGCTATACAGTACCAGTATATCTTCATTCAACACTTGCTCCTCTCTAAATCCTCCTCTTTCATGTGAGTGAATAGAAGTGAATAGGGGACATCTTTCTTCGCTCAAAGCAATAAAACAATGGGGACTGAATGAATTTTGTTATTCTTTTGGCTGTACTATAAGAAAAAATGAGCCCACCAGAAAAGGGACTATAGCTGTAGTCCCTTTTGTCTGTAGTATCTGATGGGAAAGAGCTATCTATCCATCCATTTTCTAAACCACTTAGTCTGTTCAGAGTCATACAGGTTTGAGCTCACCCCAACATGCATCAGAGACACTTAGTAGCTTCAGTAAAAGAACCATTAATACTATTAATACTAAAAATAATAAAGTTTAGAACTTAGATGTACTACCAGAGTAATTACTACTGTGTGGATCTTTTCTACTTGGCTCCCTGATTGTAGGTTTTGCTATCTGCTGAATTGGTGAGTCATCCATTTACCTACACAGGCATTGGTTTTTCATTAACTTCTCTCTAACTGCACAAGAGTTGATGAGTCACTAGTGCTGTGAGGGGTGTGGGTCTTCTGTTTAGATTGAAGACTCCATCAGTCTTCATTCCTGTGTACAAGGACAATAAATTAATTATGCAGAAAATATTTCTGTACACAAACATGCATTTTGTGGAGAAGAGGTGGATTCAAATTGAGTAAACAAAATTTGTATCTAAAGAGGCAAAACCTCCTTATGCCCCCTTGTGGAATCCTTGTTTGCAAATTACATAACACCATTACAGTGTTCTTTGTTGTGATGTGTTCATTTAATAGATGATTCTGACTTGTGTCGAAGTGAATGGAAAATTCTCTCTTCTTTCTTGGAGATAAATGTAATAAATAAAAAATAAATAAAGATGTGGAGCTTTAAAACACGGTCAACTCTAAATGTCCCCTTAGTTAACCGATGCCACAGATGCTACAGTACATCCATATTTTTATACTTGTCTGTGATAGCATTTTGAGATAATCGCCACTGGCTGATGTCTGTGCTCACAAGGCTGATTTCATCAGATACATCTGCACGTAGCCTTTTTTGTGTGGCTGTTGTAGAACAATGATCGCACCCTTGTGAGTTTTGCAAAGGTGGTGAAAAGGTTGGTTTCAAGCCCTGTACTATTACTCTCGAACTTCCTGCTGTAAACAAATGCCTGCATTTCCTATAGATCTATACATGACTTCTCTTTGTTTCGATATTGGAATTATACATCGGCCATCGGCAGGTCTGCTCTCTAAATATTGGCATCGGTTGAAAACTCCATATCAGTTGGCCACTAATGTCTGTGTTGCATTTGTGACTTACTTTTTTCCCATTACTTGCCATTGTAAGCTGTCCCATAATCCAGTCAATACTGTTGCAAATTGTTTGCAGATGTAGTTGCTTAAAGAAACAGACTGGCCACTATATCTATCCACTATAACACTTTCTTGTGCATTTTCTGCAGAGATGCAGATTTAAGAATGAAAAATGTGCAGAACTTGAGGAAGTCTACCATTTGTAATTGTTCTGGGATGAAAATGCCTGCATGTGTGTTTACATGGTTAGTGTGTCAGCCATTCTGAGCAACAGAGTCCAGGGTGTGTGGTGCTGGGATCCCTGAGTTAATAGATTTCTGTCCCCAGTGCTTTTAGCGTGTTGATCTCCTGCTGACGGCTTCACACTCTGCTTTAAGCACTGAGATGGGGGGGTGGGCGGCTTAGAATAGAGCCTCCTTAACACTGCAAACATTTGGTTAATGTACCTTATTACTTCCCCATTGAGCTGATTTTCACTTTCCATTTACTTGCTGCTAAAAAAGCACCCTTGAAATTCCATGTCTCTCACGGGCCATTGATGTTCATGCTTGCAGACGCAATTTATTTAATTCCACACAGAAGTATTTGTATCTTAATTTCCTCTCTCACTGGACGTAGGAGGAACAAGGGATCCATAAGAAGACCCTCTCATATGAATTATGCTGTATGTTCGATCTTAATTTCCTCCTCTTGTGGTATGTGTTCTGCTACTGTATGTATCTTTCCAAACATGGATGCTCCCAGCATCTACTGTTGTGCTACACTGTTTGTTGTGCTTCCCTTGTGCTCTTGTCTCTGTAATGTTATTTTACGTTCTCTGCTAAGCATCACACAGTACTCATTCCTCCACGCTCCTTGCCTCTTCCTCCTCTGTCTCTTTTTTCTCCCTCTGTAGATATTTGTGTTTCTGTATCTGTGCCTCTCTTTTTCAGCCTGTTTCCTCTCATCCCCTTCCCACACACACTCAGTGTCCTTGTACTGTGGGCAGTGTACATGTGCACAGAAGCACTTGAGACAACTTTTTTTTTTTTTTTCATACCGGCAAGCCACTTAGCAGCTTTAAATAGCAACTACCCAAGGAGAGGATTAACAGCAGGAAACATCAACAGAAAGGCTTGCAGTGATATAGAACACACACTCGTGCACAACTTGTGCAAACACACTACACTCGTAGTCACTGAGCCTTAGCCAACCACACAGTGTACCCCCGTCAACCACCTTTTTATGATACATTATTATGGTAGTCATTCAGCAGATGCTCTTACCCTTATGGGATTGTAGCACACAGTATAGCTTAAACTACAGCTTTTCATCACACTGAGCGAGCACAAAGCATATTTGACTTTGAAAAATCCAGCGGAGCCTCTCTGAGACACTGCCTCGCCCGGTTATTTGATCTTTTGTCTCGGTCAGGTGAGGCAGGTTGTGTCAGTTTGGTGCTCATGGGGCATCGCTCACAGCCTTTCTTTACTTATCTCACCAGATCAGAGAGAAATCACACACGTTTTCAGCCCCTAGAACATGCAGCGTGCACACAAACACACTCTCACACACACACACACACACACACACTAGTACATTCTTCATTATCATTCTGGAGCTGATAGGCTCTAATTATCTGCCTTGCCTCTGATTAGTCTCTCTGTAACAAGCTAATTAGATGGAGCCTTGTAAAATCATCACCACCATTACTACAGAGACATGGTTGGGAAAGACACCAACAAGCAGGAGCAGGAATGTGTCTTGCACTACTCCCCGCAAAGATTTGATAGTCAACTAAATGTTAAGTGCGGGAGCTCTGATTTCCTTTGATTAAGTGCCTTTTAAACCCATCTACTTTGCAAAAGAATCTTTATCCTTTCTTATTATTCATCACGAAAGGATTGTTCCGTCTTACAGGGCAGGATGATCTGACTTAAACTGCATAAACTGCTGCAGTCGACATTTAAGTAGATAGCATCTGAACATTGATTAGTTTCTCTGCCCCCACGATACAGTGGCTATTTATCCAAAACGAAGCATTGTCAGATCCAAGTCAGAACTTTTCTCTCCGCAGAGCAACTTTAAAGCCTGCGCAGAAAGCTAGATTAATTCTCTCCTCTAGCTTCTTCTTCCCTCTGTTATTATCCCTCTAACAATCCTTTTAGGAGCTGTCACACACTTTATAGCTATTGTGTTTCAGTTGTGAACACTCCAGAGCTAGTCTGGAGTGCAACGCTTTGTATTTCCCATCAAAATGCATCTTAACTGTAAGCCAGTTAAAAAAGAAATAGGAGTTGGGATCTCGTCATCAGTTTTCTGCTTTCCAACTCATTTGAGCGAACACTAGATGCTATAAAAAATTTATTATAGCAATTCGTACAGTTTGAAGACTTTATACCATTTGCTGTATGCATGTACCGCTCATAACCAATGTATAGTTTTCTATTATCGGCTATAATCTACTTCGGATGTTACAGAATATTAGGGAAACCAGCAAAGTAGAACTGTTTCGTACAACGACAGCACATCTGTTGAGTCAGCCCGCAGCTAGTGAAAGGATGCATCTTAAAATTCTGCTGCTTTTGTCTTGGATTAAAAAGTACATATATAGCCTGTGGTCACACACAGGAGAGCTTTTACATAATGGGATTTGAAATCCATAGTTACTTTTAGCCCTTAAGTAACTCACCTCTGTGCGTAAGTGTGCACTGGTGTGTGTTTGTGTGAGAGAGAAAGAGAGGAAGACAGAAAGAGACACGCTAATAACGCTATGTCAAGTGTGCAAGCATGTGTCTGGGTGTGATGAGACGACTTGCCTGTATGTCAAATCTTTGTGATTGTGTTCGTATCTGTGTGTGTGTGTGTGTGTATGCGTGTGTGTCTGTGTTTGTCCTGGCAGGGGGTTCTCCTTCTCTGGGGTGAGGCAGATGGCCTCTGAGGATTGCAGCCTACTGAACTGGTTGGCAGCTCTTCTGACATTCCTTCATGCCACGTTGACACAAGATCACAGCCAATATTTGTGGAAATAGTGTCTTAGCTCACAATTCTGTGACTTGCTCCACTTTGCAGGAATAGATTCTACACAAAAAGTGCCTGTGACAGTGTCAAGAGTTTTTTGTGCACATTGTTTCCAGATTGTGTCATTGTATTTAATGTGGATAACAATCCCTTACTATCAGTTCCAGCGAAAGGCACGCTATGCTCCAGTCATAGAGACCGCAACGCAGTTGTACACCGCTTTTCCTTGGGCGCTGCTGTGCACTCTTGCTGTCTGCCCCAGCTCAGGGTTAGCAAGTTGGTAATTGGATTCCTGGAATCTTCTTATTCAGTCCAGTGATGCAGTGTGCAGGCGACAAAATGCCTGCAGCCATGAGGCATCATCCCTAGGCTCCTGTGGGAAGATCAAGGTAGCCTTACGTAGACTTGGTAGATGAGACTGTGGCTGAGTCTCTCTCCTGTGGGAATCTGGGTGTCTGGAAACCTGGATGGGAGCCCTGATGGAGAATGGATGGATGACGTCACGTCCACCAACCTCCACCTCGGGCCCAAACAGCCCTCCTGAAGTGGAAAGATAGTGGATAAATTGCCATGTTAAAGATAGTAACATTAATTTACTTTGACCAAAACTCTGAGCTGAATGGAGACTGTATTGGTATCAACTTTTCACATTGCAGATACAAGAATCACTGAGATTTATTCTAATCCTACAGCATTATGTTTTGCCTTCTGCTGGAGAGGGTTTATGTCTCACATACCTGTACCCTCAGTTGACTTACTGCTTGTCAGTGCTTCGGATTCCCCTGGCTGCTTGTCTCCCCTCTACACACACAGTTACATGACAGCTGTCACTTTCAGTAACCACAGCTCCGTCACTATCTCTGCACTATCCCCCAGGCCCAGACTGGTACCTGAACAAGGTGAAGCTGAAGATCACTGATGTCAATGACAACGTTCCTGAGTGGAATATGAAGCCGTACCCTTACCTGGCTGTAGTGTCCCCCGAGGCCCCTGCAGGAACGTTTGTCTACCAGCTTCAGGCTCATGATGGGGACGAGGGCAAAAGCGGAGAGGTGGAATACTTTCTGTCTGATGGTAAGCTTTCTGTTGTACATACACGCACGCATACACACACACAAGATGTATTGGACGGAAGTTCTATTAAAATAGGCTGTGTTGTTGTTAAAAAAAGTTGACAGGCTATAGAGCTTTGGAAATAAATACAACTAGTCAGACACCAGCATAGTCTCTCAGACAGACAGCCACAGGCATTCACACATTCATTCATGCATTCATACGCTCTTTAGGTGTCCATTAGTTTCTCTGTCTCTCTGTCATCCTGTCTCTCTCTGCCTCAGTATCTCTGTCCCTCTCTCTCTACTACACACACTTACACACACAATCACACACACAGCCAGAGGCCTTCACACATTTGTTTATGCACTCTTGTCTATCTGTCTGCTTCTCTCTGGTTCACACGCACACACAGAATCACACGAGCATCCGCTCACACAGACACACCCACACCCACACACACAAAGTGGGCCGTAGGAAGTCTGCCAGAGTAGTAGACGCCCTGGTGGTTGAGGGGATAGAGGTTTGTTGCCATGTCAGAGATGGGGGATGTGCTAATCTTGCCAAAGGGGCTTTACAAAACACTACAGTCTCCCCTTTGACTCACATTAGTCAATTGCACAACTCCCTGATGTGAAGTAAACCACAAATTACCACATGGTTGCCATGGTTTGTTTATATGGCCGTGCTAAGAACTCTTGTAAGTAATGAGGTTCACCTCTAAAAGCTCAAACAAACCAAATAGTTTTTCTTCAAAGTAATCTTCACTCAATTTCAAGATTTCACATCTGTTTATTTAACCCTCTTATCCTGTGCTTAACTTTTAAGACCTCAAGAGGATGAGGGTAGCCGCTCTTTTGATGAGCGAGGTCAGTCTGTCTGATCCCATTTTTTAGTATTAAACACTAGTGGGAAGTAGATATTTTATTTAAAGGTGCCCTGTGGAGTTTTCTTGTAAACAAACAGAAGTTATGTTTACATTCAGTGTTACTCATCAAAACACAAATTTTGAGGTATCCTTGATGTCTCACAAATGTGTTGAATGCATTTCCTTCCCCATAAAACATTTGTAAAGCCCATTTTTGAATATGTTAAATGATAAATTGTTTACGACCATGTTTGTTTGCTTGCTTGCTGTCTTCCTTCAATGCCTTTGCTGCACTGATACATTTGTTGACGCATTACTGTCAATCTGTCAACTGATTAGTGTGAAACCAGCAGCAGGATGTGGATCGCATACATGATACAAAAAAGTGTTCCACGTAAAGGTTCTGCAGTCCTGCCAGAATAGAAATATTTTCAGCAGTAGTAAGTATCAAAAGTAACAGTATTCACTAATCATCAGAATGCGGACCTCCAGAGTGTACATAATTACATAATTCTGGTCATATTCTTCATGTTCATTTTTGCTAACAACTCCCATGAAAAGACAAAAAACAACAGTGAAATGATCCTACTGTGTATCCACAGCCTGATACAGTTTGTTCATCTTTGCCATAGATCTCCACTAATTTCCAAAAATAATTAAAAGCACATCAGTGAGCCACAGCATTTCACTAGGTGATATGTTCTTTTGTTACCATGAACAAAGGAACATTTAGACTCTTGCCACCAAAAATAGTCCCCAATATATGCTTGCTTTCTCACTGTTGGAGTAACATTTTCCATAGTGCACAGCTGTTTAAGAAATTATTATGCTTTTAAAATATGTATTTGTGAGCCGTTTTTAACAATTTATGTCTCCAATGGGTCTGGTCCATACTAGACCAGGAGAAGTGGGATAGAGATAGGACACGCAACAGCCAGCCAGTCAAGCACAAGCACATACAAACATCATCACACACATCCCTAAAAAGGTTCCAAAGTAAAAGTTTAAATTCATCCAATGGGATGAGACTGTGTCCTTTGAAGTTCATTCCATTTGTGTGGTGCAAAGTACTTGGCTTAAAAGTAAGCCTGCTATCTCACCAAATTGAATAACTTCAGTACCGTTATGTGTATGGGTGGCAGGAAAATGTAAGAATTATGGGTCCTTGAGAATAAAACACCTTTTGTCTTATCAACATTCAGTACAAGTTTGAGTTTACAAAGAGATTTCTGAAGAACGTTAAAGGCAGACTGTAATATTATTGATGTACACACCCTGTGAAATACATACAAATAATTCACACCAAAAATACAGCACACCAGCAAAACCCCATTTTCTCTTCATTACTTATTTACATTTAATTCCTCCTCTCTGATATGTCACTCCCCTATCTCACCTTCAACTCATTAACTATTACTGTTCATAATATATGTATGTATAATATCTGAATATGTGACTGTACATAGCCCCCTTTTTTTCTTCTTTCTTTTTTAATATATCATTTCTTTATCTGTATTTATTTATTTATTATCTCAGTTTTTCCTTTTCTTCCCATGAAACTATAACATCCTGGCTGAGGGGGCCTGATTTGATGTCCTTTAAGGAAAGAAAAATAGAAAAAGAATGGTTGAAAAAATAAATACATAAATAAATGAGGACAAAACAGAAAAAAAACACACTGTCTCCCTACACAAACAGGCTCTCTCCCATTGTGTCTGGGAGCTGTTCAGTGTGAGTAAATGGGCGATGGGATGCTCCCTCCGACAGCCAGCTTCCTCCCCCAGGGCCTAGTGGCAACTAAGGAAGGGAATCCTGTGCCGAGTTTAAAGAGTGGCGGAAAATAAGCAGAGGTTACAGAGGCTGTACTGTAGTACATAATCACAACTGATTAATTCCTCACGGTGTATATTTTGTATTTTGTTGTGTCATTTACATTGTATTTTTGTGTACTCTTTAATGTCTTTTGTCTGCTAGTGTTGACGGGTCTAGCTTTGAAGAATCAAGTCAACAATTAACTATATATCTATTGATTGATCTATCTAAAAAGAAAGGAAAAAGACAAAACACCAGACACAAAGAAAATGTAATTGCTGTACCTAGGACATCACTGGCTGCTTCTGCCACACAGCTTTTTTTAGTTTGTTTCTCCTTGTCCTTTGTGGCTTTTCTCTACCTATTTTTTGTGCCATTGTATGTATCCATGCATGCTTTGCCCTGTCATACTAATCCTGTCTGGGCACCAAATGTATTAAGGTCTGCCTTGTCTTTAAGAAGAAGAAGAAGAAGAGGAAGATATACTTTATATATCGTTTTTTTCACTCAGTGTTTACACACATAGGCCCAAAATACCATTATGGTCTGGAGGTGGAACTGGCAAACTGAGCTACTTATAAACACCGATCAGAAGAGCTGATCAGATGATATGTTTTTTTTATTCCTATGGAAAAGTTAAATAAACTGTTCATAATCATGAACAATCATAATTTAATAATTAATACACTGTAATACTTGTATAGTATTGTTAAGAATAGTTAAATAAATAAGGCTACACAATAAACACAAGACTTACAAAAAATGGCAGATTGTAATATAGACATGGCTTGAGTAGAGAAGTTCTATGCTAGATTGTATCATCTGCATAACAAGTCACAAGAACTGTATGTTTTGGGCTCTCCCATATCCAAATATGAACCTTTTAATGATAAAAAGTACTTTCCGATTCCACCTGAACTGAATGTACACTAAGCTAGTTGGAGGTTGATCATAACTGATATATATATTCGTCACTGTTCCATGTACCTGTCTTGTTTAATAAATCATCCCTGAATTTCTGTGTTGCAGGTGAAAACAATGACAGAGATTTAGTGGGCAACAGCTGTCTTCTAGTTCAAAAGTAAAGCTGGTGTCACAGTTGTATTATAGATTATAGACAGAAGAGCAGGTGTTGTAACATTAGCATACCATCTGCAGAGTCAATGCTACTTTGTTCCTATATTCTATAAAAAAGTTTCTCAAAGTTTTACTTGTTAGTCACCGTTTGCCTTTGGAAGAAGCAAGCTACTGACAACCATGGCTGCAATTTCCACTGAAACTGTGCTGCTGTGAGTGATACTAAAAGTAGTACTGAGGTCAGTGACAACTGATTCACATTAGTCATTAGTTCTCAGCTCTTTGACTATTGAGCTTTTCAGTGAACCACCAAATTTTACTTTCCACTCTATCCAAACCTGGCATCTCCGGTACAGTGTTACTCTGGCTTGAATCCTACGTCACAGGGTGATCGTTCAGAGTGGCATGGCAAGGAAAAGACTCTAAACATGACTTCCTGTCCACTGGGATACTGCAAGGATTGATGCTTAGTCACATTTTCTTCTTAATATACACCACCTCCCTTTCTTGGATTATCCACTCACATGGTTTATGGTTTTTGTTACCATTGCTGTGCTGATGATACCCAGCTCTATCTGACCTTCCCTCAGCATGCCTCAGTGATATCTCAAAATGGATGAAGGAGCGTCACCTTCAGCTCATTCTCTGTGAGACTGAACTATTGGTGATCCCAGCCAGTCCTTCGATCTAGCCCAACATTAGTATCCAGCTCAGCTCCGCCTCGCTCTCTCAAACAGAGTCTGCAAGAAATCTGGCCATTGTGATTGATGTGAACAAACTCAACGTATAGGTGCAGCAAGGCAATATAGATTAGCCATATGCATATACCAGACTATACAGTTCTGTATATTGTGTTTCCCCACACCAAACAGTGTACCCCCATTTTTATACATTGACAGCATATTGCTTTCTCCCAGCATTCTTCTGACTGATACTTCCAAACAAAGTATGTCAAGAAAAAATATAGCCATTAGATATGGTTGAGAGACAGCTAGCTTTTTCTTTTTTTCCCCTAACCCCTAACTCTAACCCTTTTTTGCAACAGTCAAACCAACAAATAAGAAACATGGTTGTTGGGTTGATAATGACAAGGAAGAATAGTAATCATTTGGGGCAATAGGTATTTCTATGTTAACTAAATGAGATTAAGTGGAAGACCCCCATTAAGAAAGTACCAATGTGGGAGTTAAATAAAGTCTACATATGAGTTTAAAGTCAGTTTATGATCAGAATATGTCACTCCATTTTTCATTACTCTCCACTACTTCTCAGTTGCAGCTCACATTAAATTCAAGTCAGTAATGCTTGCCTAGAGAGTGGCCACTAACAAAGCACTGACTTACTTGAACTCCCTCATTCAGATTTATGAGCTTTCTCATTCGCTACGATTTGCAAATGAATGAACCAGTCCTACCATCACCTTGTATCAGTGGAACTGAGTGTGCTCAGACACTTATTCTTAAAGGCGTGTCCTCAATCTGTTGTGGCCTGGATTGGACCTAATTTCTACATCACTTTGGACAAAAGCGAAATGCCAAATGAATTAAATGTAAATATAAATGCAAATTCAGCTTCAAGTCACTGTGGAATGTCTACCATACTGCCTGAATACAAAATAGCAATTAAAGATACATTTTAATGAAGCTGCTTTAAATATCTTCATCCATTGGGTGTTATATCATAGTAGAGCCCATGTTAGAATGATAAGAGCATTGTGAACATTGATAAAATTATCAAGAGGCTTTAATTAAAGCAAAAAAATGTTCGAGCATTGTCCAAGTCAGAGCCTTTCCATTGTGGTACAAAAGAGAACATTTTGTTTAAACGTGCCAAGTGTGTTTGTGAGTTAGAGTTTATTCATATGTCTACACTATTAAGATATTTTGATAAAGCAGCAAGCACAGGCTGCATTTAAAATGTAATTTGAACGTATTTGAGCATATTATAAGAAAAAAACCTATTGTGTGGCTCATGTGTTTTGGGCCTTCACTCAGCAAACCCAGCAAGACAACATCACATATTTCAAATTGCCATTCAGGTAACATTTCTGTGTTAGTATTCAAGCCAGCAGTATTGGATTGGTTTGGATCCAGTGTTAGAAAATAATGTGATTGTATTTCCCTGTAGGCGGTGACGGCTGCTTTGCAGTGGACAAGAAGACAGGCCAGGTGGTGACCACAGGACTGGTGCTTCAGAGGGACAGAGAGTACTTGTTAAGCGTGGTGGCCCTTGATGGCCTGGGCAGCCGCGGTGCCCCTGCTATGCTCTCTGTGGTGGCCGGAGCCAGAGCGCCACAGTTCACCAATACTAGCTACGGCATTTCCATACCAGAAAACACACCTGAAGGACAGCCGTGAGTACTGCGTTAAGATTCACTCACGCATACATAATCAGTGATAAATTAAGGCAGTGTGATACAGGTAAAACATCAACATATAGATATATATATATTTCTATTGTAATTTCCAACATTGTGTGACAGTATTTGGCCTCTTCAGTAGAAATTGCAGTAATGTAATACCTTTCTGAAGTCCTTTGTTGTAGTTAAACGGTTATACTGGGGCTTTTATTCAAATGTGGATATTCCCATGTGATTATCACCTAATACTTTTGGTCAGATTCTTTATTATTGGCTCAATAGATATAATTACCTGAAGAATACAATATAAGGAGGAGCAATATTAAAAATGTTGCACTCGGATGAAAACATGCATGAATGCATACTGATTCACTGACACATACATCACTTTGTAATAATCTACACTTGCAACAATAAAACGGAAATGCAGGCGTACATGTCTCTGCAGAAACAAGCCCTACGATAACGAATGCAGACATGCATAAAAACACACACGTGTCTTAGGTGTTGATTTCCAAACACTACCTGTTAAGACTTATGTTGATGAATATTCATTTGGTCAGACCAGCGCACTCAGCCATGAATTAACATATCATCATCACACACCATTAGGGGAACGCAAACTCTCTTAACCGTAAAAGCAAACATTGATATCTGCATAATAGTAAGACATTATTATACAGAACTGACAAGCACTGATCGACTGTGTTTATAGCACATAGTCAATGGGCCATACAGTAATTGATTTCATTACAGCACAGTGCTGATGTAGGAAAAGAGGATTTCAATATTAATTCAACATGTGTGCAACTGAAATCGAAATGTAAAGACTGTTTTTCCATTCATTTTAATCACTTTCTTTTTGTTCTGCAGCTTCCTGGTGGTGTTTGCCATTTCCTTCCAGAAGCAGCCGGTCAGTTACAGCCTGCTGATCAATCCCAGCAGCCTTTTCAGCATCCGGCAGGAGACGGGGGAAATCAGTCTGACCAGGACGCTAGATTATGAGAGTGATCAGCGACGCTACCTGCTGATGGTGCGGGCCAGCGAGGAGCCTGGCAGCCTCAGCACTGCCACAGAGGTTGGTTTGATTAGAGAGGGATGCAAGTAGCAAATATGGTCATATATGAGTTTATGCACTCAGGTCAACTAAGCACAAAGCCGAGGTCCACTGTGATTTTTTATTATTGCATCTGTCAGACAGGCGTTTACTCTTGAATTAAACTGGAATAAAAAATCTGCTTTGTTGCTGAGATTTGTGCTGTGTTGCGCTCTCCCACTGGATTTTCCCAAAGCTCCCAAGCAGACCAGTTTTCACCTCAGTGTTATATGGTTCATATTGGTGATGGTTGATCTGATCACAGTGCTGACCTATTGACATCACACTACTAGGTGATAACCACAGAGGAAAAGCAGCAGAGTTTGTGGCTGCCTACAGGAATGGCATGGCTGAATAGTTTTGAATGGTTAACAAGTGGACTAGGGCATTTTTGTGTGTGATTTGTTTCACCCTTTTGTTTTTGTGTCTCACTAAGTGCTTTTTGTCGAGAGCGTGATCTGGAGATGAACTGTGTAAAATATAGAACGCACTTTGAGGCTCAAAATCTGAAAACTTCATTCACAAACGAATATTTCTAGATAAACTATTCATGAATTCAGTATCGTTTAAATTATTAATTCAAAGATTTTGTTACCCAATTATCATGCCAGGCACTCACTTCATACCACAGATTTAGCAGGCAAAATCTCCTTTTGCTCAGCTGCATGTTGTGAAGTAGGAGATGGAGACTGGGAAAACCTACCCCAGCTATTTCAGGACTATTACTCAGCTGTCACTTCACACTTTACACACAGTGGTGACAGGGAGCTTGTAGGGCGGAGGGCGGCTGAGGGCCTTTGTCGAAAACACACACATGCTCAGAACATTTTCTATTTTTGACTCAGGAAAATCATGAAGTGGAAGATAAAGGATGTGTTGAACTGGCAACTTGAGAAACTATAAAATGCAATTTAGATTAAGTTTTGGGATCAGCTTTCTGTACAGAGAATTTCCTATGGTTGTCTCCTGGATTTGAGGGTTATTAAAGAGAGGCTAATTTTGTATTCTTCTACCTACTTTGATTTTGTCTGTTTTCTCCTCTCTCCATTCCTCCCCTCTCCTTTCCTTTCCTCTCTTCTATTCCTCTTATCCCATCACACTGGTACTAATCAGGTTCAGGTGTTGATAACGGATGAGAATGATTGTGTCCCAGAGTTCCTCCAATCCATCTACAGCGTGGATGGAGTCCCTGAGACTGTAACCACGGCAACATCCTTGCTGCAGGGTGAGACTCCTCTGACCCCATATTTCCCATCCATCTGTTTCTTTTTGAAGTGGAGAGAAACTAACCAAAAACTCACTTTTTCTACCGGAAAGCGACAGACATATTCTGGGAAAAAGCCAAAGCTGCACCTCGAGTCGTTGTTTCGGCTTATAGACCCGTAATGCTTCCATTTTTGCATACTGAAAGAAACCAATAGAACTTTTTGATCTGTGATCATAATCTCAATTATGCTGAACTGAACTAGCTGCTACAAAGACGCCATATATTTGTTTTGATTTATTATATGCTATGTGATTAATGGCATGTCAGTTTATCTGTTACTGCATGAGGCTACCTTATAATTATCAATTATTTCCATTGCCACAGCTTCACATGAGTGGAAATATTTGTAAAACTACATGCCAATGAAGAAAAGTGTAGGATTTACTGTACTACACTACATTTTAATTTGTTCCAGCATGTGTGATAACCTTTATTCCTAAAAAAAGGTGTTTTGCAAATGTGATTGGCACCTATGTTGTTTGAAAAAATAGCACTTCTGATTGCACTCATTTAGGTGTTTTTAAGATACTATACCTTTGGGATCGCTTTGCAATTTAAGCTTCTAGCCTCAAATAGAAAATTACCTGAACAGGGTTTCAGAATGTTCCACAGTCTCTTATACTTTACTCACTAATTAACAAGAGTTGAAGTTCAGAAAAAACTAAAAAAACATTTAAATACAAGAAAATGCACCATTTCTTTTTACATTTTCCCTTTTTCACTGTTTAGTTGTTGTCAAATGTTTCTGCACCTGTGGGATTTCTGTCCCCCACAGGCTACCATAGGTGATTCGTTGGGAATCTCTAGCTGGGTGATTGTTTCTACTAGATTCTGGGTGAGAAAAATGGAACAAATTTAATCTGAAAACATTCGAATACACAGCCTGGAGCGGTAGAAATTGTTGGCACAGCAGAGCCAGCAGTAGGAGAAAATGGCACCCAATATAAACCAATGCATCAACAAAAAAATAAAACAACCAGTACGGCAGAAAGAACTCAGCGGTTGAAGGATCAAAGGTAAAGAGTGTGAAGACAGCAAGTCTTCTGGAAGAGCCACCAATGGGGAAGTTATGCTACAAATAGACTGTAGCTGATGCATCATGGAAATGTATGACTTTAGAAGCCCAGGATGCCCCAACAATTTAGATCAAGGGGGTAAAAAACAGTTAATTTCTTAATCTGGTGGACTGCAGAGCTCACTAATGAAATGTCAAAGTTTTGAGGCACCAAGGGAGTGAAATCCCCATTACCCCATCAGCCTCTATTCTACTGGGCAAAGACACAGATGAATACTTTACAATGAGGCTATCGCTTCAACTTTGCCCACTGAGGTTGATGGTGAAGAAGATATAAGTAATCTTTAGTAGTGAATAATACCAGTAAGGTTTAAGGGAAATTCTTTACTTTTCACTAACATTTAGAGGACCAGTGTGTAGGATTTAGTGGCATCTATCAACATTTGAATACAGCTCAGCCTTCTTAGTGTGTGGGAGAAACTACGATGGCTGTGAAACTCACATAAAACTTGTAAGGCCCTATCTAGAGCCAGTGTTTGGTTTGTCGACTCTGTAGAAACATGGCAATTTAACATGGCGGACTCCGTAGGGAAGGACCTGCTCCCTCTGTAGATAAAGGCTTATTCTAAGGTAATGAAAAATGCAACAATTCTTATCACTTTCTTTTATTTGGAATATAATGTTTATACCTAAACATTATATTCCATTTCTGCCAATAGATCCTCCATAATGGTACACACTGGATCTTTAATGAGTCAGTAAAATTATGCAGACTACTATACAAAGAGTGTATAGTAAATTGCCAGTCTGGAACTATTTTACGATACATTGAGATGGAAGGAGAATAAAGCACTGAGATGCACAGGCTGCAAGTGCTGATGCTTGACACAGAGGAAATGAACACATCAAAAGAATATGCAATATGCGAGTCTTATGAGCTAGAGGGGCTTTGTATGAAACAGTGAGTTTAAGTGAAATTCACCAAACAACAAACTTAAATTAGCTTTGCAAGCAATGTTGTCAATATTTGTGGCTGTAGACTCAGAAAAAAATCTCATTACATTAGAAACAAATCTATAGTTTTTCAGTGTGATTACCTCAGAATCAAATCATTTCCAAACACTCTCTGCAGAAAATACGACTTGTTCATTTCATTGGGTTATTCTGCTGTCTTCAAGCTTGTTTTTGCAAATGATAGTTATAATTCTGGAGGGGCATAGTGCAGTTTGTGTGCTAGTAATTGTAGCTGTCAGAGCTTATGATCTATTACATGTTTAGCAAGGCCATAAAGAGATAATGATCCACACAGATGTCAACATATTCATCAGCTGATGCCATCTCATCAGCTCATTTCGATTAACTGTAAATTGATGGTCCCTGTGTGATGTCCTCCCTCCCACCAGTGTTGGCCGCAGACTGTGACTCGGGGTTAAACGCTGAGCTCACCTATTACACCCTGAGCCCGGACTTCAGCATTTCTCCCCATGGAACAGTTTTCCCTGCAGGCCGGCTGGACTATGAGAGGCCCAACCATCTGTATGAATTTGTGGTGATGGCGATGGACAGTGGAGACGAGCCTCACTCTGGCACCGCCACAGTTCGCGTGAGGATGGCAAACATCAACGATGAGCCCCCTGAATTCTCCCAGCCTGTGTGAGCAGCTTTATCACTTATGCTTACAAAATACATGTCCATTCTTTCCATGAACCCCCATTCCCTCCCTCATTTATACTGTCAATTTTGGCCAAGCAGTTTATTCTGTCTTTCTGCCTTTTATCTCACAATACAATCAAGGCCAAGATGTGAACTTTAAGGGAAAGGTGACATTGATGTAGTTATTGATATTAATTCCTACTTATTGGGGGCAACTGGAACACTATATATTGGAATAAAGAAAGTACAAGGCCAAAACACAAAAGTGCTATGTGCGGATCGATAAGCTATTACAAAAAGTATTCAGTGTTTGTGTGTCTTTGTGCATGTAAATGTTATTTCAGACGGGCAATAATAAGTTTATTTGCAAGGCCCCTTTCATACAGAAAATGCAACACAGTCAAGGTACGTACACACAAATCATAAAAGTAAAAACTTTGAGCAGACAAAGGTAGTTGCATCACAGATGTATTGGTCGTTACATCACACATCACAGACCTGCCTTCCTTCAGGCTATTCATCGCAATAATATTTGATGCTGGGAGTCCTGCCATGAATACTGGCCAACAGTGCTGTAGTAAAACCACTACCAGTAAAACTAACTCAGTATATTTTATTTGGTGTGTTAATCACAGCAATCTGGCAATAAAGCAATCTGTTTCTCACTCTTCACACATTAACTACAAACACAGTGTGACACTGTTACTTCGATAAAATCTTCTGGAATTTTGCTAAAAATGTCTCTTGTTCAGTTCTGCAGTAAAACCAAGTTTTCACATGGCTTTCGCTGGGGTTTATTTTGGCCTTTTTCAAAGGTATGCAGAAGACTGACATACGGATGCAATTCAGTGTGTCCTCGGCCGCCTTTTTGACAAAGCCGTGCAAGTGGGTGGGCAGTAACTGTCATTGTGGCTTCACTGCATTTATTTCCCCAAACGAGTAAGCCGGTTGTCCTGTCAGTCATGTTTCAATGACCTTCATAGAGGACTGTTGCATACCTCTGTTATGCGCTCTTGTTGCATTGTCAGGTGTCAGTCTCGGTGGGTGACTAGACACACAGCCCAACAAACATGTGGGCAAAGAGGTGGAGATGTAGGCAGACAAACATAAAACTGAGGAGAAAAACACATTGAAACATGGTTGCAGGGCAAGTAAGGGAAAGAATACCAAAACATACACGGCCAGTAGACAGGAGACAGCCAGTCAGATATGCAGATAAACAGAAAAGCCTGTCGGCAGTCAGACAAATACTCTTGCCAGACCAGCAGACAGATAGTTAGAAATTTTGGCATTTTGCCAGGGAGGGTGTGTTGGGCGCTTCGTCATATTGTGGCTTACTGAGATGTAGATAAGTGCTGTGAGGGCAGAAGAGGACAGTGTCCAAAAACAGCACAAAGACGGGTGCAAAGGTAGACTTATGTATACTCTTACGTTTATGAAATGAGACTAATTGAGATATCCCAACATGTGAGTGGACAGGCTAATGTTTCCTGGCATGTCCTTCTCACATTTGAACGACTTGTAGAGAGGCTCGAACTGATTGAAGTGAGGGATGGACAGGCAGAGAGAGCACAGAAAAATGCAAATAACCAGACATGCAGTCCAGCAGACAGGCAGGCTTACCCGGTCTGAGTACAACTTCACAGTTCAGTGAGATGTAGGGAGATGCTTCAGGAGAAAAGCAGAGGGAGTGTATATGTCTCATCCCACAGAGCTGCGGAGAGGTGGCCTCTGAGCCGGGTGACAGATTACAGGTCACTCATGTTGCCACGGAGACTGCCGTGGCTGGCGGAGATGAATCACCCATCAGCGTTCCTCTGTAAACCATCAATCACCTCTGACTTCTCAGTAGAGACACCAACAACTCCTCCCCCCACCTCTCCACCCCACACACACATATTTACACACACACATTAGAAGAGGATACAGCACAAAATCTCATAGGGGATGAGTTCTGCTGACGAATCAACTCAAACTCTGTGAGAACGCCACCCCCTTTTATATCCCGCTCCTCTCTGTCTATCAGCCTCCCTTTCTCCTCCCGCTCCACTCTCTCTTCTCTCTCTCTCACCCCCACATATCACTTTACCTGTCACTTCAGTGCCAGCCTCCTTTTTTGTCACCTGCTCCTCTCTCTTGCCTTTTGCTCTGTTTTCCATTTCTCTTCATCTCTGCGTCCTCCAAGTCACGCAGTTCGTCTCCACCCCATTGTGCTTTGTACCACAGTGGTATATCAGTCTCCTGTGTCTCGCTGGGCATCTCGCTGCCCAGCACCACAGAGCAAGCAAATCACTGTTGACATTTTAAAAGGCACTGGATCAAATGGCCCACAGTGGGCCGGGTATGTGGAAGCACCATTTGTTCAATGACTTCAACATCCCAGTAGACATTATCATTTGTCTCTGGTCTGGCCAGCTAAGAGGATAGGTTAAATCATAGTGACAAGCAAAAGCCACAACCATAAGTCTAATCAGCCTGCTGATGCTTTGGACTGTGTAAATGATTTGTATCTCCTGTCTGTGTGTTTTTCTGTCATTGACTTCCATGTGTGTATTCTCACTTCCTCACACTTGTTAAACTTGAGTTTGTCTTTGCAGATATCGAACGTTTGTTTCCGAGGACGCGGGCCCCAACACACTCGTTGCCACAGTTCTGGCCAAAGACCCAGATGGTGATGGCATAATCTACTCCATAACAGCAGGCAATGAGGAAGGAAACTTTGTCATTGACAGCCAGAAAGGTGATACTTCTTAATTTTCAGGCGAGACTTCACATTTGCAGCTCTCAGTCTAATTGACAGCCTTTCCGTCAAATCACACATTCAATTTTCTCTAATACGTTCCTGCTACAGTGGTATGCAGTGAACGCCCTCTACTTTCAAAGTCAATGTGGAAAGATATTGAAAGTTGATATTAAAGGCTGTAATTTCAATACGAGTGCCGCTCTTTCTATTACTGTCGTCATAAATATAAACGATGACATTATTTAGGAAATTTCCACACTTATTTTTTGCAGGTACAGAGAAGGATGTTCCTCACGTTTCCAAGCTTTCTAGTATTGGTGACTGCACAGTTTATCTTTTTTATTTACCCTTTGATCCGAAACCAGTGGCAATCGCTGTGACATTTGTCACCCAACCCTTTCAATTCAATTTCACAACAACTGCTCTATCATAGCTCGCAATCTTCAGGCTGCGCTCTGCCAGCTCCTCTTTCTTTTGTGTCATCTTTTTTATATTCCTTTCCACCCTTTCTGTGTATCCTCGGAGCAAGAAAATGCTAAGGCTGATATCCTTTTGGGTGCAGGAAAACCACTATACGGCTTCCCACTTACTGTATATACGAAGAGTGCTGGCTCATTGAATAGCTGCTAGAGCTTGTGTCGCATTTGTAAACAAGGTTGACATTTAAGTCGGGAGAATTACCGTGGACATCCTACAGTTCACTTATTTTAATGTAGTGGTGTAGCGTTGTCAATGTCACGCATTGTCATTAGGAGCTAGGGCGCTACTCAGCTCGGTAGGCAGCCTGGATCACAAGTAAATTGGGAGAGAGGAGAGTCAGGCACTCGCATCTGTGTGTATCAGCACGCTGTGTTGTCTTTAATCAAGAGCATTGAAAGAGATGAATAGAAACACAACAAGAGAATAAAAAACCTCCCGATACTCTCACTTCAATGAGTTTCCCCCACAACACAGGCTGCTTGTTCGTCCTGCAACCTCTGATGTTTTTGTATTGCGGTTGACGAGAAAGATGTTGACTCGGATGCTGCATCCTTTTATCCCACCTTTGATCTTGACTGTTACATGAAAGCAGACAAAGGGGGGAGAGAGGAACAACTAATAGGCGTCTGCTGAGCCTGGTTAACTTCTAACCCGAGTCACTTACTACTTTATGTTTTTGCTCAAGTGCTCGAGCTGGATGGGCATCTTCAGCGGAAAGCATGCAATTATTAGATTAGAAATGCGACAAAATCACCACTGTGAAATTGGTTTTTGGATTTAGTCTGCATATCAGATTTTTACCTTTCTTTGGAATTCTGAGATGAATTTCCACCACTCGCTATCGCACTCCCAATTTCTAGAACAACAGCAGCCAGTATGCATTTACTTTCTGTTTGTGTTTTTATTGATAGCACACCCTTCACCATGCAAGGCCACAGTGGCAATAACATCCTGCTTAATGACTAATGGCATGGTAGTACTTACTGATTTAGGAGGGGACCATGTTTTATAATGTGTAATTTAATGGGTCTGTGGTCTTTGTAGGGCTGATTCGTCTCCGCTCCACTCCCCTGCCCAAGCTTCAAGGCCTGGAGTATGTCTTGAATGTTACGGCCACAGATGACAACGCATCAGGCGGGCCACACCCCCTCTTCTCCATCGCACGTGTCATTGTTGGAGTTGATGATGTCAACAACAACAAACCTGTATTTGAGGCGGTGAGGATTTTTTTTTAAAGTTAAATTCTGGTACTTTTTTAACCTGGGTTATTTCCGTAAGTCATACATCAGGTGTTGAGTGCAAAGTTAGCTAGACTCAGACTTAGCTAGATTAGTCAGAATGGCCACAATTATGATCATGACATGGCCCCCCTCACAAAAAAGGACCAGAATTTGCCTTCAGTAATTCTTCAGTTGGTTTTATGACAATAGTTCAACATTATTGGAAATTCACTTATTTGCTTTCTTTGTTAGGATCTGATGAGAAGATTGATACCACTCACTCAGCAGCCACTCAGGCTCAGGCTAGGCTAGGTGTTTCCCACATGGTTGCAGTCTTAATGCTAAGCTAAGCTAACCAGCTGCTGGCTCCAGCCAAATATTGACTGCACAGATATGAGAGTGGTATCAATCTTGTCAGCTAACTTTCAGCAGTAAGGTAAATGAATAAATTTTCCAAAATGTCAGACTATTCCTTTATTGTTTTTGTGTTGTTGTCGCTGCTATCCTGAACCCTTCTTAATAGCTGACAGCGAGTTGTTTTGCCTCAAATCAAAGAATGTGCTTACACAATATTGTTATATTATTCGCTCATCTGCCTGTCTGTCTATCTTCTTTATACACTTCAGTCTATCACTGCTTCCTCCCTCTCTTCATCCCACTCTCCAGCTCTTCTTTTTTGCCCTGGTGTTCTCATTTCTCTGGCCTCTGTCTCTCCGCTCTGTTTTCCCAAGAGTTCTGATTAGCCTGCACACCCACTCTATCTTTAGGCGCTCCATTGGGATTTCAATTAATTTATATTAAAAAAAAGTGCAGAATCATCACAATATACTATACCTGTTTAATTAACTTCCTCCCTAATTAAAAATGACTTGAACTTCGGCAGAAGACATACTCATGTGGAGCTGGAGCTCCTGAGGTCTTTCGGGGGGGCTGGAATTCTTGGCAACTTGATGTGTTTGAATATCAAGTTATGCCTCAGAATCATCTGGGCTAGCATGACCTTATGTTTGATATTAAGTGATTTTTATGAACAGCTACCTACAGGCCGTTCTGTCTGTGCCATCACATCCCATGAACCTTTGCATTGTTCTTCCTTGTATCACTCGCTCACATCCTTTGATCCATCTCTGTTTTGCTCTTGCTCTTCTCTGCCTATGTTTTTCTTTTTTCATGGCCATTCTGTTAAAAGAGTAGCTAGCATTTATGTCTGATTTCAAAAAAGAAAGACTCCAGAGAGCAGCTCTTTATCTGGGGCATATGTTCATTAGGGGGAATGGATTGAATTCCTGGCTAAGACAAAGCTCTTCACTGCTGGCTCTTCAAAAGAAATCAGCTCAAGTGTTTTCATTTCCATAGATGTTCCTATTGTATCTATAACTTCTATATTGTGTTTAATGCACAATACCTCTGTTTGTGTGCATAGTGACCTTCTGCTTAATGAGTTTATTTTCTTTGATCCCTGTATTCTCATTATTGTAACATATTCTGAGAATATAGCCTCATATATGAGAACTGTTTCTTGTGTTTTTGTGTCTCTCCTTATTTCTCGCCCCCTCCCTCTCTCTATCTCAGTGCCAGCAATATCGTGAGCAGGCTTCAGTGCTGGAGAACCAGCCAACGGGGACTTTTGTGTTGCAAGTGCATGCTGTGGATGCAGATGAGGGAGCAAATGGAAAAGTCAAATATGGCTTAATGCATAGAGACAGCGCCATGCCCGCCTTCAGAATTCATCCAGACACAGGTAGAGCGGTCACAGATTGTTTGGGCTAAAATAGGTCTCAATTAGACATAGAGCGCAGAGCTTACTGTAGACAGGCAGTGCTACATTTTAATGGTGATTGTCATCCTGTCTATAGATCATCATTTTTATTAAATCCAGTGTGAGTATATAAAAATGATTCTTCATAATGAAGAGAAGGGCAAATACACAAGTCTGTTCTGAAGTCCTAACTGTGGAGTCAACATGTTATTCTGTCATTTCCTTGAAGGCTTCTCTTCTATTTCCTTCATTTAAAGATAAAGACAAAGTCACTGCACTTGAAGGAAATGCTTGACTTACTCAGAATTCAATTCAATAGTTTACTTGTTTTCTTGATTCATGGGTGGATGGTTTGATAGACGGATGGATGGCTGGATGGATGGATGAATACATGCGTAGATGGGTGAATTTGAGAATTGCTGAATGGATGGATGAATATATATGTATTCATGTGTGCATGCTTTGTTCTGTATTTACAGGAGTGATTGTGACAGCCAGGCGGTTCGACAGGGAGCGGCAGAGAGAGTATTCAATTACAGTAACGGCCACTGACTGGGCGGAGGAGCCACTCATTGGCATCTGTCAACTCACCATCCAAATACTGGACCAGAATGATAATAGCCCCAAGTTTGAGAATTTGCGCTATGAGTGTAAGTATTGGATAAAAAATCTACATGCTGGCACAACTGTAATACAAAAATAATATAATTAAAGCAGGAACATAACTAGAACCTAAAAAAGGCTGAGGTAGAGAGGTTTTTATTCTCCTCTTTACTTACTTTAGTCATTTAATTTAATTGAGAATGTGTTTTAGAGTGTGAATGCAGTAAAAATGCCTCTAGATTAGGTTTTATTTGGGAAAGAAATTAAATACCTTTTATTCCCCTGCTTAATGAATTGTATCTCTGTGAGAAAATTGGAAATAGATACAAAAATACCATGGTAATAACGAATATTAATGGCATCCCTAATGCCTGACCTTTGCTATCCTTTGCCCTCAGCCTCATCAATGTCTACTCTGACCAGCAAACTGAGTGCACATACATTATTTCTGTCCCCTGCAGACTTTCTGAGAGAAGACACTTTAGTCGGTACAAGTTTCCTTCGCGTGGCAGCTCACGATGACGACTTTGGCACTAATGCAGCGATCACTTACTCCATGTCCCTGGAGAAGCCTGAGTACCTGTGGGTCAACCCTGTCACTGGATGGGTCTACCTTAGCCAGCCAATATCACAGGTCAGTCAGCAGTTATTAGCAGCCTCTCTGCCAGCCAGCACACACACACAGAGACACACACACACGCACACA
>NW_023339762.1:22730570-22740125 GCF_004916995.1 Morone saxatilis
CACACACACACACACAGTCTGTATCACATGGCGGCCTGTGGGTCTGTGTCAACAACATTAATGAATATGCCACCTCAAAGTGCCTCTGTCTGCTACTCCCAATCTGGGGTATGTGTACTCCCAGTGGTGCTGCACGTGGAAAGACCACAGAAAAAGAAGGTGGAAAGAGACTAATATAGGCTAAACAAATTATTAAAAATAGATTTTAACAGCTTGGGATTCCTGTGGTTATATTTGAGTAGAACAGTTACTAAAGACTATCCTTCAGATATACATAAAAATCCTCTGGTAGCTGTCAAAAAAAAGACTGTACTGTTCTTAAATGGATGGCGCAGGTTTTTAAGAAGCTAATTATCACAACCCAGGACTCTTTGTCCATCTTAAATACTCTGGCTTTGATATAATGGATTCAAGACTTTTGAATTTTAATTTATCATCTGAGGCTTCGATAAGGAGACTGACAGCATGCAGCAGCTTTAGACGACTCGTGTATTTTGAGGCTATTAAGTGGAATAATTTGAAGGCTGAAAGATCATGCATGTGATTTAACTTGCAAAGCATGGTTACCTCAAAGCTAAGCCATAAGCTTGCAAAACTGCTACAAAGATAACATTTCCCTTAAGATATATTAAATAGTTTTAAATGGTGATTTTTTTTTGTTATATCAATGATTGTGTTCAACATGAAAAGTAGCTGTAAAGATTCACAAGCTATCCTTTACTGGTTGATGTTTGTCAACTAAGTGATGTGCTTTAAGTGATTTACTGTGTCAGAGTGTCAGTGATTCATGTTTTCTGTAGCTTATCAGTACTCTTCTTCCTGTTTTTCTCTTATTCAAATGTGAAAGTTGTTCTTTGTCTAGAAACTTGCTATAGCACTATAGAGCCGTGTATTATTTAGCATACTTTTTAGCGCATTGGTGTTAGAAGTCTCTGGAAATTTTGCCGCTGACTTCATGCAAAATTGAAAGTGTTAAGCCCCAAACCTTGCTGAACAAAGCTGCTGCATATTTAAGAAAGGTTTCAAAAGCTATTTGAATCATCCCACATTCTTTGTGCTTTAACTAAGATTTTAAAAGCACTTCATTAAATGTTAAATGTCTCTGTTGGTCTGAGACATTGTTCTATTTTGATTTTCTTTGATTTTAAGTTTCTGATTACAGTGAGTAGTAAGTATTAAGGCCAAATTTTCACACCACACTTCCCAGTGTGCAACAGAATTCCAAGCAGCCTTTCAGTGGAATATGAAGGAGTTAGGCCATTGAACAACAGTACTCATTCTTATGCCCAAAGACAGCAGAGCCAGAGCCAGCCTCATGCAGTGTCATCATACTTTACAGCTCTGCAGAGAATTAAGGACATCTAGCGGTGTAGTTGCAGATTTCAATCCCCTCGCTTCACCCCACGCTTCCACGCGCAAAAGAGAAAATACGCAAAACGCAAACGATACCATCTAGAACTAATTAAGGTTAGACATGGCAGCCTCCATTGAAGGTAACCCGTGGCATCTGTAGATATAAAAGGCTAATTCTAAGGCAACAAATATAGAAGGATTCTTTTTTTTAAGGGGATTATTAAATCCAGATTATTAAATTTCTGACAATAGATCTCCTGTTACACATTAGACCTTTACATGGAGAATATGAAAAAGGGGTTCTGTGACCATATCAAGAATATTTCAAGGATCTTTTCTGGCTCCGATCTGACACTATTATTGCAAATATAATATAATTTTTATTGTAAGAGCAGCAGCTACTGGGTGCACATTGGACATCACAGAATACAATCTTTGTTCTCTGGTATCAAGCTTTGGAAAAGAGTTGTAATTGTTCACAAATACTAATTGGATTGTCCCAGAAATAGAAAATGTAATTCTAAAGTTAAGTGAGATTTCGTTTTATCTGGCTACCGCAGCACAATAATAGAGTTGCTAGGCCATGATTTGCATTAATAGAATAATGTAGCTGATGGTTCAATCGTTATATCGTAACAATTGAATTCCTATTCAAGCTATTTTTCATTAACAAAGTGGTATAACTATGACTTGCATTACCTTTTACTGTGAGTGGTTAGAATGAAATAGAATTACCCTGTGTGGGCTAAAAAAGGCCCATTAGAGTGTTTTATTCCTTGAGCCTGGTGTGGGGCTAATGTTGATGATACACATTGTCTAATTTAGATAAACAGAATCAAATACTCTAATGACCTCTTATGGAAATTTTTAGCTTTCCCTGCAGTGTCTGCTTTGATGAAATACAGTTCCTCAGTCAAATTTACCCCTTTATTTCCTAGCTGTTCAAATATAGCACAATAGCAAAAGTAGAGAAGCTTTTTTGTAAACTGAATTATAGCTTAGTAAATTGTTGTGAGGCTCTTACTGCTGCCTCTGTTGTTCTTAGCCTAATTAAACGATTTCCTCAGTGGAGTTCATACAACAAGTTAAGGTTCAGGCAGGAACTTGAAGTGATTAATGCCGATCCGCTGATCATGAGCTGATCACTCTACACGCTTCACATAACAGAGAGGCCTATTTAAACATGCAGCTCCACACATTTCGTTGTTATTGCTGCTATCTTCTGTCACTGGCCAGTTTCCTCTGGCCCACTGCAGCAGAGCAAGCTGAAGACACAGCCATATGTTATTCAGATTATAGCAAGATGATTGAAGAGCTATCGGTTCATTTTATATATCATGTATATAGATAAGCTGTATATTTGGCACTGCTGTTGTAATAAAAGATGACTTTGTGTTTTGGCAGGGTCAGTATTAATTATACTGAATGTGCAGCTACTGAAACCAGGCTTTCTTCTAATACCCTTACTTTGAAAATATAAAGTTTTCTACAAAACCTTTTTTTTCAAAGCAGGAACCATCAAATGTTTGGCATTTTTGCCTGAAAAAATCATTTAAACAATGAATCTGTCAAATAGTTACTCATTATTTTTCGGTCAGTTGGCTATTTGGTAATCGCCTAATTGTTTCTGCTCTAAATACCATGATGATCAGTAATGTGACTGAACGCTTACTGTTGACCGCAGAGAACCTATATCACGCGGGACATCATAGCGAGTGACGGGGGAAACCGAAGCACTTCTGTGGAGCTGGCAGTCACCATCACCAACGTGAAGAACCAGCCTCCACAGTGGGAGAAGGAGAGCTATAGTGTTGTCATCCCTGAAAACACCGCCAGGGACACAGCCATAGTGGTATGTGTCCATGTAACTTGTTTATATCAGGACATTCAGGATGTGTTAAAGCTGGTTTCTCTATCTTTTGCCATTTGGAGTTGTTGTCATTGAATCAGCTGAATGTTTGTTTGCTTACTCCCCTGGATTACTGCACAGTCTGAGTGTTATTCAGACACGGTGTTCTCTTTGTGTTCAAAATACGCCTTTGAAAGCTTGTCAGCGCACTGAAAAATCTGTAAACGTGTTTTAGGTTGATGCTGTGGGAGAAAGCTGACATTGGATCGCATGTGCTAAGCAAGTTCCATGACTCCAGGCTAATAAAATCCATTCAAAATGTCTCTTTTGATGTGAAAAATATATAGCTGTCAGTCTGGAGAGCACAAAAATTCCTTTTTCCCCAAGGTCTTCACAAGAGGATTCATTTCAAGATAAGAGGTTATATCGGGGTTCAGACATTAGGTTTGACTCTCATCCTGCTCTGTTTCATATATAATCAATCATCACAATAAGTGTAATTACAATTTGACATAACCTGTGCTTCTTTCAGACTACAAACCACAAATGTGGTCTGACCTAGTAATAATGTAGCTTGTCACATGTGAACAGATGTGACCTGCCCTACTCCAATGAGAATCCTTATTAAAGGAACAGTTCAACATTTTAGAAAATAAACCTAGTTGCCCTCTTGCCTGGCTTGGATGAGGAGATTGATACCACTCTCATGCCTTGACATGAATTATGGAGCTATAGCCTGCAGCTGGTTAGTTTAGCTCAGCATAAATCCTGGAAGCAGGGCGAAACAGCTAGCCTGGCTCCGTTTAAAAATATGCCCACCAGCAGTTCTAGAACTCACTTATTAACACCTTGTATCTTGTTTGTTTTGCCAGGCTAATTGTTTCCCCCTTGTTTCCATTAAGTATGGTAAGCCAAACTAAGTTCCAGTCACTCTATCTCCATACCTCCATCAATTTCCCAAAATGTAACTATTCCTATAAGCCCAGAGTACTAACCTTCTTTTTTGCTGGGTTAGCTGCTCAAAGCAGTAGAGTATTAAACCATTTCTATTTGTATTGAGCCAAGAAACGCTTAGTGTAGCTAGAATAACCACTCTAAGCTGGGGGTAAACATATCTTACTAATTACAAAGCTTATGAATTTACACAGTCTTGTTGTAACAGAGATATAGATGGTAGACATTGTCAGATTTGGATGGAGCTAGTTGTTTTACCTCTGCTTTTAGTCTTTATGCTAAGGTAAGCTCACCATCTCTTGGCATTTTATGGAATGGTATCTCACTCATAGCAAGAAAGTGAATAAGTTTATTACCCAAAAATGTTGAACTAATCCTTTAAAGCAAGAGCACTGACTGAGATGTTAATGTGCATCTGTGTCATAGGCTTAGAAAGCAGATTTCATATTATTCTGCAAAGACCTAACCACTATGGGTTGTTTCTGCTTTTTGTCTTAGTCTTAATTTGAACAGATCCACACTTTCAACCAAGCAAAATCATGATTTAACTTCTGATCTTATTCAGACAATCAAGGCTACCTCTCAGCTGGGTGACCCGAGGGTGACCTATAACCTTGAGGATGGGATGGTCCCTGAAACAAACATGCCAGTTCGATTCTACCTCTCCCCCAACCGTGAAGACGGCTCTGCATCCATTCTGGTGTCCGAGCCGCTGGACTACGAGACCACGCCCTACTTCTCTCTCCGGGTTCGAGCGCAGAACGTGGCAGCAGTGCCTCTTGCAGCTTTCACTATAGTTTATATCAATATTACAGGTGTGATTTTGACTTTTTTTCACTTTAACTGTCTTTGTTCTTTGATATGAAATTGAAAGCAGACTTTAGCCTTCCATTGGCAGCAACTGTATGTTCATATTTAATGTGCCTTTTAGTTTAGTATGTATTTTTATATAGCAAATAAATAACTGTTAGTGGGTGACACTTAACTGCTGTGTAATAAAATTGGTTGTCAAAATGTTACATGCCACTATCAATGTGTTGTAATGTGTAATAAATGTTAATATCTATATACAGTATATGCAGTATATATACATATATATACATGTATATGTTATAAACTATATAATAGAATTATCACATTTATTTATTTGAGGCTTTCATGAGGTTGTTTTATTTTTTCAATATTTGTCAAACACAAAACTACTTTATTTGTCTTCAGCCAAAGGATCAGTTGATCATTTGATTATCTTTTAGTCGTTAAGTGTAATGTTGAGTTCATGTGCAGGTGGAGAAGTCCAACATCCAGTGTTGCATTTTTCCTTCATAAAATCAAACACCTAAATCTTTAATGTGTGCAGTTACAGGCTACAGCTTTAGATGCTAGAGAATTCATTACCTAATTACCATCTGGAAATTAACACCTTATCAATTTGCTGCTAAATCTCTCCTCTCTCCTAAGATGTCAATGACAACGTGCCATTTTTTACCTCCTCCATCTACGAGGCCTCAGTAACAGAAGGAGCCCAGATTGGGACTTCGGTTCTCCAAGTGTCTGCCCATGACAAAGATCTGGGTCTTAACGGAGAGGTTTGTTGTTATCTATTTATGTTCATGTTGTGCAGGAACAAAAAAAGAAGAGATTTTCAACCACATCTATAGACTCCTTGTTATGCTAGAAGACACCTTCTGTAACATCACACCGCAATCCTTCTAGTGCAGGAGCTTTTGTACCAGAGTTGTGAAAAATGTTGTCGAAGTGGTGTTGGGAACTGTGCCATCGCAGCTGTGTGACTGTGACATTATCGGTAGGAAAGAGTATTGATTGGAGCTACCTGTAATGAGAAGACAGACTGTCGGATTATGATAGAGACTTCCTGACATTTTCAGCCGCAAAGTCTTTAATTTCTGCTATTTCTGCAAGTTATTGCTTGAAATAATACTGTAGCTTAATTTTCTAATTCCCTGTGGCCCGCAGATCACTTACTCTCTGCTGAGTGACAGCAGTGGCGACCACCATCTGTTCCGCATCGATCCAAAACTTGGGATCATCTACACAGAAGCTGTGTTTGATCGTGAGGCCCGTAGCTCCTATTTGCTGGAAGTTCAGTCAGAAGATGGTCAGGAGTCTGCGCGGCCTGGCAAGAACAAGCAGCCCAACTCAGGTTAGAAGTTATGAGGATTTTAATGATTACATCGGACTTTTATCTAGCATTAAACTCACACTAAACGTGAATTTTTATTTAGCTTCTGGTCATTAAATTCCTGTCTGATAAAAGATACTTTGATTGATAACTGCACTGGTTGTCGAACACTTTAAAGGTCCAGTGTTTAACATTGATCTATTGGCAAAAAATGGAATATAACATTCACAGGTATGTTCTCATTAGTGTATCACCACTGGAAAGAATTGTTTTTGTTACCTTACAATGAGCCTGTTGTAGGCCTATCTACAGACGCGGGATGCCTTCCATGGTGGCTGCCATTTTCAACCACCATGTTTATAAATTGCTAGCATTAGCTATGTTAAAGCTAAAGTAAGCCTGCTGGCGTTAGCTTCATATTTACCTTACAGACATGGAGTGGCGTCAATCAGAGACAGTGACTAAGCATATCTGCCGAAATTTCAAACTCTTCCATACAGGCAATGCTAAGCCCAGTTTGGGGTCCTTACTCTACAAATAATAAGTTAGTGACAGTTACTGAAGATTTAGTGTATCCCTATCTTCTCATACAAATTGCTGTTTTTGTAAGAAATATATAAGTTGGCAGAGTTAACTTTGAAGTGACCTCTGGCCTGGTGCAAAGTCTCATTCAGAAAACGCTGCATTTTTCTTTCCCCATAGGCCTACAGGGCAATACTGAAAACTCATCTATGAGGAGTTCTTCCTCTGTGCACTGTGTTTTAAACAGACTGCACTGGCATGACATTACATTCATTTACACCTTGGGATTGACTTTGAAAAATGAATCTTAATTTGATTTATTCCACTGCCATGACCAGACAGCCTCACTCTCCTCCATGTGAAAATAGCTCAGAGATTTCTTGGCTCTCTCTTTTTTGTTACAAAGCCTTTTTTTTCCTCCCCCGTTTTTTAATTTTCGTTGTTCAATATTTAACGAGTAAGGCCTGTGTTTGTTTACCATGTTCTCTCTGTGACATTTTGGCAGTCATAAAACCTTAGTCTGTATCTAGAGTGACGTAATATGACGTTTGTATTCAGGAGTGGGTCTTTTGCAAATGTTTGTGTAGGAGGTATTAGGGGTAAAGGGTGATGTTTTGGAGCAGTAAAGCCTTCTCTCCAGAGTTGCCAGGGCTGCTTAGCATTTGCAATGAGCCTTAGCTGTGTCTTGTGCTACGAATCTCTCACATCCAGAAGGACTCATCTCCTTTGCAAACATTACCTGTCTCGCTGCGTCACCGCTGGGACACACCGAGAGGAGGAGGAGGAGGGAAAATGTAAAAACAAGTAGAGAAAATAGAGCTACCTTCCACCACCATCATCTCTTCCTGCAGCAGCTCCAAATTAACATGTCACCCATGTGTTATGTGAGCAGATAATTTACTCTTTCTAACTAAAGAAATAAACAGCGTAATGAGGAGGGCAAAGATAAGACACAAACACTTGTCATCTTATAAATATTTAACCTTCCCAGTAGAGAGGTTCTTTATCTACTCTCTGCAAAAAAGCAGCTTGTTGAAGACGTTTAGCCCCATTACTGTTATTCTTTCAGTTGAAAACAGTTACCCCTGTTAAAACAATAAACTCTTGACTAAATGAATAATTTATGTAATTTACAGCACATCTTTGTGAATAATGTTTTTTCTGATTTCCATGTCAATGATGCACATTGCGTCGGGTTAAGTGCCTCTTCTCCACTAAACAGTGACAATGAATTGTAGAATCAATAAACAGATGGAGGGAGAATACACACATACAGTGTTTGGCGAAGTGTGTGTGTGTATTTGTGTGCTAAGTCATTTAATCTTCTGCCATTCTGTCATTCTTGCAGACACAGCGTATGTGAGGGTTTTCATCAGCGACGTCAACGACAACAAACCAGTCTTTGCTCAGCGCCTGTATGAAGTCGGTGTCGACGAGAATGCAGATGTGGGCCTGGCTGTTGTCACTGTTAGTGCTAATGATGAGGATGAAGGTATGCTTGATGAGGCAGCAGACTGAGAAGGTCCCAAGGAGATTTCACTGAAGCCACTTCCTAGAAATAAAGGTTAAAGAAGCTAGCCAACCAGAACCAATACAAAAGTTTTTGTGAGACAACTTTACAGCAGTTTCCAGATTGTGCTTTCTTTATTTTTCACCAGGCTCTCTTTCTTGGAATATGAAATATTTTGGCAGTCTATTAGTAAGTTTTCCAGCAGTCAGCCAAGTAGGCACCTTATGCATTAAGCGACCCTGTGGGCAGTCTTTCCCAATCTGGCCTGAGCTTTGCTGAAATCATGTGGTGTTCTAGATTTAGCAGTAGTCATTTGAGTGCTTGGTAATGCACTGTCGCACATATGTTCCAAAAAGAGTGACACGCTCCCACACAGTAGGTGGGCGGGATTTAACCAATAAAGCAGTTGCTCATCCTCCGTACAGCAGTAGTCTAAGATCCCTTTATCAGGCATGTTTAGGTCGCTTAATCAAGTATTTATGGCGAGCGGGGGTGCAGCTTAGGCCGGGCAGCAGCACTAATGATGAATAGCTGTGGAATAACACCAACCCCCAACATTAAAGTTGCAATACTGTTGCACTTCGGTCTGAAAGGCTATGCTCAATCTGTCTTGTTTAAAAACTCCACCCTGGGCTTGACTGCTGTAAGCCTGCCAGATCCCTGTGGGAGGCAGGGAGCACTTTGTCAGCTAGGGTTGTGTTAATAGTACAGATTAGTGTATTTACATGGGATTGTAGCTACTTTAACCCAACAGGATGATTGAAAGCAAAGACTGTTCATTCCAGGAGATTATCTTATCTATTCCAATGTTAAACCGCTGAACTGGATAGTCTCCATGGAGACACACTAGATAAGTTCAGATATTGACTGCCTCTTTACCAAACTACACCCCCCCCCCCCNNCCCCCAACCTCTCTCGGGCCTCAAAATCATTCCCTAGGGGCCACTATCAAGAGTGCATTACTGTATGCTGCTTTTTACTCTCATGCTCCCTTTTCCTTTTTAGGCTCTTTTAATTAGTATCTGATTAAAGCAGAGGAGACGAGGTACAACGTTTCCATTTAATTAAGTAATCAAAACAAGAAAGGGATACATGAAAACCTACTAATGTTCAGGTCTTGGAGGAAATGAGGTGCAATACCCTTGTGGTTACGCTGTTGTTGCTGGAATGATAACGCATCCGCTTAAAGCAAGAAATCGACAATACTGTATAGTATATATATATATA
>NW_023339762.1:22740225-22750143 GCF_004916995.1 Morone saxatilis
ATATATATATATATATAAGTATTCAGCATGCAGAGATTGAATGAAAAATGATGCCAGCAGCAACCTGCTGTAGTCCACTACCTTCTTAAAATATTACTACGCCTTTGTTTTGCCTTTAGATTTCCATAACCTCATTATAAAACTGTTTATGAAACTGTTTAATTGCATCGGGACAGTGATTTCACATTCCAAATCATGCATTTCTTATTTCCTGCCACAGGAGCCAATGCCAAGCTGCGCTACCAGATTACATCTGGCAACAAGGGTGGTGTTTTTGATATTGAGCCAGAGGTGGGGACAATCTTTATTGCACAGCCACTGGACTATGAGCAGCAGAAGAGATACAAACTACTGGTCCTCGCCTCAGACGGGAAGTGGGAGGACTACGCTGCCGTTGTGGTTACTGTGGTTAATAAGAACGATGAGGCACCTGTGTTCTCCATGAATGAGTACTATGGCTCTGTCACAGAAGAGCTTGATGGGTCACCTGTGTTTGTGCTACAGGTGAGAAGCTGAGATGATTACTGTAGCTTTTTTCAGTAATCACTGTAATCCATAGATCTGTAATTATCTTTCAGGTGCTCTTTTTTTAAAATCAACAGCATCTCAAAATGTGTTTTAATTGGGGCTGTATGCGGCGGCAAAGTATTTCTTACAATTTATTAATATAACAAGTGAATCTACTCTTGTGTATGTTGCAAAATTATAGTAGACAGTAGTGATGAATCTTGTGTGGGGAAAATCAGCAGTGAAGCTGCCAGACACCATGAGGCCAGATGCAAGAAACATGTCTGATCAGAGCTTATTGCCTTAATTTAGGTGGTCAGGAAAAAGGGCTAACACTTAAATCGGCTGTCTGAAAAATCCAAAAGCAAAGAAGATCTGGGTGACGGCTGAAAAGAGATAAGAGGAAGGCGTAATTTGGGTTTGACTGGATGAATGAATATCCATTTTTTCTTAAGAAGTTGTCTTTATCTCTGCAGGTGACAGCTACTGACCCAGACAAGGATGCAGACCAGGGTGCCATACGATATTCCATTCATGGCCAAGGGGCAGAGTCACACTTCATGATCAACGACATCACAGGGGAGATGTATGCCCAGCGCACCATGGACCGAGAAGAGCGTGCTGTCTGGCGCTTTGTTGTCATGGCAACCGACGAAGAAGGCGAGGGACTCACTGGCTTTACAGATGTTATTATTAACGTGTGGGACATCAACGACAATGCCCCCACCTTCACGTGTGCGCCTGATAATTGCCACAGTAGCGTGGCGGAGAACTCCCCTCCTGGAACGTTTGTTGTGGAAATGACAGCGGTAGACCTTGACGATGCAGCCGTAGGTCTGAACGCAATCCTCACCTACCGAATTACTGAGAATGCACGAAACACAAACAATGCAGACCTTTTCACTATTGATTCCAGCACTGGCACCATATCTGTGGCAGCAGAGGGTCTGGACCGAGAGTTTGCTGACAGCCACCGTCTAGTAGTAGAGGCCAGGGATGGCGGGGGTATGACAGGTACAGCTACCGCTACTATAGTGGTAACAGACATCAATGACCACGTGCCAAAGTTTAGAGAGGACTGGTGTGGTGCTCGTGTGCCTGAGAGCATGAATGAAGACGCTCCTATTTTGGAGCTGAGCGCTGTGGACCTTGACTCAGGCACGTATGGACAGCTGGCCTTCAGTGTGGTGGAGGGAGACCCAGAGCAACGATTCTATATGGTGAGCCACAGACAGGAGCAGACGGGCACTCTGAGACTGAAAAAGAAGTTGGACTTTGAGAAGCCAGTGGAGCAGCGGTTTAACCTTACCATCAAGGTGGAGGACTCTGACTTCTCCAGCCTCATCCACTGTCTGGTTCAAGTGGAGGATGAGAATGACAATGCTCCAGTGTTTGCCCCGAGCTCCCACCTGCTCTCCCCTTTGCCCGAGGACGTAACTGTGGGAACCAGCATCATTCAGGTTGCAGCCACTGACTCTGACTCAGGTCTGAATGGAGACATTATGTACAGCATTCTCCCGCAGTCTGACCCTTATGGGCATTTTACAGTCAGCCGAGCCGGTGTAGTCACAGTGGCCAGCCCGCTGGATAGGGAGACGGTGGCAGGTTATGAACTGGTTGTCATGGCGACAGACCGGGGTACCCCCACACTGACTGGCAGTGTCACGGTTCACTTACCACTGCTAGACATGAATGACAACGGGCCAGAGCTGGAGACAGCCTACGCTCCTGTGCTGTGGGAGAACAGTCCAGCACCTCAAGTGGTCTGGCTCAACAGGAGCTCAACTTTGCTTCACGCCATTGACAGGGACTCCCCAGAGCACGGGCCTCCTTTCTTTTTCTCCCTGCCCTCACTTTACTCTATTGACTTCCACCTACAGGATCATGGGAATGGCTCTGCCACACTCACTGCCCTGCGGAGATTCGACAGGGAAAGACAGAGCGAGTTCCACTTGCCAGTGATTATGATTGACAGTGGTGATCCACCAGTGACAGCCACAAACACACTCACGATCACCATTGGCGACCAGAATGATAACGCCCATCAGACAGGAGAGAAAGATGTCTATGTGTATAGCCACAAGGGTAAGTTCCTTGCTTCCCCTCATTTCATTCTCTTTGCCCCTTGCTTTTGCTACAGAGCTTCTCACTGCAGGCAGAACTTGAGTGAAGAGGGGAAACTGAGGCTACAGTTGACGGGAAAAGTTTTCACTCCCATACCTGCTCGGCATAGTCTGGAATTCATAATTAAACTCTTCCTTTTACATTCTAACCATGTTTTGTTATGGTAATATCATTGTCAAATCCTTACTCAAGCCCTTAGCACATTCTTCCTTTGCCAACCCTATGCCTAAAGCTCATCTGAACATCACATTATGATAAGGATCATGATTCTTCTTATATACCCTGCGGGTAAGTTGGTTAGGTATGTTGGTTTGTTAGTGTTTGATCGCACACTCCGCTAAAAGGCAGTTTTGGTAATTGTGGAAAACAGGAGCGCCGTGACTCATCCATGCTGCCATTGTTTACCCAGCTGCAGTACTCTGGCACTGCAGGTCGATAATAACATAATCCATACTGAGATAGCCCTGCTTCCTTAAGCTCCACGCTCTCTGAAGTGGAGCACTGAGAGCCTATTCATTCCAGCAGTGGGGCTCCACAGTTATGAGCATAATAAGTAGAACAGAACACAAGAATGCAAGATAAGGAGAAGAGAGGGACGAAAAGATAAGTGTTGGCATCAGCAGATTCTGTCCAGACGGAATCAATGTGTGTGTGTGTGTGTGTGTTTACCTTGAACAGGAAGGATGGCAAATGCGGGACTGGGGAAGGTTTATGCCCCAGATCCTGATGACTGGGACAACAAGACCTACACTCTGGAGACAAGTGCAGCCAAGTAAGAACTCTCTGTTAATAGATATACATTTTTTCTGTGAACATGCTGATCTACAAATGTGCAACACAAGTACAAGTACTAAAGCAATACAGGACCAGAAGAACTGCCAACAGCGTAGAATTTGAAAAATAAAAGAGGATGTGGACTCAGCATCGAGGCTGTATTCCTCTAACAAGGCCTCTTTCAATGATATCACTTGGCTTGAAACATGCAGGTACTTCTCCTAATCTGTGATCCAATTCCCTGGCTTGTACTATAAGCTACACTTTCCAAAAGAACTTTAATAATAGCATTCAACAGTGATTGGCATTTTGGAAAATACAATCAGATTCAAACAAACTAAGCAATCTCGGTCCACCTGTGAAAATGAAACAGTACGTGCTCTGTCTGACTCCATCTGGGACCTTGTGCAGCTATTTGGTATTCACACCCTCAAGATCAGATTAGAAATGCCAATTTCATATTTGTTTTATTCACATAACAAATTTGGACAGTTACCATGACAACCATCAAGCTGTTTTTATACCAAAGAATTTGCTTTTTTTTCTTCTTCTTCTTCTTGGCGGTTTTTCTTTTTCTGTTTCTTTTTTTTTTTTCAAAGTGAATTCACATTTACTTCCTGCTGGAGTACACCCAGGTACCGCTGACCAATTCTGTACTTGTCTGTCTGCCATCTGTCAGGTATTTTTCCTCTGAGCAGGAGCTCAGGAACAAAAGAAGCTACTTGTCTTTTCCTTTTTTCTTTCTTTTTCTCATCTTCCACTGACGCCGTCATCTCCTACTTAAACAGCTTCTCTTCTTTTCTCAGATACTTCAGCCTGAACCAGAGCTCAGGAGTGCTGACCGTCCGACAGAACATTCCAGCAGGCAGCTACTGGTTGAGGGTCGGGGTGTCTGATGGGGTGTGGCCCGATGTGATCTCAGGGGTCAGAGTTCATGTCAGGGAGCTGGAGGAAAAGGCCATCCTGTCATCCGCTTCGCTGCGTTTAACCGGTAACGTTAGCAGAAACACTGACTCACCTGATGGGATAAACACTGTGTTAATGTTGAATCATTGGCTGCCTGCAGCTCTGTAAGTGGATGGGTGTTGTTGTGAATCAACTTAGTTTACCTGTTATATCTCTACATGACCCCCAAAACCATAAGTCAAGACAATATTGAGTGGAATAGTTTTTCAATTGGATTCCCTGTCTCAGTCTTCCTCCACAAAACAGAAAGCTTATTCTTTGTTGCAGCTGCTGTTGTTAAATTTCTTTGTGAAGCTGATTTCGAAAGAAACAGCATCTGCCACAGGCATGAATAAAGTGGTACTTCTCATTGAATGATTATCAGGTTGTCAATCCAGTTAACGCTGAAATAATAGGCTGTCAGGAGAAATTTTTATACTTGCATTATTTAACATTTCTAAGCATTGTAAAGCAACCATTCACACTGCTTGTTGGTCATAGTTTCCTTCTTCGTCTTATTCTTTAACACTCTGAAGTTTATGTTACAGTCTGCATTTTTCTATCAGTCTCTCAGACCAAATCAGAGTTATAAAGGTCAATTTGGAAGTGTCAGGTAAAGTCCTTGACATTTAAAAAGCCATTTGGATGCCTCTGACTCTAAGTCATTATCATTTTTGGAGATTAAAGATGACTGCCCACATTCTCCAGATATTACTGGTAGGTGGTACCACAAATGTGATTGATTTTCCAGTCATGAAAATATTTTGTACAAGGCAGTTCTTCAAGAGACCCTCACTTTATTTCAGTGAAGAAATAAACGATTTTTACTTGACTGCATCACGACTCGTTCACCTTATGGATGATTCAGTGAGGAAACAGATCAATAGAGGGAGATGTTAGGCTACCTCTTGTGCTAATGGAATCAGGAACTCAGTAGACTTTGATCAACTCTGTAGTTGTCATTGACGAGTCAGTAGTTCTTATTGCATGAACCCCCACTCTCTTTGTCTCCCGCAGGCATTACAGCGAGAGATTTTATCGACTCGCATGTCGAGGGGAAGAGTCGGCTGGAGACGTTCTGGGACTTCCTGTCTCAAGCCCTGTCCGTCAGACCGGGTAGTGTCAACATTTTCAGCATTGCAGACAGAGAGGCGGAAACAGTGGACATACATTTCTATGTGCTAACTGATAATGGCTACCTGCGCCCAGAGAAACTGCATGCTGTCCTCACCGCACATAAAAAGAAGGTATATATACCATTGTGTCTGATAGATATAGATCAATGCTCATATATCAAGTGATACACTTGGGAGCTTGAGGGGAAGAGATAACAGCTTTTTATCTGCCCTTTTATTTCCACACCAACTTTCTGTCTGTTTACTGCCTGGCCCTGTCATGTCTCTTTGTCTCTCCCATTAATTTCTTCTCTATGTTGCCTTTCTTTTTTTAAACGATTTCTTTCTTCCGTGTTTTGATTGTGCATCCTTTTGATTCCTTTGTCATTCTAACTGTACGTCTGGCTCTTTTAAAAACAACCAGCTACAGAATATTCAAAGCATTTATGTAGATTAGACCTCGTCTTCCACTTTTATCCTTCCAAATGTATATCACTGTTTACCCCTCACCACCAACATTGGAGATACAAATTCTTGTATCTTCACTGACAATTATTGTAATTCCCCTTTTTGTCTCCCTCATCTCCTCCCTTCTTCCCTTTTCTGACTCTCTGCAGCTGCAGTCACTGCTGCGTGTGAATGTGAGCCAGGTGCAGGTAGATGAGTGTGTGCGCACAGACTGCAAGACATCCAGCGGCTGCACCACCCAGTTAAGCATCAGTGACTCGCCCACCCTGGTAGACTCAGGTGCTTCATCCTTGGTCTCAGTAAAGGTGACATCCCAGGCTGTGTGTGGCTGCGCTGCCAGGGAAATGACCCACAAACCCTGCTCCTCCTACCCCAGTAATCCCTGCTTAAATGGGGGAACCTGCATCGACACCCAGAATGGATACAGGTGAGAGGCATGTCTCCGGACGTTGGTGAGTTGGACTGGAATTGGAAGAAGCTCTTAAAAGATAGGAAATAGTAATAGAAGTCTTCTCTCTACTCCTGTTAGACTTACTGTAAGAGTGACATCTTGGAAAATGAGACCAGAATTACTAACAGCGCCCCTTGTGAGAAAAATCTCCTTCACCTGCAACTTGACCTAACTTGCTTGAGCTGGTCTGCTGTGTTGTCCACTGAATATAGAGTAGCAGGCTATGGACTATTTGCCATGGAAGCAATGTGCATGTATGTACATATCTGAGTGTATCTTGCCAAGATTGTTAAATTAGGTCTCTAGATCTATAGGCTGATATTGATTTTTTAAAGTTCTGGTGTGCTGTGTTGCTTAACTTCATAGTAAATAATGAACATAGCCTTTGTATCAAGGTCATCAGCCAATACTTTGTATATTAACCTTAATTATTGATAAATATTTATAGTTAATATAAAGGCCTTCAACATCAAGTGTATAGGTCTCTGTAGGGAGTCCATTGCACAAGAAACAGCACGCATTTCATTTCATGCACACATTAATGCCCAGATTAAATAAATATAGGGCAAGGGGATTAGTACAACTCTGGCCCCCCTCTATGCTTACAGCTTCTCAAAATCTCATTTAATGGCATTTACATGAACATGCAAGTTTGTCAAAGGCATAGTCAGTAGGCACGGAGAGGATGTACAGAAATCTTTTATTTTTATATAACTTTTATCTTTAAATTGTCTCTGCTGCTGTTGATCTGCACACTGCTGAGAATAGCCTCTATGCTGTGAGAAGAATGTCTCCCCATATGTGCTATATGTACCCTCATGTATGATACGAACCAGCATAAAGAATCCAATTTTGGGTTCTATTCTGTGTCAACCTCAGTCAGCAGCTGATCAGATATTGTCAGTCAGAAGTGAGAAAAACATGCCGTGCACTTCTTGATTTGAATTGGCATTGCTCTCATGAGTCACATGAAAGAGCAGTGAAAGAGTGAGGTGCTGTGCTTGGCGTGTGCATATGTATGCATAAGGCTACACTCTGCCTAAGCTGTCCCTTTTGCTGCGTATGGATCAGTATTCCTGACATGTGTTGCCCCTCTGCAGAATAAACAGCGATGGGGAGAAACAGCCCCTAACAGCCTCAGTACACACAGCTTTCCTCAGACACTGCATGAAAATAGATGGCTTTGACATTATCAGCAAAGCCAGCTTGTCTCACATGCCTGCAGTGGAGGGGACAAGATGGGATCAACTGGTCCCTTCCATCCTCTCCATCGCAGTGATGGAACAGGCTTTTTTTCATCACTGCATGTATCTCTTCCTTTATGGTGTCTCTGTACGATCATTAATATTTACCATTATGGGCTCATACACAAACATGTTGCAGAGAAGCGTGAAAAAGAGCAGCGATCCTCAAGCTCTAATCAAAATGCATAGGTACAAGAAGAAGGCAAGCGCACAGATTTTAACCAAAGTGTGTAATAAGAATGAGAATGGGGCAGTTGGGGATAAGTGAGAAAAAGTCCAGGAAATCAGTGATGGTACAGCACATAGAAAAGTGAGAGAAACAGATTTAATTATCTCTTAACAAAAGAGATGTGATGTGCCGAGCAGGAACAGTCTCCAGTGGGTTGAACTCGGGCAGCTGTGATAGATAAAGAATAGGCTGGAGTAATCTTGTGTTCATAGCTAATTGATTTAATGTAGAATTGAATATTCAGGGCTTTGTGGGTAATGCAAACAATTGATTGATAAAAGCACTTTCTTAGCTGTCTGTGGACACAGCCGGCGTGCAAGTCAAAGCCCATGCCTGTGTGAATCAACAAGACTGTCACGTCTGCCTGAGAAAAGTCCCCACACAAAGATCCAGGGATTGGACAGTGTGAAGATTTCACAGAGCGCAAAACTTGAATGACACTGATTGTTTCTTTCCCCGTGTTTTACCCTTTTTTCCCTGACTTCTTCTTTCTTCACGGTGCTACAGGTGCAACTGCCCCCCACAGCTTCAGGGGCCAGACTGTCAGCAAACGAGACTTAGTTTCCTTGGCAACGGCTATGCCTGGTTTCCCCCAATAAGGCCATGCTTTGATAGCCATCTTTCACTAGAGTTTATGACGGAGGAAGACGATGGGCTGCTGCTGTATGCTGGCCCGTTGGCCACTCTGCTGCCTGGGGATGCTGAGGACTACATGGCCATAGGTAAAAAATGAGACTGGATAATTAGATGTGTGCCACGGGGCCTGCAGGCCATTATTGCACAAAAAATTGGAACTTAATTTTGTGTGTTTAATTACTGGGTGGTAGCTTATCAGATATATGTGGCAAATTTTGTTCATTAGTGTACTGCTGAGGGATATGAGCGCTCACACTACTGAGGTTTACAGTAAGTACTTAATGTGGTGCTACAATGGCAACCCAGTTTTACTGTCTAATGTGTATATAATACGTTGTCGTGTGCAACAAGGGATTCTGTTTTGTTTACCCCCTGCTTCAGCATCAGAGCAGTGGTTCGTCTTCTGAACAGACTGTGGCTGTTAGACGTTCAGTGTCTCACTCAAGGCCACATCAGCAGGGTTTATTCTTGCTGACACAAAGGCTTGAACTTGAAACCTCAAGACAAAGGATAGTAATAAAAAAAAAGGGGGATTGTGTAAAGTTACAATTAAAAAAAATATATATTTCTGTGCAGCCTCATTACTGTAATGATTTATGTTAGTTATTGGTACTATAGGGATGTGTTTTGAATAAACATTTCTTTCTTAGTTGAATGAGCAGGTGTAAATAGTAATATATAGTGATATAGTAAGTAATAAATTGTGCAGGGTGCAACACTGCTGATTATTGATAAAGTTACTGGCACAGGATAATAATGATGTTGATTAATAATAAAGAGTGTTAAAGTTACGTTGGAAATATTATGTATCTGGGATATTATAAATAACTAAAAAACTCCTAAGAAATTTTGAGTGTGCGTGCCTGACTCTGGCCCGTGACTCTGGCCCATACATTATTGGACACTGCAGAGTAGTTTACATAGTATGACGCTCTACCATTGCTTAGGTATGTGAACAGATTTGTGTGTTCCTTATCGGCAGATTAAATAGTGAGGCCTGGGGTAACGAGTTGATGCGACAAAGTCGGGCCAAAAAGGTTGTATTTATGTATTATATTGATGCTGAATTGACAAGAAGACTGTTGAGATATGATGAGTTTTTTTCTTGTTGTTTCTACAGTGTATGTGCTTTTATCGTAAACGCAAATAATTGTTAATATATCTGGGTTTTCTTAAAAGCAGTTTAAAACAGAGTTAAATCAGTTTAAATCAGTTTAAAAGCAAGCTAACGGTTTTAAAGCAGTTAAAATAGTTTAATCAGTTTAAACAGTCCAAAGCAGAGGTGCTGCATCAGAGAGAAAAGGGTTGATGATGGGATGAGGCGGAGCAGTCCGGCAGGGGACGTCAGAGGGAAAACGCAGAAAAACATTTTTCCATAAAATATGACAGTTTCACCAAAATAATGAGTCAGCATAGTTGGTGGGG